>NC_065451.1:60226420-60538517 GCF_917563875.1 Diabrotica virgifera virgifera
GCGGTGGCATAACTGCGCACGTGTACATTTCAACGAATTTCGTTCGGCTTATCGCAATGCTCAAACAAAATGAATTGATGACTAATTTTTTACTTATGTAGTCAATATAACAACTTATGTACGGACCCTGACGGTTAACAGAGGTGACGGTTAATAGAGAGACGGATAATCGAGGTTCCACTGTACTACCATAAAATTTACAACTAAAATCAGAGGATAAGTTTAGCAGAACAACAGGGTTTTCGTACTGAAAGATCTTGTACAGTTGCAATATTCGTCATAAATCAAATTACTGAGAAATCGCTAGAGTATAATAGATCAGCATTTCTATGTCTGATTGACTTGAAGAAAGCATTTGACAAAGTAAGACTCAAAGAAGTAATAAATCTTCTGTATAATAAATAAGTCCCCCGAGATATCATAAAAACCATTGAAAACATCTATCAAAATAACAAAATGGAAGTCAGAATAGATGGACAACTTACAGAACCTATAGACATGGGTAACGGAATAATAAAGGGATACTCATTGAGTCATATGCTCTTCAATTTAATCATGGATGAAATAATCAAAAGCGTCAACAAAGGAATAGGATACAGAATGGTAAACAAAGAATTAAAAATACTCTGTTACGCAGACGACGCCATATTGATAGCCCAAGATGAAGATAGTTTGCAAAGATTAGTCCACAGATTTAACATAAAAGCAAAGAATTCAATGTGACAATTTCACCTTAGAAAACTAAAACAATAGTAATCCGTAAAGAACCAATCATATGTAAAATAGAAATTGATGGTATCAGTATTGAAAAAATAATGGAAATAAAATACCTTGGAATTACATTGTCAAGCTAAGAAGACCTGGACAAAGAAGTGAGAACTTAAGTCCAAAAAGCAAATAGATTGGCAGGATGTCTCAATAACACTATATGGTCAAACCGACATATTAACACTGAGACGAAGTCAAGAATTTATACACTCAGGTGCAAAAAACGCAACGGATGAAATTTTGGTCAAATTCAAAGTATTTCAATTTTTTATTTTTAGCCTTATTTTGATGATTTTTTAGCACACTGTCTATAAATTTATAAATTTTAATTTGGTGTAGTCAGTTTTTTGATAAAATTTTATATTTGACTTATTGTACGGGGTTAATTAAAACGTGGTATTTTATCCTAACTTTGAAACATCCTGTAGAATAATTCCGTTTGCGAATTTTCGTAAAACCTTATTTTTCGGTTGCAACCATGTCTCTTAAGCATTGTGTTTTTTGTTTAATGTCAAAATATGCCTTGTTTCATTTTTTAGAGCCAAATGAATTTGCCACCCACAATTTAGGACTTTTTTAATTATGATTATTTTGGAGTTATTTTGTAATACGACGAGGTGGCTTTGGTGACTGTTATCATATGTCATATTGACACCTACATTTTGTTTACCTATGATTGATCATGGTTCTTAGTGTCGAAGATTGTGCGAAAGCCGTTGCTCTGGTTGAAGATGGACGAAATTATGAATATGTGACTAGAGTACTACACACTCATCGCTCTACCATCCAAAGGGTAATGGAACGTTTTATACGAACTGGAACAAACAAGCGTAAAGCGGGAAGTGGCAGGAAGCGCAAAACTGACGCTTTAGATGATCGTTTTATACGAGTCAACGCTTTGCGGGATCGTCATTTAACAGCCGTGCAAATAAGAAATCAGCTTCAAGAGGTTCGATGCAATAATGTAAGTGTATCTACAGTTCGTCGAAGATTACACGAATTTGGTTTGCAAAGTTGCAGACCAGCAACTGGCAGACCAGCAACTGGGCCCAAATTACTTCCACGGCACAGAGTGGCTAGACTACAATTTTCCAGGGAACATTTACATTGGAATTTAGGACAATAGAGCAATGTTATTTTTACGGATGCGTCGAGATACTGTCTTCACTCATTAGATGGGAGAGAAAGAGTATGGCGTCGAACTGGAGAGAGATTTGGGGAGTGCGCTTTCAGTCCCAGCGTTAGCCATGGAAGGGGTTCGGTGATGGTATGGACAGGAATATCCCGAGAGGCGCACACTCCATTGGTATTTATTGAGGGTTCGTTGACTGCACACCGGTATATTGAGGAAATTTTAGCGAATCACGTAGTACCCTTTTCTCAATATATCGGCGATTATTTTCTATTAATGCAATATAATGCGCGACCCCACTCTGCAATGTGTGTCACGCAATATTTAGAGGAAAATGGTATTAATAAAATGAACTGGCCAGCGTGTTTGCCAGATGTGAACCCCATAGAGCACGTTCGGGACATGCTTGGTAGAAATATTAGAGGTCGCGAAGTCGCACCAGCCTCAATTAACGAACTTCGCTTGGCTCTAGAATAGGAATGGCAAAACATCCAGCAAGATGATATTCGCAACCTCATAGATAGCATGAGCCGACGTGTACAGGCAGTTATAGAGGCTAGGGGAGGCAATACAAAGTATTAAGTTATTTTTTAGTAGTTTTCTTTGTTATTTGCGTACTTAGGTTAAGTTACATTTAAGTAGTTTTTTTATGTTTTGTTGTTATTGTTATAATTGTGCATTAAAACCAAGATTATGTGTCCTTGCATTTAATCATTATTTATATACAGTGATTCTGGGATGTCGATATGTCATTTCTTCGATATCAGTCACCAAAGCCCCCATCGTCCTATTACAAATTAATACAAAAATAATGGTAATAATAGGAAAAGTCATAAATTGTGGGTGGCAAAGTCATTTCGCTCCTAAAAATGAACCAATCCATATTTTTACATAAAACAAAAAACATAAGACTTAGAAGACATGGTTAAATTAGGATAAAAAACCACCTTTCAATTAACCCCGTATAATAAGTCAAATACAAAAATTTATTAAAAAACTCACTATACCTAATTAAAATCTATAAATTTTTACATAGTGTTCTAAAAAAATCATTAAAATAGGGCTAAAAATAAAAAAACTGAAATACTTTGAATTTTACCAAAATTTTCTCCGTTGCGTTTTTTTGCATCTGAGTTTATAACGGAATAACAAGAATAACGGAAAATGGGACACTACATCGAAAAATTGCCCACAGCTTAGACGATGGTTGGTATAGGCCGATGCCACATTATGCGTTTTGACCGGATGCGTTGAAAACGCATCCGTTTCCAACGCAACCGGACCGACCTGTCACACTATGCGTTTAGTCTGGTGCAGGTAGTAAGCGCGTACCGATGACTCAAAACGCATCCGCTTCCAACGCAACCGGACCGATCTGTCACACTATGCGTTTTCACCGGATGCGTCGGAAACGCATCCGGTCAAAACGCATAATGTGGCATCGGCCTTAAATGGAAACGAATGAGTGGGGTAGAGAGTGTGATGAGACCTGCGTTGGTGTACGGCGGTGATGCGTGGCCTATACATAAAATTCAGGAAAAAAAAGATGGAGGTAGCTGACGTGAAAAGGTTACGGTAGATGCTGGTAAGACTAGAAGGACACGACAAGGAAAGAGTTGATTAGTACTCTGGGCTAATTAGCAAAATACAAGGAAAAGTTATTTACCAGCAATTTTATTGCTGGAATCGAATCTTATGATTGTACAATATATATGTATATATTAATAATATATGTATGCAAAGTCCGCAGATAGCGTGCTACTTTTTTTATAAACAAAATGGCGACCGAAAATCGTGTTTTTTTCAATTTTTGCTCTATAACTCCGAAGATTTTAACTTTACACCAAAAACACTCAAATAAAAATTCACCGTAATTAAATTTTGCATAGAAGCGTGTTTTTCCCGATTTACTTAGATGAAAATTTTCCCCGGAAAATGCGGGTTTTTCCAACAAAATCTTTAATTTTCAACTAAAATTTTAGATAAGTAATTGTTAATCAATAATTAAATAACTTGGTAATATAAAAGCTCTTTTCGCATAGATTATAATTCCAGAAGCCTATGGAAATTGAATGAACAGTTTAGCAACAATTGAATTGTTAATTAAAAATTTACGGTCGCTATAATAACCACAATAATTATGATACATAAGAATAACTATGATTTTTGTATAAAAAGACACTGTACCTATATAATGTTGTTTACAGAATTGGATTTGGACTAGTTAAACGGCCTCAGGAATATTTTAAAATTATAAACAATTTTTTGGCGTATAAACAAATAGAATATCTCGGGAAATATTAAATTAAATTAAATCATGAAAGCGGTACTTGACAGAAAGCGGCAGGACGCTTCTTTTAAAAGCAAAAACGTTTAATTGTGATAAGTGATTCCTGAGATACTACCGGTCAAAGTTGACCGACATTTACAGCAAATATATAAATAGGATCATAATTTTCAAACCATCATTTTTTTATTTTTGTCTTCTTTCTCCACTCCAATTTTCACATCTTTAAAATACTCATAACATATATTATTATAATAAAAACTATCGATATTACGAGTGAAAATTGCCAAAAATAGCAAAATTCCAATAAAAAATAGGTTGGAGAAAATGTAATCTCAAAGTTCAAAATCGGTATACGTTAAAAATGCGTTTTCTCGGCTTCCCATGGAGCAATTTTCTTCATTCTTTTTTTATTCCCAAGTAACTCGAATGGAGCCATCTAACTAACGCATTATTAAATGTCAAACTTGCTTTTGTTTTGTTATAATAGATTAATTTATTTATAAGAAAAGAAAACTACATATTTTTTCCAGTTGCAGACTTTTTTTAGATAAACTTACTACAAGTGTACCTTTTAACGTTAAAAACACAAATATTCTCATTTGAAAGTTGTATAGTTATTAAAACAATCTTTATTAAAACAAATTAAAATTTTTTTTTATAATAAATAAATTAATTTATTATAACAAAACAAAAGCAACTTTGACATTTAATAATGCGTTAGTTAGATGGCTCTACTCGAGTTACTTGGAAACAAAAAAAATGAAGAAAATTGCTTCATGGGAAGCCAAGAAAATGCATTTTTTAACGTACACCGATTTTGAACTTTGAGATTATATTTTCTCCAACTTAATTTTTTATTGAAATTTTGCTATTTTTGGCAATTTTCACTCGTAATGTCGATAGTTTTTATTATAATAATATATGTTATGAGTATTTTAAAGATATGAGAATTGGTGTAGAGAAAAAGGACAAAAATAAAAAGGTGATGGTTTGAAAATTATGATACTATTGTTTATATCTTTGCCGTAAATTCCGGTTAACTTTGACCGGTTGTATCTCAGGAACCACTTATCATAATTAAACGTTTTTTTCTTTTAAAAGAAGCATCCTGCCGCTTTTTTCCAATACCGTTTTCATAATTTAATTTAACCCTCGTAAGGCGGTGCTTAGATTCTTACGTAAACAACGGTGCGGGGTGCATTTGCACCCCGTCCGTATATCCATTTTCTTATATGTGATCGTTGGGGAAATTGATTTGAAAGATAATTAGGACTTGTTTTTCATATTATAAAACATAATTTTACCAACAAAGTACTCATTTCTTCTTAAAAACAATATTATCTCTGCAAGACAAACACATGAAATTTTTCACAGTGTGAGCAACACAAAGTTTTTACACACAATACAGTTATGCCGGTACTTTCGGTCTTTTTTCTCTGACATAACTAATACCGATATTGTCCCATAGCTCTGTTAGTTCTAGGTGGAACTGCAGAAACGTCTAATTCAGGATGAAATTTTCATCATTTGCACCTTACAGTCATTTAAAAAAAAAACACGAAAACGCAAGGAGTTTTAAATGCTGTAATGGGTGGAATGCGTTTAGAATTGAATTTAATGCGAATAAAAAAATTGACAAAACTTAAAAAAATTTATTAAAAGGGAGAGGTGGGAAAACGAGGTCTGGGGTGCAGCTGCACCCCGTACCGCCTTACGAGGGTTAATTTAATATTTCCCGAGATATTCTATTTGTTTATAAGCCAAAAATTTTTTTATAATTTTAAAATATTCCTGAGGCCGTTTAAATAGTCCAAATCCAATTCTGTAAACAACATGTACACTGTAGATATGTACAGTGTCTTTTTATACAAAAATCATAGTTATTCTTATGTATCATAATTATTGTGGTTATTATAGCGACCGTAAATTTTTAATTAACAATTCAATTGTTGCTAAACTGTTCATTCAATTTCCATCGGCTTCTGGAATTATAATCTATGCGAAAAGAGCTTTTATATTATTATTTTATATTTATTTTATTTTATATTTATTTTTGGTGTGAAGTTAAAATCTTTGGAGTTATAGAGCAAAAATAGAAAAAAACACGATTTTCGGGCGCCATTTTGTTTATAAAAAAAGTAGCACACCATCTGCGGACTTTGCATACCTATATTATTAATATATAGGATGTTATAATTCGATTGCAGCAATAAAATTGCTGGTAAATAACTTTTTCCAAAAATGGCCTATTCACCGATAATCCGCCCAGACTATAGTAAAAGATCCGGGGTGACTACAGAATGAAAGAGGATTCAAGAAGAAACACTGCATTGGTTTGGTAACGTTAGACGTAAACTATGTGGGACCAAGGATAGAGCATCTATAAGTTTATGGAAGGAGAAGTAGAGGATAACCGAGGAAAAGATGGAAGGACTGTATGGCAGAAGACTTGCGACATAAAGGTTTAGGTGAGGAAAACACGATGGACAGAAATTAATGGCGAATAAGAGTAAGGAAGAGCGTCCCTTGAAAAAGGAGAAACTTAGGAAGAAGATATATATTTAGCGGTTTATAATAAAAAAAAAGCTTGGTAGCGACGACGTTTTTCATATCAAAAACAATATTAATTTATCCTTTGATGATTACGCATGATGTTACGCATTTATCTAATTATTCCAGGGTCATTTTTTGTTTTGTTCTTGTTACACATGCCAAGCAACCAAATAAGACCAGTTGTAGTGATAAAAGCCAAATATTATTGATTGATTACTATCTACAAATTATTAAATATTTGTAACTGACTTAAAACGAGGCTAACAGAATCCACAATTGATTACAAAATACAACAAATTTTTCCTTTCGATAACAAAGAAACAATGTCATTATCTGAAAAACAATTAATAATTTGCTAGATGTCCTTGAAGGTTTTTAGTTTTGTTGCAATAACGACGTTTTATTATTGTAACGGTAACGTATTTTGATAGTGAATACTGGAATGCAAAGTACTCTAATTTTGCAAATGAAAGCTATTCATAGCTTTCCGCGTTTTAAAGTCTAAAAATTGGCCTGCCTACTGAACCTGGGGAAGAGGAAAATGTTCGGGAGGTTCATCCTGCACTGTTCGATGGAAGCTTTTCCTGAGAAGGCAGATCGAGACTTAGATATTACGACAGCTCAGAGAATGGAGAAGAATAGCCAGAGAAAGGGGTGAATAGAGGATTATTCTGAAGAAGGATTTGGCTCGAAACGAGCTGTGATGCCAATGGTGATGAAATTGAACATACTAATAAATCATCATCATTCTCTTTGCCTTAGCCCTATGCGGGGTCGGCTTCCCTAATTGCATTTCTCCACACAATTCTATCTTGGATCATATCAATATTAATCCCCTTTACCAACATGTCATGCCTAATCGTCTTCCCCCAGGTCTTCTTCTCCTACTCCTTCCAGGAATCTGCACTTCAGCTATTCTTCGTATTGGGTGATTAACGTCTCGACGTTGAACATGACCAAACCATCTTAACCTATGCTCTCTCATTTTGGCATCAATTGGTGCCACACCTAGACTTCCCCTAATATACTCATTTTTAATTTTATCCTTTTTTGTCACTCCACTCATCCATTTAAGCATTCTCATTTCCGCCACATGCATTCGTTGTTCCTTTTTCTTTTTCACTACCCAACATTCGGTTCCGTACATCATAGCCGGTCTTATGGCTGTTTTATAGAATTTCCCCTTCAGCTTCATTGGAATTTTTCTGTCACACAACACACCACTCGCTTCTTTCCACTTCATTCATCCAGCCCTAATTCTACTGCATGCATCTCCATCTATTTCTCCATTACTCTGTAATACCGATCCCAGGTACTTAAAACTATTGCTTTTCACAATCATTTCACCATCCAAAGATACCATTTTATTTGTAGTAACTCCATCTTTAAATGAATATTCCAAATACTCTGTTTTTGTCCTACTAAGTTTTAAACCTTTTTCCTCCAGAGCTTGTCTCCACTGTTCCAGTTTTTGTTCTAAGTCTCTTTCACTATTTCCTATTAACACTACATCATCATCATACATTAGGCACCATGGAATGCGTCCCTGTAGTTTCGCTGTTATCTGGTCCAAAACTAATGAGAATAAATAAGAACTAAGCACCGAGCCTTGGTGCAATCCTACTTTCACCTGAAATTTATCAGTCTCTCCCACAGCTGTCCTAACACTAGTCGTTACTCCCTCATACATATCTCTTACAATCTTTACATATTCGCCAGGGACTCCTTTCTTATTGATTGCCCACCACAGAATCTCTCGAGGAACTCTATCATATGCTTTCTCAAGATCAATGAATACCATATGAGCGTTGGTCTCTTTATTCCTGTATTTTTCCATCAGTTGCCTTACAATGAAAATTGCATCTGTTGTTGATCTACCCTGCATAAAGCCAAATTGATTATCGAATATTTCGGTTTCTTCACGTATCCGTCTATCAATTACTCTCTCCCATATTTTCATGGTGTGGCCAAGTAGTTTTATAGCCCTGTAGTTTGAACATACTAATAAATATAGATACAAATATCGAGATAGGTATAGAGAAGGCCAGAGCTGTATTCTTTAAGATAAGGAGACTGTTATGTGGAAACAAAATATTAAAACGAAATTACTTTGAGCCTGAAAATTAGATTAGTGAGATGTTATATGTTTTCTACTCTTTTCTATGGTGTCGAAGGATGGACTTTAACGGATACATTTCTTAAGAAACTGGAAGTCTTTGGTATCTGGATGTATCGGAGAATCCTACGAATAAGTTCGGTGGATAGAGTTCGTATCGAAGTTATTTTGCATCACAAGGGAAAAGTTACGGAACTTGTCAGAACAGTTAAAAATCGCAAACTGAAGTATTTTGTTCATGTTTTGGCCATGGTGCCAGAGAGATATAATATAAAAATAAAATAAAAATTTTATTTTTAATTCAGTTGCAATGCGAAGGCAAAACAATCTACTTTTCAATTAGAATACGGAGCGCAGTCCAGTCCCTTGAATCGCGATTTTCGGCTCTTATTGGAGCCTCATCGGAAAGAACGTAGGAGAACAAGCCTACGTTCTTTCCGATGAGGCTCCAATAAGAGCCGAAAATCGCGATTCAAGGGACTGGACTGCGCTCCATATTCTAATTGAAAAGTAAGATTGTTTTGCCTTCGCATTGCAACTGAATTAAAAATAAAATTTTTATTTTATTTTTATATTGGTCTTTACTCCTTCGAGTAACTAGGTCCATTTTCTGTTGGAATTTACCAGCTGAACAGACGGGGTCGTGAATTGTAAGTTTTTTGAATTCCCTCTTGTCTTCTTCGCTTCAGCATCCATTTGGCTTGCAAATTTTAGAAGCCTTGGAGGTGTTACCAAGGAAATGGACCAATAAGTTTTCGATTTAAAAATCTTTTAATATTTTCTAAATATTATTAATAATACTATTAGGATCGAAAACTTCATCTTTTTTCTTTTTTCTCTCAGATATAATATACTCAACTTACTAATGCAAGGCAAAGTAGACGGAAGAAGAGGGCCAGGTCGAAGAAGAACGTCACAGCTTAGAAACCTGAGAGATGGTTTAACAGATCCTCTGCATCCCTTTCCGAGTAGCCGGTAGCCGTCAACAAAATTACTATAGCCAATTTGATAGACAACGCTCGATAAACAAGCACGGCACATGAAGAAGAAGATACTAATGAAGCGTGTTTCATCCAAAAAGAAAAAAGACCCAACTCAATTATGTAAAACCTTTTTGTTGAACGAATAAAACAGCTTATAAAACGCACAATTTTTTTATTGAATTATATTAATAAACAATTATTAAATTATCGATTTGATATTCGTTCATCTCCTCCATTAATTTCTCTTCTTCTTATAGCTTTTCTGATCTGGCCTTCCGTTACATGTTGTCATAATCCCAATGAATCGTGATCCATTTTTTAATAGTGCCGTAAAAAAAGTTGTCATTCATTACATTCATATATCTCAAAGACATATCCGCCTATCAGAGATAATGCAAATCATGATACAATACCAAATTTGTTTAAATATAGTAGGCAGGAATAATATTTCACCAAACTGTAATGACTTTTTGATAAAAGACTGATAAATACACCATATGGTATATTAATTATTTTTACTAAATGGACACCGCCAATTTTAATACTGCGAAATGATACTTTTATAATTTTAAATAATCTGAAAATTAAAATACTTTACAAACAAAATTTATACAGGGTGTAAAACGACTAGGCCATAAATTAAACCATAGTCTGGATCCAAAATAGCTAGATTGAACCTGACTTAGCTGAGATCACGAGATCCTCTAATTTTTCCTTAATTTTCGTCCGATTTATTGAAACAAATGCACTTTGTTTTCTTAGTTCTCTTGCTTTTTGAATTATTTGTTCTACTTCTTCTTTCGGTGCCATATTAGGTCCCCCTACCGTTGGAAATTACATTGAGGAATTGTTCGGCATCCTCAGCAAATCTCAGATGATTCAGGTTTTCTCAGTGTATCATCACTCCTTTACTTCTTCTTGTGCCACTCCTATTGGAGATTGGAAATCATCAAGGCTATCCTGACCTTGTTTATAGCTGACCTAAAGAGTTCCTTAGTGGTGCAGCCAAACCACTCTCTCAAATTCCGCAACCATGACATTCTTCTACGGCCTGGATTCCGTTTTCCTTCTATTTTTCCTTGTATTATATTTTGAAGTAATGCGTATTTATGTCCTCTCATCAGGTGACCCAAATATTATATATAGTCTTCTTCGTTTTTTCGTCAACAAAATTTCTGGGTATTTTCCTATCCTTCGTAATACTTTAAGGTTTGTGACTCTTTCAACCCAACTTATCTTCAGCATTCGACGGTAGCACCACATCTCGAAACTTTCAATATTTTTTATGTTGTTCTGTTTGAGAGTCCAGGTCTCTATACCGTATAATAGCGTGTTAAATACGTCGCCTCTTAGCATTCTTAATCGTAGAGGGATGCTTATATCTCTATTGCAGAAGAATTTTCTCATCTTTATGAAGGTGGCCTAGGCAATTTCGATACGTCTTTTTATTTCATTGTTTTGGTCTCCAGTTTTGTTTATTAAAGTTCCCAAGTATTTGTAACTTGATACTTTTTCAATTCGAATGCCGTTTATACTAATATGTGCTGGTTGTGTCATGTTTTTAATGAAGACCATATACTTGGTTTTTTTTTTATATTGATGTTTATGCCATAATTGTTGCAAGCAATATTTATATTTGTAAGTAATCGTTGTAAGTCTTCTACTGTTCTTGCAACTAGTAACTAGTACTAGTGACAGTGCCGTCCGCGTATGGAATATTATTTACAACCTCTCCATTGATTATGATTCCTTCGTTTGTTTGCAAAAGGGCTTCCTGGCATATGCTTTCACTATATACATTAAATAGCAGTGGTAACAAAATGCATCCCTGTTGTACTCCTCTACGTATTTCTATTGCTTGTGATGTCTCATTTACTCATTTACTAGTCCATTCTAAAGTTACAAATTCCACTTTGAATAGGGTTGGTTTACAGTGGCCGGGTTTTTGGCATTTAAACACCGTGCTTGTCTTGCATTGGTGAATATTGCATAGAGCTCCACGTACAGGAACAAGGCTAATATTCAATGGGATTTCGCCCAGTGTCCCAAGAGCATCGTTAGCGGCTGCGTGACATGAGTCCATTCAGTTTTTAGCACGATAGCTTCCACCTTAACTTACGGATTTT
This sequence comes from Diabrotica virgifera virgifera, assembly GCF_917563875.1. Classification (NCBI taxonomy): domain Eukaryota; kingdom Metazoa; phylum Arthropoda; class Insecta; order Coleoptera; family Chrysomelidae; genus Diabrotica; species Diabrotica virgifera. The sequence continues at coordinate 60,238,389 of NC_065451.1, forward strand.
TTGTATCTGGTTTTCTCTATATTTTTGTTGGGTAGGATGGGGAGGGAAAGAAGGTGTAGATGGAAAGAATATTTAGTAGAAAGAAATATAGTGACCCGCCTGCCTTCGGAAACCAAATCGCCATTCGGGGTCGGAAGAAACACTCAAGACAAACCGAAGAAGAGTAAAGTGTGAAGGACCTTATGATCCGCTAGGTGCGTTTTATAAGCGTGTGAGTAACGTATGTCCTAAAAGTTTTGGTACAAAATATTTATCTAATTTTTTTATTAATGAATAAATTTATTTAAACACTAACTAGTTATCATAAATTTCAATTCAATACTTAACTAAACTATACTATCGAATTATGCGGAGTCACCCGTTCTTCTCTACTAGACGCAAATTTCTTCGAATGTCTTTCGTGAGGTCCTGGGCGGAATTCAGATCAATTTCCCCTAGTTGTTCGCAAATTCTTCGTCTTAATTGTTCCTCATCTTGGGATTCCCAGCGACCATGATAAATTTCCTAGACAGTAAAGCCCAAAAATCCTTTATTGGGCGAGCCTGCAGCAAGTTTGGAGGATTATCGTTTTTGGGAACAAAGGGTATTTGGTGTTGTAGCGGCCAGTTTTGGGTATCTCTTGAGTAATATAAGGTCTCAACGAGTTTCACTTGAGAGTATTTGGGGCATTTACGTATTTTTCGATATGTTACACCATTATTCGTCAATTCCAACGATACAGTACTCTTAGAAGATCTGTATTGACGAGCCAATCTTCTAGCACAGTATAAAGAGGGACAGTAGAACCACTTTCCGAAAAATTGGAAGTAAAATCTGTAGTCGCGCTTGGCGACCGCGCAATGTTCTTAGTCGCTTTTACCCCACTCTCGCATTGCTAGTCGCATAGAAACGTACGGGTTTTAACAGGGAAAACCCGCATCCACCACGCGTGAATTGTCAATTGCGTACTGCCGGTATTACTTCTTGAGATCAAAGTGCCGACAGAGAAGTAGTTTTACTGTCCCTCTTTATACTGTGCTTCTAGTTTCCATTCCAAGCTGATTTTTGCTCCTCTCTCCAATCGCTCTTACTTCTGGGCAGTAAATGCACGTGATCTTCCACATGTTGGTAGATTCAGCCCTGGTATTCCCTGCTCGCACTTCGTTATTGTTCTATAAATGGTTCTGCGTGAATTGTTTTTATTCTGAAATATTCGACAGATTTCAACTTCGTGTACCCGCCCAACCAACTTGTAGATACTTTTTCTTATTTGTAATTTATACTACAGCTTAAAGCGAAAGTTTCAAAATAAATAAATCTAAACTGACTTTAAACAATGTAAACAAGCTTTTGTGTCCAGAGGCAACTTCAAATTATTTTGTTCTTGTTAAAATTAAAGCCAATGAATTTTGTACCAAAACTTTTAGGACATACGTCATTGATACGGTTCGTATTCTTGCTCATACTTCGACGTGTTGACTACAGATTGTATGGCTCGTCCAGCATGCCATAGCATGAAGGATCGGGGGCACTCCATTTTACAATGTAGACACCCGAAACTCGATGACCTGACAAAAGCAGGCTAATGGATCTATAGTTTTCTAATTTATATTTATTTCCCTTTTTAAACACCAGTTAGTCCGGAAAGCCACTGCGCATCCGCTAGGAAAAATATTCTAATTCGGATTTTTTGCACAATCTTACTCAAAAAGGACTCCTTTTAACAAATTTGCATGTTGCCAGGACCAAAAGGTGGTCAAAAATTTTTTAAACGTTTTTTTTTTGTTTTTTTCCTAAAATTATTTTTTTTGCATGGAAAAAAGTTTTTTTATGTTTTTTGAATCATTCCAAACAGAAAAGGTCTTTAGTGACTTTTCTCTAAAAATGATAGTTTTTGACATATAAGCGATTAAAAATTGAAAAATTGCGAAATCGGCCATTTTTAACCCTCAAAAACTATGTGAAAAACTGAAAATTTGAATGTTGCCAAGGTAGGTAGATATTCTTTCAACATCGATTAATGAAATCCCGAAGAGTTTTTTGTAATACAATATTCAAAACTCCTTTGTTTTTTAATTGCTAATCAAGCGTGCGCGACACTACTTTCCACCGACAGTATGGTGCAAATGAAAGGAATAAATTCGTTATTTCGTAACCTGGTGACTTTAAGGAAAAATCCCGAAACAGGTCAATTTTTATTTTTAAGTTATGATATTGTGGCATATATGGTATACTAGTGACGTCATCCATCTGGACGTGATGACGTAATTGATGATTTTTTTAAATGAGAATAGGGGTCGTGTGCTAGCTCATTTAAAAGGTTCTTCAATTCTCTATTCAGTAATATAAACATTTAGATAATTATTTATACAGGTTATCCAAAAAATGTTTATTAAATTAAATTATTTGGCAAAAAAAGAAGTAGAAGGACACCCTGTATAAATAATTATATAAATGTTTACATTACTGAATAGAGAATTGAAGAACCTTTCAAATGAGCTACCACACGACCCCTATTCTCATTTAAAAACATCATCGATTACGTCATCACGCCCAGACGGATGACGTCACTAGTATACCATATATGCCACAATATCATAACTTAAAAATAAAAATCGATTTGTTTCGGGATTTTTCCTTAAAGCCGCCGGTTTACGAAATAACGAATTTATTCCTTTCATTTGCACCATACTGTCGGTGGAAAATAGTGTCGCGCACGCTTGATTAGCAATTAAAAAACAAAGGAGTTTTGAATATTGTATTGCAAAAACTCTTCGTGATTTCATCAATCGATGTTTAAAGAATATCTACTTACCTTGGCAACATTCAAATTTTCAGTTTTTCACATAGTTTTTGAGGGTTAAAAATGGCCGATTTCGCAATTTTTCAATTTTTAATCGCTTATATGTCAAAAACTATCATTTTTAGAGAAAAGTCACTAAAGACCTTTTCTGTTTGGAATGATCCAAAAAACCTAAAAAAAATTTCCATGCAAAAAAAATAATTTTAGGAAAAAAACAAAAAAAAAACGTTTAAAAAATTTTTGACCACCTTTTGGTCCTGGCAACATGCAAATTTGTTAAAAGGAATCCTTTTTGAGTAAGATTGTGCAAAAAATTCGAATTAGAATATTTTTCCTAGCGGATGCGCAGTGGCTTTCTGGACTAAGTATTATATATACAGGGTGTCCCAAAAGTAGTGGAACGGTCGAATATTTCGCGAACTAAACATCGGATCAAAAAACTGAAAAATACGTGTTCAATCATTTTCAAAAATCTATCCAATGACACCAAACACCAACCCCCACTACACCCCCTGGAGGTGGGGTGTAGGGTAACTTTACAATCTCAAATGGAAACCCCTAGTTTTTCTTGCAGATTTGGATTCGTTACGTAAAAGTAAGCAACTTTTATTCAAGACATTTTTTCGAACTGTGGATAGATGGCGCTATAATTGAGAAAAACGATTTATCCTGATACCATAGGTAAATTATAGAAACGGTCTAATATCTCGAGAAATACACTTCCAAATGAGAAACAAAAAAAAAGGTTTTTAATACTTTTCGAAAACCTATCGAATAACACTAAACATGACCCTCCAACCCACCCCTTGGAGGTGGGGTGGGGGGTAACTTTAAAATCTTGAATAGCAACCCCCACTTTTTATTACAGATTCGGATTCGTCATGAAAAATTAATTATTCGAAACATTTTTTAGAATAATTGTTGATAGATGGCGCTTTAATTGGAAAAATACGATTTATTAGCGCCATCTATCAGTAATTTTAAAAAATGTATCGAATAAATGTAGCTTAGTTTTTCATGACGAATTCGAATCTGCAATAAAAAGTGGGGGTTGCTATTTAAGATTTTAAATTTACCCCCCACCCCGTCTCCAGGGGGTGGGTTGGAGGGTCATTTTTGGTGTTTATCGATAGGTTTTCGAATAATATTAAAAACCTGTTTTTTGGTTTCTCATTTGGAAGTGTATTTCTCGAGATATTAGACCGTTTCTATAATTTACCTATGGTATCAGGATAAATCGTTTTTCCCAATTATAGCGCCATCTATCCACAGTTCGAAAAAATGTCTTGAATAAAAGTTGCTTACTTTTACGTAACGAATCCAAATCTGCAAGAAAAACTAGGGGTTTCCATTTGAGATTTTAAAGTTACCCCCCACCCCACCTCCAGGGGGTGTAGTGGGGGTTGGTGTTTGGTGTCATTGGATAGATCTTTGAAAATGATTGAACACGTATTTTTCAGTTTTTCGATCCGATGTTTAGTTCGCGAAATATTCGACCGTTCCACTACTTTTGGGCACCCTATATAATCATTTACTCGTTTTACCCTAATGGCGCGTCCGCATTGGTAAATTTTTCGTTCGTTTTGAACTAATGGTTCGTCGCAAGAATTTGCGTCGCAAATTTTTACCAGTGAGGACGCGGTGCTCTACCAGCGAAAATTTATTTATCGTTCGTTGTGCGTACCTGCTCAGGTTGTGTGGAGTAAATCACAGAATAGGTTTTCTGTTTAAATAAGTAGACGGGTATTAAATATTAATATGGATTTATCCAGGGAAGATGTTTTACTATTAATCCAGGAATATAGTAAGCATCCTAATCTATGGGATCCAAAGAGTAAATTTCATTATAACAAAAATAAAACAGCTGATTCTTAGGAAGAAATTGGAAGAGTTTTTGAGGTTGAGGATGTACAAGAAAAACAAAAAAATATTAAGTTTATTAGGCTCTTACAGAAGGGAAAAGCCAAAGGCAAGAAAACAGTTGGAACATGGAGATGTAAAGAATTTTTGTATAGAAAATAAAATATATAACATGGTCTTCATGAAATATTTCATATATTTTCTTAAGTTTAAGAGGATTCTTATTAATGATTCTTTATTTGTATTGGGCCAAGGAAGTGTACAAATCAGAATGGCTTTTCTTAGTGACAACGACAGACTTAGAGAATCGAAGAATTCTGAGGATACGTCTTAAAGCACTGCATAGATACTTCTGGAATTATATCTGATATTTTCTGTTTGGATACCTTGAACATATATTGTAGACTGGAATACGAATCACCGGTTACCAGGAAGCGTAAAGTGATAACCAACCTTTCCTTGGTAGCGATAACTTTTCTTAAGTTTGTATCCTATTTTTGAATGTTACGCCCAATTTTATTTAACAAAATTTCAAAGTTTTGCGGAGACATTCTTAGCAAGTTCTTGAAATGACCGGTGCTTTTATCAACCGACAATATGTACCTATTTAGTATCTGGGAACTGTCTTCCAAAGTTCTTTGTTGATGTAAATATTTGATCCGGTATCTCCGTATCTTTTTATTTTCCTTTTTTCTCATCGAACCTCTAAGTAAGCCGCACATAATGATAAACACTGCATACTTCCTTTTTATTATTAAATCGTTACTCATGATTAATAGACCAGGGCATATAGCACTAAAAACACCCGTATAAATAGATTTTTAAATACAGCACCTAGAGACTTTAAGTATTTTGCATTATGTTCAGGATGACGTCAGGAAAAAAGTCTACTATTCAAAAATGGGTGGAAATGCATAATTGCACTCTAAGGTGCATAACATACATCCAAAATTGCATAAATATGCAAATAAAGTCAAAATCAGTATACTAAGGAACAAAATTTATTATTTGGGGGGTTTTTGGGGTCACTGAATACGATTACGCCATCATAACTGACTCCCGGATCACCTGGTGCCCAAGGTCACGGCAAGAGACGTCATGTTCTGGAGTTTCGATGGTTTTCGGCATTAAATTGATGCAAATGGATTACTCACGGGTCTTAAGGGTTGCTGAATACGAATATGCCATCAGAATTGACCTCCGGAGTACCTGGTGCCCAGGGTCGCTACTAAGGCACGTCATCATCTGGAGTTTCGAGGGATTTCGGCACTAAATTGATGTAACTGGATTCGGGGGGTTTTGAGGTGGTTAAACACGAATATGTCATCAGAACAGACCTCTGGATCACTTGGTGCCCAAGGTCACTGCAAGGGACGTCATCTTCTGGAGTTTCGAGGGCTTTCGGCATTAAATTGTTGCAAATGGATTACTGGAGGGTTTTTGGAATGGCTGAACGCGAATACGGCATCGGATCTGACCCACGGAGCACCTGGTGCCTAAGGCGGCTCATTTCCTGGAGTTTCGGGGATTTTCGGCATTAAATTGATGCAAACGGATTACCCATGGGTTCTTGGGGTTATTGAACACGAATGCACCATTAGAACAGACACCAGGGCACCTGGCGCCTAGGGCAGGTCATCTTCTGGAGTTTCGATGGTCTTCGGCATTAAATCGATGCAAACGGATTACGCACGGGTCTTAGGGGTCGCTAAATACGAATATGCCATCAGAATTTACCTCCGGAGTACTTGGTGCCCAGGGTCGCTACTAAGGCACGTCATCATCTAGAGTTTCGAGGGATTTCGGCACTAAATTGATGTAATTGGACTCTGGGGGTCCCCCAGTGGGGGATTTTCAGGTGGTTAAATACGAAGATGCCATTAGAACAGACCTTAAAATTACCTGGTGGTCAAGGCCACTGTGAGGGATGTCATCTTCTGGAGTTTCGAGGGTTTTCGGTATCAAATTGATGCAAAAGGATCACTTACAGGTTTTTGAGATCGCTAATCACGAATATCTCATCAGAATTTAATTCCGGAGCACTTGTTGCCCAGGATCGCTACTAAGGCACGTCATCTTCTGGAGTTTCGAGGGTTTTCGGCATAAAGTGGATGCGAATAGATTACTCGGGGGATTTTTGAGGTCGTCAAACACGAATATGCCATTAGACCATACCCACTGAGCACCTGGTGACCATGGTTACTGCAAGGGACGTCATCTTCTGGAGTTTCAAGGGTTTTCGGCATTAAATTTTTGGAAATGGATTACTGGAGGGTTTTTGGAATGGCTTAAAGGGAATACGCCATCAGATCTGACCCACGGAGCACTTGGTACCTAAGTCGGCTCATTTTCTGGAGTTTCGGCATTAAATTGATGCAAACGGATTACTCATGGGTTTTTGGGGTTGTTGAACACGAATGCACCATCAGATCAGACACCAGGGCACTTGGCGCCTAGGATAGGTCATATTCAGTTTTCGATAATAAATTAATGCAAACGAATTACTCATGGGTTTTTGGGGTTGCTGAATACGAAATACACCATCAGAACAGACATCAAAGCACCTGACGGTTAAGGCATATCATCTTATAGAATTTCGAGAATATTGATGCAAACAAATTGCTTATAGGTTTTTGGGTTTGCTGAACACGAATATGAAATGAGAACCGACCCCATGCATTCTTAGTGGCCAGAGTGGCTGCTATGCACATCATGTTTTAGAATTTTGAGGCATTCTGACACTAAATTGGTACACACCGAGTACTCGGAGGTTTTCTGAGTTGCTGTTCAAAGAAAAAATTCAAATTGGTAACATTTTTTTGCTATTTTACTTAGACTGCTTATTAAAATAACTATGTTGTGCTATACAATTTTTTAATTGTTTATAAATATAAACTCAATTTATATATGACAGCATATTTCCTTCATTTATTTCAAAATCGATTTACTATATTTTATTTTGATAGTGTGATCCTTCGTGGTCACTAGATACTCCAAGGTCTTTCATTTAAGTCATATTTGTATTCAGCAACTACAAAAACATAAGAGTAATCCGTTTGAATCAATTTAGTACCGAAAACTCTAGAAATTCCAGAAGATGGCGTGCCATATGCACCAGGTACACCGGCGTCTGTTCTGATGGAGTATTCGTATTCAGCAACTACAAAAACCTATGAGTAATACATTTGCATCAATTTAGTACTAAAGACACTCGAAATTCCAGAAGATGGATGGGCCTCAAAACCCCTTCATTAATCCATTTCGGCGTCAATTAAATGCTGAAAACTTGGGCACCAGGTGATCTGTGGGTCGGTTCTGAGGCGTATTCGTGTTCAGTGACCCAAAAAATCCCCGAATAACAAAATGTGGTCCTTAGTATACTGATTTTGACATGTTGATGCACTTTTGGATGCATTTTATGCACTTTAAAGTGCAATTATGCATTTCCACCCCTTTTTGAATAGTAGACTTTTTTCCTGAGGTCATCCTGAACATAATGCAAAAATCTGCAAGTCTCTATGTGCTGTATTTAAAAATTGATTTATTTTGTGCCAAATGCCCTCGTCTATTATGTGTATATAAAATTGATATAAACTTTATTTATATCTGACAATGTTTTTTCCATTATTTATTTCCAGATCGATTTACTACATTCTATATTAGCCTAATAAAATAAAAAAAATTCAAAATGTAAATTCGTACAGGTTAAAACAAATTTTATATCAAAGTTTAGGTGGGTACAAAAGATATTTTCAAGAAAATATCCAAATCATACAAGGGGATCATTGTTTAAATAATTAAAAAGGGGTCATTTTTGCAAAAAAATTACTTTTTTAATTGCTGAGGTAATTAACTTATTAATGAAGGTCTATGGGATTTTTTTCTGCAAAGTTGAAGGGTAAATATTTCAGATAAGACTTACTAATTTAAATTTGACCCCCTATTTATTTAAATAATTGTATATAAAACTTTAAAAACAAATTTGCAAAAAAATATTTTTAGCATTTTAAATAAGCACTATAAAATATTTTATTTTACAGACTAAGTTGCGCTATGTTACCAGTATTAAGCAAAAAAAATGGTCGAAAATTATTTAATATTTTTCGAGATATTGAATTTGTTTATTAAATGTTACTAAATTTTCAATTGCAAAAACGCGGTTGTTGCCAAAGAAATATTCACCTGCTTAAGATCTCATTATTTTTATTTTTATGTATATTTTCGATAAATCTATTGATAAATTCAAATTTCAATTAAACTTCCCCCTAAAATGGCATTTGAAAATTATTCAAATTTGTTTATAATTTGTTTTTTTAATAACGTTGCGGGGACTAAGTATTTTGAAATGCCGTTTCAATAATTGGGTTCCTGGGAATTTTTTACTAATTAACAACATTTTTTGTCGTTTTTTCTTCTTCTTTTTTTTTTCTTGGAGTTATATTACTACGGACCCTTTTAGGGTTAAATTTTATTAAGAATGTCGAATCTCTGAGTTGTAGATTCTAGACCTAAAAATATTAAGATTTAACTAAAATCTCATGAATAAAATGTGGCTACTTACTGAGTTACAGGGTGTTTTATTTAAAAATTTAAAAATTATTGTTACCAAGTACTTTAAAACTATTCGACGTATCCTTATCATACTTTACAGAAAGTGTGACTATTATACACCCTACTAAATTGTGATTAATAAACGTTTCTAGCTAGTGCCAGAGGCGTGCGACAGGGGATAGTGAATGATTGACCCTTCCCAAATTCTACGCCACTGAGTGAATTACTATTTTAGCGAAATTTTTCGATTCTCCAATACTTTATATGTAAATAACTTTATTGGTATCGATAAAGTCATCAGTTTGAGAGATATTGGAAGTTTAAAATGAATGAATGAATGAATCAAAATAAATATGCCGTTTCATTTTTAACGTCCAATATCTCCAAAACTAATGACTTAATCGTTACCAGTAAAGAGTATATTATTTACATAGACAGTATTGGAGAATCGGAAAATTTCGCTAAAATAGTAATTACCTCAGTGGCGTAGAATTTGGGAAGGGTCAACCATTAACTATCCCCTGTCGTACGCCTCTGGTAGTAGTTAGAAACTTTTATTTATCGCAGTTTAGTAGACTGTATAGTACCCACACTTTCTGCCAAGTGTGATAAGGACACGTCAAATAGTTTAAAAGTACTTGGTAAAAATAATTTTTAAATTTTTAAATAAAACACCCTGTAACTCAGTAAGTAGCCACATTTTATTTAAGTGATTTTAGTTAAATCTTAATATTTTTAGGTCTAGAATATACAACTTAGAGATTCGACATTCTTAATGAAACAACCCTAAAAGGGCCCGTAGTAATATAACTCAAAGAAAAAAAAAGAAGGGGAAAAAAGACAAAAAAATTTGTTAATTAGTGAAAAATTACCAAGAACGCAATGATCGAAACAGCATTTCAAAATATTTAATCTCCGCGACGTTATTAAAAAAACAAATTATAAACAAATTTGAATAATTTTCAAATGCCATTTTAGGGGAAAGTTTAATTGAAATTTGAATTTATCAATACATTTATCGAAAACATACATAAAAATAAAAATAACAAGATTTAATACAGGTGAATATTTATTTGGCAACAACCGCGTTTTTGCAATTGAAAATAGAGTAACATTTAATAAACAAATTCAATATCTAAAAAAATATTAAATATTTTTGAACCAATTTTTTTTTAATTAATACTGATAACATAGCGCAACTTGTCCTGTAAAATAAGATATTTTATAGTGCTTATTTAAAACGCTAAAAATATTTTTATGCAAATTGGTTTTTAAAGTTTTATGTATAATTATTTAAATAAATAGGGGGTCAAATTTAATTTAGTAAGTCTTATGTGAAAGATTTATCCTTCAGCTTTGCAAAAAACACTCCTATAGACCTTCATTAGTAATTGAATGACCTCAGCCGTTAAAAAAGTAATTTTTTTTGCAAAGATGACCCCTTTTTAATTATTTAAACAATGATCCCCTTGTATGATTTGGATACTTTCTTGAAAATACCTTTTGTACCCACCTAAACTTTGATAAAAAATTTGTTTCAACCTGTACGAATTTACATTTTGATTTACATGTAGTGTAATTTTATTTTACTAGACTATATTATGACAATGTTATTATGCGTTGGCGTTATTATTGATCATCGTAATTTAAGGCTGGGCACCAGCTGGTCCGGTGTCTGTTCTGATGGCATATTCGTGTTTAACAACCTCAAAAACCTATAAGTAATCGGTTTTCGTCAATATAGTACCGAAAAACCTCACCCGCAGAGGATGACGCCCTTGCAGTTACCGCGGGCACCAGGTGCTACGATGGTCTGTTTTGATCACATGTTCGTGTTTAATGACTTTAAAGGTTACCCCCGAGTAATCCGTTTTCATCAATTTAATGCCGAAATCCCTCAAAACTTCAGAAGATGACGTCTCTTGCAGTGACCTTGGGCACCAGGTGCACAGGGTGTCGGTTCTGATGGCATATTCGTGTTTAGCGACCTCAAGAACCCTCCAGTAATCCATGTGCATCAACTAAATGCCGAGAACCCTCAAAACCCCAGAAGATGACGTGCCCTAGTAGCGACCCTGGGCACCAGCTCCTCAGAAAATTCAATTCTGATGGCATATTCGTGTTTAGTGACCCCAAAAATCAGTAAGTAATCCGTTTGCATCAATTTAATACCGAAAGCATACGAAATTCCAGAAGATGACGTCCCTTGCAGTGACCTCGGGCACCAGGTAATCCAGTAGTCTATTCTGATAGCATATTCGTGTTTGGCGACCTCAAAAACCGCCGAGTAATCCGTTTGCAGCAATTTAATACCGAAAGCTCTCGAAAGGCCAGAAGATGACGTCCCTTGCAACCAGGTTATCCAGAGGTCTGTTCTGATGGCATATTCGTCTTTATCTACCCCAAAATCCCCCCGAATCCAGTTACATCAATTTAGTGCCGAAATCCTCGAAACTCCAGAAGTTGACGTGCCTTAGTAGGGACCCTGGGCACCAGGTACTCCGGAGGTCAATTCTGATGGCATATTCGTATTTAGCGACCCCTATTGAGCCCCCTCATGAGTAATCCATTTAATGCCGAAAACCATCGAAGCTCCAGAAGATGACGTCTATTGCCCTGACCTTGGGCACCAGGTGATCCGGGGGTCAGTTCTGATGGCCTAATCGTATTCAGTGACCCCAAAAACTCCCCAAATAATAAATTTTGTTCCTTAGTATACTGATTTTGACTTTATTTTTATATTTATGCAATTTTGGTGCACTTTATGCAATTTACAGTGCAATTATGCATTTCCACCCATTTTTGAATAGTAGACTTTTTTTCGGACGTCATCCTGAACATAATGCAAAAAACTTAAAGTCTCTAGGTGCTGTATTTAAAAATCTATTTATTTTGTGCTAAATGCCCTCGTATATAATAACACTATTAACTCAATCGATGTTGTAAACTGTAAACAAAGAAACAAACAAAAACACACACTGTACCAAGAACAGCAGCGTCCACACTGGATAACGAATGCGATGCAAATCATTTGATTTCGCTCGAATACTGAAAAACGATGAATCGTGTGCGTTGTGTGCGTCGAAAATTCTTGCGTTCGTTTTATGCGACGAACACGTCCACACTAGCACAATTTACTTCGAGCACGCAAATATTTGCGACGAACAGCTGGTACGCATGAAAAATTTACCAATGCGGACGCGCCATAAGGTGTACGAGACCAGTATTAATAACAGCATTTAATTTAATTTACGATGGTAGATCTTAACAAATGCATTTTTGTAAAATTTTAGCAATGAACGAATCAACTCGAGACAAAATGTTTATATTAGTCATATGAAACCGTAGAAAAAAGAATACTATCCTATGTTGATATTGTTGTTTTGTAAACAGAAACAGTTTGTATTGAAGTTTAAATATGAAAAGATACTCACCATTCCACCTGTTTCCGTGTCCTTTCCCTTCAGACTCCACAAGAACAGTAACTGCTGGATAAGCAGCGATCGTGACGACGTAGACGAAGAAAGCGCAAAAACAGTAGCCCCAAGTTTTCCTTAAAATCTCCTTGTACGATATAACTTCTTGTATCGATTCCCTTTGGAACTCGTTAATTATCACAGACTGGTCAGATGTGTGGTACGTAAAAAATACAGATCTAGATAGAACTATGTACAGAACTATACCTGAAAAGAACAGTAACGAATATTAAAACAATAAGTAACAATATAAAAGAAAAATATTTTAACGCGTTACGCACAACGCGTTACCTTAAGGGGAGGGGTATGGTCCATATTACAGTAGGAAATATGAAAACAATAAGTAACATTTAAAATAAAAATGTTTCAACGCGTTAGGCACAACGCGTTACCTTAAGGGGGTATGGTTTGAAATCAACATTTCAAGCATATTTTTGTGATTTTTTTTTAAACTGGTAAACATTTTTTATTTTTAAATTAAATAATTACGAGTATATTCAGTATAATTCATATTGAAAAATAAACCAACGGCGGCAAATTTTTACACACATTTAAAAAAACTAATTTTGCGGTGGACATCAGAACTGGTCTTTATATCATGTGAAACAAAAAATTCAAAAAAATTTATTAGCTTATGAGTTTCTCGATGCAGCGCTGTCGAGTTTTTTAGTTTTAACGATTTTTGAGTTTTTGGCATCACTCAGAAGTCAAAATATCGAAAGTTCCTGTAAAAAAGGGTGAAAATCAACATATTTATTATTGTTAAACAAAACATAAGCCTAAAACAAAAAATATCGCGACTTCGTTACCTCACGAAATGGCTAAAGAAAAAATATGCAAAATTTTAAGTGGATCGGTCAAGTACGAGGGTCGTTTTTTTTTTCAACCTCCGTTTGTCCATAAAAAATTCCCGTGAAGCGTTTCGCCATTGCGGTTCGCAGTGGGCGACAGCGCATCTCCCCCGCTACACTCTACATTAATCCCGACTTCCAGGCATCAGTCTGTACTGTGCTACACACGAAACAACATGGCCGCGACAATTAGTTCTCCCGCAAGTGTGAATTACGCGCTGTCATTCGCTTTTTGCAGGCAGAAGGCAATAGTGCAGCTGCAATTCATGGAAGGATGTGTCAAGTGTACGGAGAAGGGTTTATGAGTGATGGAGTTGTGCGTGAATGGTGCCGAAAATTCAAAGAAGGACGAAATGATGTGCATGACGAAGGGGGTCAAGGTCGCAATTCTGTCGTTACAGATGAGCTTGTTCAACGTGTTGATGAAGCGGTGAGAAACAACCGTCGCTTCACTTTAACATCGTTGGCAATGGAATTTCCATAAGTTTCATTTGACACACACACACACACTTGACACATCCTTGATGTGTCAAATGAAAGCGAATGACAGCGCGTCATTCACACTTGGCGGGAGAACTAATTGTCGCGGCCATGTTGTTTCGTGTGTAGCACAGTACAGACTGATGCCTGGAAGTCAGGATTAATGTAGAGTGTAGCAGGGGAGATGCTGTCGCCCACTGCGCACCGCAATGGCGAAACGCTTCACGGGAATTTTTTATGGACAAACGGAGGTTGAAAAAAAAAACGACCCTCGTAGTTTTTGAGTTACAATGTCCACCGCCTTTGAAAAAAAAAACGGTTTTGAGAAAAAACGCGTTTAAAGTTTTGTCAAATTTTATTTTCAATTTCTTTTTTGTCTGTCAAATTGTAAAGTGATGCACATCGAAATATGTTTTTGAATCGCGGAGTAATTTGCAAAAGAGAAGGGGAACAGCTGTTGAACGTTTCTCACTACGCTCAAGCGTGCTGGCGCGAACCTGCTGTAACGCGAGTCAAAGGTAGGGAATTTTGCTCCAATCAATCTGAAATGTTCAGAGAGTACTCTTGAAGCTATGCACTTTCATTTTTTTTTATTAGAAATAACCCGCATCAACCATAAAAGGTTATTAGCGGTGGTACAATGATACATATTAATTTGATATAAAATATAAACTATTTTACAAAGTTTTTTTTTACAGAGTTTTTACAAACTTGATTTTAATTTATGATTGTTCTGAAACGTAGCACTCATATTTTATTATATAATTTAGTTTCCTTTAAAAACCTAATGATTTTGTCACAATCCGCACTGTTTAACGCACACTTTATATCACATGGTAGTCCAGTAGCTTGTCTTTGCAGATTATATAATGGACAGTCTATAACAATATGACCTACAGTTATATTGGTGTCACAGGCGTAGCACATTTATTGATCTTTTTTAATTGAGGTTTTCTTGGGAAACATCTGTATCTTCGGAGTTATCATTTTCAGTTTGATCTAGATTTAGTTGACGACGTATTTTCTTCCTTATTCGTATAATTCTAGATTTAATGCGTCTGTCTTCGAGTTTGGGGTAGATTTCTGTTAGCATTGTTAATAGTCCTGCTATGTCCTTCGTGTATTCCTGTGCGATACTTAATGGATTGGGAGAACCGTGTGCATCATCGAGAAAGCTGACTATCTCTGTATAGTTTAATTCAAACAGGGCTGAAGCTTTATCAATAAATTCCTTTGCCGGTTGGATAAGTGATTCAGTAGAAACTGTTTCTCCAGTTTTTGTATCAGATTTAGTGACTCTTGGCTTTTTTGTTGATCTTGCTTTAGGTTTTGTAAAATCTATTTCTGTGTTTTCTACCGGTGGTGTATTAACTGGAGACGATATTTCAGAATGAGAACGTTTCGGTATAGTAATTTCTGTAGGGAGTTCTTGGGAGTCCATTACTTCACCAGTATTTTCTGTTTGATTCTGGACAGAGTGATTTTTGTCTTCAGCTGTTGCATTACAGGAAGAAATAGAGTCTTGGTCAGTTTGGGATGTAGGTATGGACGGGTTTAACTGGGTGGCCGTATAGGTACATATTGAGGCGATATGACCAGATTGATGACAGAGATAGCAAGTGAGTCCATCAGAAAAAAAGATTCGGTAAGATGTATTATCGAAGTCAATGAGAATTGATTCAGGAATAACAAGATTGTCGACAGGTGTATAGCACACCTGCCTACGAAAGCTTAATACGTGACTATATTGAGGATCTTGAATTCCCGCTCTTAAGAAAGACATGGGTGAAAGAAGATGAAAGCCCTTCTCGGCAAGATATTTTTCGAGGATGTGATGAGGAATAGACGGACAGACACTAGACAGCAGTAACCTATTAGCAAGAGTGACTAGTCTTCTTGCTCTGATAACATTATCTCCTATTTTTATACCTCCGTGGTCTGTTAAAAAAGTGTCAAAAACTTCTTTGCTGGAAAGGTAGATGCAGATTCTGCCATTAGAAATTCGTGATGAAAAAAGTACATTTTTGGGTTGTACTAGTGATCCTATTGCTGTAACGTAGTCTTCTAATTTTAGTGTGTCTACTGCTGGGATAACAACGGCTTGTAGTTTCGAAGAGAATGTAGCTGCTTTCTGTTGGGTAATTGTAGAGTAAGATGGTGTTTGTTGATCGGGTAACATTGGAGGACCCCTGTAGTCAGAAGTACCAGCCGTCGGATGAAATTGTTAAATACTTTTTATTTTAATTTTCTTATTTCGTTTCATTATATTGTAATTGGGTCAGTACGACTCTGCCAATTACAAAGTATTTAACTTATCGAAGATAAGCCAAAAAACAAGTTTTTGTTAAACACCTCTGAATTTACAAAACTGTATGACTGGATTGAAATTCTATAAGATTTTGATGAAACCGTAAATATATTGATAAAATTACTTACGGCAATCAAATCACAACTAATAACTAAACTACTGGTTATGTTTCTTATAATTAATTTAAAGATTTACTATGGTAAAGCGATGAAAAACTTTGAGACTAAATTTAGGTGTCGCACTTTCATTTAAAATATTAAAAAATCGAAAATCTCAAAATTTTCAAACCATAACCCCCTTACTTAAATAAAGTAATATAATATGTAGATTACTGAACTATACCTAAAGCTATGGTGATATTTCCTATGACGAAATAAACTAAGGCAGTATGCGAGGATGAGGCTCCGATGGCCAATGAAGCTATTTGAGTTACGGCTGCGAAGACGCCACCCAAGGCTTGACCTCCGACCACGGCTGTTATGTATATGGGCGAGAATTTCCCCACTACGCCTATTAGACTTCCACAAAAGATAGGACTGAAGACTGAAATAAAATGTGGTAATTAGTAAATTTTACTAAAGTAAAAACTAAGTTTTTAATCTAATAGCACATAAAACAACACCAAACGATGTTACTCTACATCCTACCAGATTGAAAACAATGGGAACCTTCTCTGGTAGTATGAAGGGAACCATTATCGTTGGAACTTTACTGCGCTGAACAGATGGGACGTGAATTATAAATTGTAAAGTTCCTTCATCTTCCTTAGTCTCAGCATCCGTTATGGGTTGCAAATTGTAGAAGCCTCGGAGGTGTTACCAGAGAAGGTTCCCATTGTTTTCAATCTGGTAGGATGTAGAGTAACATCGTTTGGTGTTGTTTTATGTGATATTAGATTGAAAACTTAGTTTTTGCTAGCAGTTGCCGCTAGGGCATCCCTGCCATTTCGTCCGTTGCAATCCGTGACTGCATGCCGGGGTTTGTCCTGGTTGGGTCAGAGAGAGCAGCATATGTGCCTCCTGATGAGAGACTAATAAGTTTCGAAACCGGTAGAGGTGCTTGCTGCACTATCTCATTGGACTAGAATAATGATGCGGCTGTAGTTTCGTGTTGCAACGAAATTGA
The DNA here is from genome assembly GCF_917563875.1 of Diabrotica virgifera virgifera. Classification (NCBI taxonomy): domain Eukaryota; kingdom Metazoa; phylum Arthropoda; class Insecta; order Coleoptera; family Chrysomelidae; genus Diabrotica; species Diabrotica virgifera. The sequence goes on from NC_065451.1 coordinate 60,255,822, forward strand.
AAATGGTTATTCATTTTTGATTTACTAAAGTACTTTTTACTTTCAGAAAAAAAACACTTTTTCCGTTGTAGGAAATTGTCCAGTCAATTAAAAATTCGGGTGCTAAAATTGTATGTATATTTAACCTTCTGTAATGAAATAGATCTGCAACTCAAGTCTGGTTTGTTGGTCACTTCATGAGAAATTTGAAAGGTAAAATAATTCTCGACTTAAACGAAAAAAGGAAGAATGGACGAATTACATACAGGAGCTCCTCCTTGGTACGAGGCCATCACTTAACACCGCAAAATATACGAATACTGGTCCTAGTATTTTAAAATCAGAAGTAGAGAAAGCCATCAAACAAAGCAAAAAATGGGAAATGTCCAGACCCCGACCAAATACCATCAGACTGGCTCAAACTTTCAGATGACGATAATGTCTCAGAACTAACAAACATTTATAATTGCAGATACGAAACCGAAATAATGCCACGAATATGATTGGAGTAATACATCATCACGTAAAGACATTAGAGTCTCAGGATGAGTCACTGTCTTTTTAGTCTCATGAGCCACTCTCTCACACTGTTTCAAGATCATTCTTAATAGAAGTAGCAGAAATGTGAAGAAACAATAAGAAACAAACAATTCAGTTTCAGAAAAGGATTGAGAACAAGGAAAGCCTTGTTCTCAATGGTAATATTAACGAATATATACTCTAATAGAAGGGTAGTGCCCTGTAACGTTTTAGCATAGGATTTTGCATTCCAACTGAGTCGGTGCCATAGAGGTGACAACGACTACGACAGCTTAACCGATCTCATTACCGCCCGCACTGCGGCCGCAACATCCCTCGTCAACAAGCCTGCTTATAAACGTGACCGTCTGTTTCATATAAAAGCTTCTTCAAGGAGCTATATATTCTTTAGTAATATTACTTTAAACATCATGGGAAGTACAGAAACCAAGTTACGTCTGCTTTATATATTTCGAGAAGGCGTGTGATAAGGTCCAACATGATAGGCTGTTTGATTATCTAGAAATGATTATGATAAAGATCTGAGACTTTTACAACATCTTATTGGAATCAAGAAGCTTCTATTTTGGCAAAGAAACAGACAAAATTTTCATTCAATGCGATGTTAGACAAGGTTATGTGTTATATCCAACTTGGTTTAACGTGTTCTCAAGAAACAATACGTAACGAAGTCTTAGAAGGGAAATGTGGAGTTTGAATTGAGGGAGAAACTATTAACAATATCAGATATGCAGATGACACAGCGATCATGGCTGAAAGTATCGAAGATCTTCAATTCCTTATAGATTGAGTCACTATAGAATGCTCCAATAACGTACTTGGCACAAATACATCAAAGACAAAGTTACTTGTGGTTAGTAAACAAGACGTTGGCCGTATGCAACTAATTGTCAACAATGAGCCGATTACAAAATTTCATCATCATCATCTTGGTGCTACATCCCTTAGAGGGCCTCGACCTTCCTTAAGCTTTCTACGCCATTCTGTTCTGTCTCTTGCTTGCATTTTCCAGTTGCCAACTCCGATCTTCTCGGCATCTTGTGTTGCCCCGTCCATCCACCTCAACTTTGGTCTACCCCGTCTTCTCATTCCCACGGGTTGACCTGTTAGAATCTTTTTTATCATGTTCGATTCAGGGGCCCGGGCTACATGTCCTGCCCACTACAGGCGGTTTCGCTTAATTACAGTGATAATAGCTTTTCCACCAAATGTATGCTTGTAGATATTCTGCAGTTCAAGGTTATATCTACGCCTCCATATTCCGTTCTCACAGACTGCTCCGAATATCTTGCGTAGCACTTTCCTTTCAAAAATCGATAGAGCGGATTCATCTGTTTTAGTTAGCGTCCATGCCTCTGATCCATATGTGAGAACGGAGACTATCAATGTTCTATACAGCCTTATACGAGTTTTTTGAGACAGACGTTTGTTAGATAAGTACTTCGATAGACCATGTTAAACGAGTTTGCAATTATTATTCGCCTTTTTATTTCCTCAGATGTGTTATTATTGGGGTTAACCAATGTCCCTAGATATATGAACTCTTTGACCGCTTCGAAGTGTTGGTCATTGATGATTAGATTTGCGTTAACATTTCCAGCTCTTGTGTTTGTGTTAGTCGCCATGAAGTTGGTTTTATTTTGATTTATATGTAACCCCATTTGTCTGCTGCTGCTACTAGACCGGTTAGGATTTCCGCAGTTCTCGTCCTGGTTCTTGTTATAATGTCCAAGTCGTCTGCATATGCTAGAATTTGGGCTGATCTATTAAATATTGTTCCCTGCTATCTAGATTAGCGTCTCGTACAACTTTTTCTAAGGCTACATTAAAAAGCTAACACGCCAGCGCATCTCCCTGCCTTAACCCCCTATGTATTTCAAATGGGGTTGACGAGTCGTTTTGAATTTTTACTGCTGATAGCATCTTCGCCATTGTTACTTTTATCAAACATATGAGTTTTTTTGGAATTCCTAACTCATTCATAGCGTTGTAAAGACTTGGTCTTAAGACACTGTCATATGCCGGTTTAAAATCGACAAAGATATGGTACATATCTATGTTAAACTCTTGCGCTTTGTTGAGGATCTGTCGCAGTCTAAAGATCTGGTTAATGGTTGAACGTCCACGCCTGAATCCTGCCCGATATTCTCCTAGAAACGTTTCGGTATAAGGCTTCAATCTCTCGTGTAAAATGTTTGACAAGATTGCAAAACCCCATTTTAAATACCTCGGGTGTTTTATAAACGAGACACTAAATCCTAATGAAGAAATTAAAACTCATATAGAAATTGAAAGAGCATTTATGAAACTTAGATCTATACTTTGCAATTCTCACCTGAACTTACAACTAAGAATCAAGTTCCTAAAATGTTATGTCCTGGATCAGAAGGTCAATATGATGAACACATAAGGCCTCGAGATGTGGTCATATCGTAGAATGCTCAAAATATCATGGGTTCAACGCATTTCAAACATAGAAGTCTTAAACAGAATAGGTAAAGCTGAAGGTGACTTGACGAATATAATAAAAAAGAGAAAACTTAAATATCTGGGGCATATAATGAGAGGTAGCAGATTTTGGATACTGCAGTTAATACTCAACGGAAAGATCGAAGGAAAAATAGGAATTGGTAGAACAAATTTGGGCACGGTACCCAAAGAAGAAGAAGCCTGGTTCCACCCCTTCAAAGGTTCTTTCCTGTACGGTCAATGCAAGGTCGTCAGCATCCCGGAAATGCTCGACACTTTTAATGATTGGTTGGTTGTTAGTGTACGTGTTAAACAGCATGAGTGATAGCACCTCGCCACTAGACTGCTAGACCATTCCTCTGGATCCGCCAGTGGCTTTTCTTACCTTTAAAAAAGACATATAATTTCCTGTTTTCTGACTCTGACTAAAATACAACGACAGTTTGTGTAAATTATATTACTTAATAACTTATATAATGAAATAACAAACTTACCGTTCAGCAAAAAACTTGTCATCAGTGTTATTACAAAAAACCATTGTTGCCCTAAAATAGAAATAAGTATGCTCATACAGAGTTCACAGATACTACTTCACAATTATCAAATTTTAGCCTAAATTGTAATTTCATTAAAATGCGCTTCAAGTAAATGTATGGTTCTCGCGTGCGTCTCACATGTCAAAAGTACACTGAATAATGTTATATTCGCGGTGTGCAAGTACTTGGAGGGGGATACGAGAAACGATCGTGCGAGATTAGGGGAGAAATATTGTAACTTTCTTAAATAATTCATTGTCAATTAAAATTGTCAAATTGACGTATATTTCATATCTACTGTCAATGAAGAAGAAAAATTATATATTGCTCCTCAATATTGATATGATATGCAATTATTATATAAAGGTAAATTGAATTAATTGTATTTTGCTTGCAGCACTGCATTTTAATAACTCATTTTATTTACTACATACAATTGTTTACGTTTTAATAACATAACCTGAATCTTACTTTTTCTTATTATTTTTTTGGACTATGGCCTTGACAATTATCCAGTAACCAGGACTAATATAATTGGCCAATATAATTAAAAGTGCGAATAATGTTGCTGAGCGTAGAAACCAGGTGTCGCTTTGCCGAACTTGCACAGTCCCAATACTAGAGGTACATTATTAGTTAAGGCCATGGGTACATAATTCGCAAATATTTTTAAGGCTATCCCTACTCTTTCTGTCTTTACATGGCAAATTACGTGTAGCAAAATTTACACTGGTATGGATATGTAAACATTACTAGAATGTCATTCTACTTGACAATGTCATAATTAACTTAAAGAGATGGCTTTTGAATATTCTTGGATAACTGATATTTGTATAATTGCAAATTATTAATTCAGTTAATAAGGGCCGGTTGTTCGAACGCTAATCAACAATGATCATTATCAAATATTTAATTACTGTCACCAACTGTCAATGTCAACTTTGTTTGGGTTGCTGAAAACATAATTGATTACAATTATGAAATTACTTAATCAATTATGTTAATAATTATTATGTTAATTGATTAACTAATCTCATAATTATAATCAATTATGTTTTCAGCAACCCAATAAAAGTTGACATTGACAGTTTTGGTGACAGTAATTAAATATTTGATAGTGATCATTGTTGATTAGCGTTCGAACAACCGGCCCTTAATGTGATAATTTTTTCACTAACTATGTATTCAGTGATTGTAATAATTTATTATGTACAACAAAAACTAATACTCAATCGAGAAAAGATGAAAAGTGGTAAAGTGATTTTTTAATAATATATTGTTACTATGGAATGCTTACAATTTTGAACATCTTTAACAACAAAATACTTGGATCACAGAAAATATCTTGATGTATTCTCTGCTTGGACCTTCCATAAAAAATACACAATAAATAACTTTTATAAAGTTCATGTCTTAAATCAATTATTTATCAAATACACTATATATCAATATTATTTAATCAACAACTCAAAATATTCCCAATACCATGTCAAATATTTAAAATTGTCACTGATTGTCACTGACTGACAATATGCTGACAATATTCTATTCGACTGAGTGCGTTGTATGACAAAGATAGATTTGGAAAATATTACCACGGACATTGTGTTCATTTTTTTCGAATCCTGAAAAAACCAATAAATATTTTTGAAAAATTTAAACGCAGAATGAAAGACTATATTATTACCGAGGGCCGAAAGTCCCTTAGAATAAATAAAAAGTTTATTTTGAATGAGATATTTGTTAAAAATTACACTAAATTTTCTCTTAGTTTTTCACCCCTGTAACTTATTAAAATAAACATTATAGAAGTTCTCAGGGACTTTCGGCCCTCGCTAATAACGTAATCTTTCATTCTGCGTTTAAATTTTTCAAAAATACTTATTAGTTTTCTCAGGATTCGAAAAAAATGAATCCCCATTTGAATAGCATTGCAGCCGAAAATACGTACCCATCCTCTTACGTGCTAAATTTGTAGGTAAATAAACATAACAATGAAAATGTAGTTTAGGCAAAGATAAAAAGTCTACTAAGCGTAAAAACTCAGGAATCATGAGTTCAAATCCGGCCGGGATTACAATTTTTATTAGAGTGAAACTACTAGAATAAAAGTAAATGGAGTACCCATTAACAACATTCAATGTGCAAATGGACGAGGATGCGATGAAGATAGGCGCAGTAAACTGCTCACGGTTGGTGATAAACACTGGCGAAATAGACTGGGGAAAGTCAAAGCTCAACTAGGGCTGTAGTACCACTGATGATGATGCTGATTAGTTGTATTAAGTACATTCATATTTTTTATAGTTCAGGTGTTTTGATCATTTTTATCTTTTATATTCAAAGATCTGATAAACCGTACATTCCATTTTTTTATTTTCCCCGTTATGACCTCTCCTATATCTATTGTGGTTTACTTAAATGTTGAATATTTTATATTTTTATTTGATAATATTTTGTAAGTGTTATATCAGTTTCTTTCCATTTTTTGAATATTGTTGTTTATCATTGAAGTTGCTAAACATAAATTTTTGTATAAATCTTTGTTTTGAAAATGACACAATCTCAATCACCCCAATTTTAACGCAATCAGTGCCAAGGAGATGGTAAGAAATAGCCTGTGAATCATTCAACAACCTTGATATTTCAAAATAATTGCTGTTATCACTATCAGTGTTGACAAAAACACGAAAGTCCGTTACCGCAAATACAACTACTTATATCAATATTTTAATTTGTAACTTTCGCTTTCCGCATACCGTTTTATAGGATACTGATTATGTACCGGGTGTCCCAATAAGAATGGCGCTCGGCCATATCTCAGGAACCGTTTATAGTACAGCTTTGGAAAAAAAATTATAAGAAAAGTTGCCTCGAGAAAAGCCTGGAAATTATTTTCATAATTGAAAGTCCACCGCTAGAGGGCGTAATTGAATATCAAAAATTAAAAAATCGAAATTTTACAAAATTTTCCTAATGAAAGGGCACTGGAAATCCGATTATCGTATTCTTTATAAAATTCTGCGCATATTTTATTTCACAAGTTTAATGCCCGTATTCATAGTCGAGACTCAAGTCAGCGTCGATGCTCAAGTCCGACCTTGAACAAATTCTTATACAAATTTGTATACAAATTTTTTCAAGGTCGACCTTGAGCATCGACTCTGACTTGAGTCTCGACTATGAATACGGGCCTAAGTCTACCTGTGCAAATAAGAGGTGGGGGTGAATGGGAACCGTGTTATGAAAAAATCGCTGTAAGTACGGTTCTGCTTAATCGATTTTTGCAAACTTGGTCTTGTTGAAAACAGCTCCTTTTCGTCAATGTAATAGTTATAATTTGGAAACAGCCTATTACGTAATATGCCGGCTAGGAGGCGCTATTTATTTTCTTTTTAGAAATCTAGTTTTCTTTGGAAAATATTAAATACAAGTATGTATTTTTTTCCTGTATTGCAAAATTAGACCAAATTAGCAACAGAATACCGAAAACCGCATGTCTATACCTTTTTTCTACCTCGAGATATCTTAAGAAACGTGTAAATTTTAAACATAACTGTTGCTGTCATACAAGTGGAAATATATAGAAGCAAGTAGTGTGCTATGGAAAAAAACAAAGAAACATTTTCCAGATGTCACCGTATATAATAAATCAAAACAAAATATGAAAAACTCTACTACTGGGGTGACGTCTTTGGGGATATTTCATTGCATATATTCTAGCCGCAACAGTTGCATTTCTTATGCATTCAAAGAATGTGGCTATCATATGAAATGATTCTTAGTTTGTAAGAATCATCTTGAATTTCACTCTGTATAAATTTTATATAAAATTTAATAGAAACAAACCGCAACAAACCATCAATGAACAAATTTTTATGTTTTACTGATTTGACACATGATGACTTCTTGAAGTTAATACTTCTAATAGTTCTATTTTTTTCCATAGCACACTACTTGTTTCCACTTTGACTTCCTTAACTTAGTTTACCGGTGACAATAACAGTTATGTATTTATCTTAGTTGGGAATAGTTGGGAAATTGATATTAAAATATAATGAAATAAAAATTAAAAATTTGTGTAGAAAATCTGACGTTTTTACATTTTCTACGATTCATCGAGAGAAAAGCAAATGCGCGAAGGCAAGAATTCATAAAAATTTACATATTAACGTTATTTTTTGGTATTATTTTAAGTATTAAAATTAGTGTAATATTTAAATAAAAATAAAATTAAACTGTTTAAAATATATTTATTTCGTTAAAATCATAATAATATAAGTATAACTTCTTACTCGCGTACAAAGTACACACACTCTTTTTTTGTTATATTTCATAGTGTTATTTGTCTTATTGTTGTTTTGATTCATTATATAAGACATCTGAACAATGTTCCTTTGTTTTTTTCCATAGCACACTACGTGCTTCTGTATATTTCCACTTATATGACAGCAACAGTTATGTTTAAAATTTACACGTTTCTTAAGATATCTCGAGATAGAAAAAAGGTATCGACTTGCGGTTTTCGGTATTCTGTTGCTAATTTGGTCTAATTTTGTAATACAGGAAAAAATACATACTTGTATTTAATATTTTCCAAGGAAAACTAGATTTCTAAAAAAAATAAATAGCGCCTTCTAGCCGGCATATTACGTAATAGGCTGTTTCCAAATTATAACTATTACTATTAATAATAATATTGCAAATTGCAGAGGATAGACTTGCAAATTGTAGAAGTCTTGGAGGCGTATACATGGGGATGTACCAGTAAGTTTTCAATTTAAAAATCTATTAGTGATTTTTGATATTTTTCAATATTAATTATTTGCTATTAGGATTGAAAACTTGCTTCGTATTTTTACGGCCAGATGGCGCTAGCCACCCATTACCATCACTTTGGCTGCAATATTTGGGAAAACCTTTCGATGCAATTTGATTGGATTAAGGAGAACAGTGCCTACGTTCCTTCTGATGACGCTCCAATAAGAGCAGAAAACTGCAGTTAAAGGGACTGGCTGCACTCCTTATTCTAATTAAAAAGTAAGATTGTTTTTCCTTCGTATTGCAGCCGAATAAAAATGGTACACATTTTTATTATTTTATAACTATTACATTGACGAAGTTGTTAAAGTTTTCAACAAGACCAAGTTTGTAAAAATCGATTAAGCAGAACCGGACTTACAGCGATTTTTTCATAACAAGGTTCCCACTCACCCCCACCGCCTATTTGCACAGGTAGACTTAAACTTGTGAAATAAAATATGCACAGAATTGTATAAAGAATATGATGATTGGAGTTCCAGTGCCCTTTCATTAGGCAAATTTTGTAAAATTTCGATTTTTTAATTTTTGATATTCAATTACGCCCTCTAGTGGTGGACTTAAAATTATGAAAATAATTTCCAGGCTTTTCTCGGGGCAACTTTTGTTATAAAAAATTTTTTCCCAAAGCTGTAGTATAAACGGTTCCTGAGATATGGCCGAGAGCCATTCTTATTGGGACACCCGGTACTTTAGAAAGGAACTACATAAATATTAGACCAAGAGGCAGCGCTGAAAAATCTATTTGAATTTACTAAAACTAGATTTTTCACAGTTGATTACTGTGATTGTGTAGAGAAACATACTGCGGTCGGTCAAGCGAAACGTAGAACGGGGGTTACTGAGAGGGTATCAAAGTTGCTTTCCTACGAAGGTAATTATTTCCATTTACTAAGGCTGAAAATCAGTACACACATTCTAAATTAAATATAAATAAAAGTTATTATAGTCGGTCAGCTGTATGACGGGACAGAGCCGGTCGGTCGGCCCCAATAGCCGATTGAGGAAATGAAGCATTTTGGCTCGCAATTTTTTCGTCCAGCATGGATTTACTTGAAATTTTCACAGAAGGTAGGGAATAGTCCAAGGATCATTTTCTATATCATGCCGCTATCATAGGCTAAAACCTTGGGGGTGGTTTCCACCCCATCTCGGGGGTGGGAATTTTTTATTACATTTTAACCATGTAATTCGATGGAAAATGTGATTCTAAGAAAAAAATGTATTTTACATTTTCTTCGTAAAACTAATATTTTTCGAGTTATTCGCGCTTGAAAATAACAGTTTTTCGACGAAAAAATCGACTTTTCGGGTTTTTTGAAAATACCTCGAAAAATATGCATTTAATCAAAAAAACTGTAGATATCGAAATTGTATCTTTTAGTAACAAAAACCAAATTATTTTCCTATAATATCTTTAAGACCAATACAAACCGAGATACGGCATGTTAAAGGTTAGCTTTTTTCGTCAAATGCATAATTTGAAATATTCAAAGCCAAATAATGGGAAAAATTTGCATTTTTCGAGGAAAACTTGAATAATCTTTTTTCAAGTATACAATTAGACCTTTCAAAAAATAATAATAAAAAGTTTCTAGCATGAAAATTAAGCGACTTACAAAAAAATGTCGGTACCTGCTTTTCTCTACGAAATAAATCAGTGAAAACAACCCCCTAACTATATAACATGCCGTATCTCGGTTTGTATTGGTCTTAAAGATATTGGAAAATAATTTGGTTTGTGTTACTAAAAGATACAATTTTGATATCTACAGTTTTTTTGATTAAATGCATATTTTTCGAGGTATTCTCAATAAACCTTCTAAAAAAGTAGATTTTTTCGTCGAAAAACTGTTATGTTCAAGCGCGAATAACTCGAAAAATATTAGTGTTACGAAGAAAATGTAAAAAACATTTTTTTCTTATAATCATTTTTTGCGTCGAATTACATGGTTAAAATGTAATAAAAAATTTAAACTCCGAGATGGGGTGGCAACCACCCCCAAGGTTTTAGCGTATGATAGCGGCATGATATAGAAAATGATCCTTGGACTATTCCCTACCTTCTGTGAAAATTTCAAGTAAATCCATGCTGGAAGAAAAAATTGCGAGCCAAAATGCTTCATTTCCTCAATCGACTATTGGGGCCGACCGACCGGCTCTGTCCCGTCATACAGCTGGCCGACTATAATAACTTTTATTTATATTTAATTTAGAATGTGTGTACTGATTTTCAGCCTTAGTAAATGGATTTAATTACCTTCGTAGGAAAGCAACTTTGATACCCTCTCAGTAACCCCTGTTCTAAGTTTCGCTTGACCGACCGCAGTATGTTTCTCTACACACTCACAATAATCAACTGTGAAAAATCTAGCTTTAGTAAATTCAAATAGATTTTTCAGCGCTGCCTCTTCGTCTATATGTACTTAATTTCATTGTAAAGCAGTTGATGGAAAAATACAGGAATAAAGAAACAAACCCTCATATAATAGTCATTGATCTTGAGAAAGCATATAATACAGATACGAAAGGAGTCGCCACTGACTATATAAAGATTGTGAGAAATATGTATGACGGAGTAACAAGTGAACAGGTGTAGGAGATACTGATAAATTTCATGTGAAAGTAGGAATGCACCCAGGATCAGTGCTTCTTCTTCTTCTTTTAATGGCGCTACAACCCTTTGTGAGTCTTGGCCTGTTTAACAATGTTCTTCCATTCTGCCCTGTCGGAGACTTTCCTTCGCCAATGCCCGATGTTCATGGTTTTAAAATCCACCTCTACGTCGTCTATCCATCTTTCACGGGGCCTTCCTCTCGTTCTATTTCCTTGGTGCTTCCATCTCTGGATTACTTTGAGAGCTCAATTATCTGGCATTCTTTCTAAGTGACCAAGCCAGTTTAGTCTTTGTGACTTTACAAATCTAACAATATCTGCGCTCTGCATTAGTTCATCCAACTCGTGGTTCATTTTAATAGGGAACTTGCATAAATTTTTAAATATTAAAATGATATTAAAAAACATAAGGTAACATGATCTTAAAACGCTTGCATGCGAAAAAAACAAATATTTTTAACCCGTACGCTAATTACGACGCTTTGAAAATGCTATAAAATTCAAATATCTTAGGAGGCTCTTGAACGTCCTTCTATTGGTTCGACGTCACGGGCCACGGTCAAGCGGGCTAGCTAGTCGGAAACAACGCGATTAGGGTAGGTATCACGGGTATATTACATTTTAATCGTCTTTAATGAAAAATTCCTAGGTATTATTTATGTTCATCTTATATATTGTAATAAGTAGTTCCCCAATCAGCTTAGTTTTAAACTGAAATTGATAAAGTTGAGTGCTACTTTGTAGAGTTTAAAACGCATAATATGACGGACGAGGGTTTTTCAAAAGGTCAATCTGACTAACTTACCTACCGTTGATGTCTTCATCGTGGCAACTTTTATAAAAAGTAGTGAAAGCTATTCTATTGGAGAAATGCGAGGTGTCAAGGCAAATAAGTAAGAGTTATTAATAAGCATGTTTAAACCGTTTATAACAATAGTTTGGTACCATTATATTATAGTATTCGGTTTACCCCGAGGGTTTGATCTACCTACCTCTAAGCGAAGGATTTCGTATATCCTGGAAAAGATTACGGTGTAATTTGCATTATAATAAAGATTATATTTTATTGAAATGTTTATTAGTGCCTACTGGAGCCTTTCATTTATTGTGTTCAAAGCCTTCTGAGAAAAGATTATGGTGATTAGCAGACGTACCGATAGAACGTGTACATAGCCAACAAAATCCTTCTTTACAAAGTTAATAATACGCATAAATAAGAAGAATCATTATTGTAATTTTACAAGTTAATAATATCTTTATCATCTCAGTTTATACTTACACCGCATCCCTCGGTAGACCGCAAGCTATAGTAGAAACCCGACTGTAGACCGCATACTATAGTAGCACCAATACTTTTTAGTTACTCTTACTTTTATTACTAAAAGTTTTGTTTATTTTTAAGTTGCGTGTTTCTTCTTTGTTCTTCAACACAAGAAACGACAAAAGTAATTTCATAAAAAAGAACTTTTTGATACATGTCAACAGAGATAAAATGTTAATATTTTACCTGTCACAGAAAAAATCATTTTTGCCACAGAGTAAAACAAGATATTTCAACTATATTATTTATTTATGGGCAAACTGCATTAAATGCAATAGCCCACCCCGAACGGACAAACGATACGAGTGACCTGTGACGTCAGACCCCAGGTCTCGCTTTTGAAGTTGTTTAAAACGGAAATTTTAGGCGCGGAAATTTGATTAGATGTTGTACGTACACTATTCATTGTTAAGACGTAATATTTTGAATATAACATTTTAAAACATAAATTAACAATTTTATGCAAAAAAATTTTTTAGTGCAAGTTCCCTATTCTCCACGAACCATCGCTGCAACGTGTTGGTGCAAATCTCTTCCTTAGTATTTTGCGCTCAAATATTCTCAGTTGATTTTCATCAGTGGTTGAGAGGGTCCACGTTTCACATCCATATGTGACCACTGGTCTAATTACTGTTTTTGTAAATTCTAAGCTTAGACTCACGATTCAGTAACTTACTTTTCATTAAGTCTTTGTATGCATAAAAACACTTATTACCGCTAAGAATCCGTGCTTGTATTTCTTGACTGGTGTTGTTGTTGTCAATTATTATTGAACCTAGGTAGGGAAGATTGGAGGCATATTCGTAGGTATTGTTGTCTACCTTCAGATTCTCATGTTGTAGCCCAGTAAGTGAACGGGAAATTCGGCGATACCGTGTAATTTTCAGGGTCAACTCCGAATTTCATGAAAATTTGGATTTGGGTTCTACTTACCCTCCACTTCAAAGTTGGATTTATGCCGTTGGTTGCATTTACTTGGGGGGTGACAGTCACCCCTTCTCGGGGGTGAAAAAACATACGTTCAAGATAAGACCGGAAATGGATAAATTGACTGATTTTAAGCAACTTTTATTCTATAGAGTTTTTTACGTAAGTCAATACTTTTCGAGTTATTTGCCATTGAAAATATTGATTTTTCGACAAAAAAACTACGTTTTCAGACGGTTTTTCGCAAATAACTCAAAAAGTAAATATTTTATCGAAAAAATAACCTTAGCAAAAAGGTAGCTTATAAAAAACCCAAAAATGGTGTATCAATAAGGTCTATCAATCAAATAAAAACAAAGTTGTAGCTCATGAAAAATACGTTCTTATTCGTCTAATTCCAAATCGAATATTTCAAGGTGAAATCACCGAAAAATTAAGCACTTTTCGGGAAAACCCCATTTAAACTTTTTTAAAGTGTTTATAAAAAGCTTTGTTTTAATTATTAACAAAAGTTTTAGCATTAAAAATCAGCGAGTTACGCTCAAAATAAAGTTGGTCCACTTTTTTTTGTAAAAAATCATGAAAAGCTCGCCGTGTTTAGCTCCCCAAACTAAATTAATCGCTACCGCTTTACAAACAATTTACCTACCTATCTATTTTTATATGATCTGTCAGTCTCACCGGTTTAAAGTGTTTATTTTTGAAAGGGTTATAATTGACAAAGCTTGAATGGGTCACTAATCACGAGTGTAGGCAAATTTTGAACAGCCATATCTTAACCAATTTTTGTCTTACGGAGAAACAAAATGAAACTATCATAGTTATAATAGCAAAACCTACATATTTTACTCTTTAAGATTTTTCTTATCACTAATACTTTTTAAGTTATTTTGAAAACATGAAATTTTTCAAAAATTTTTAGAAATTTTTTTTTAATATAAAACCAAATTTTTTCAAAATTAAGCACTTCAAACCAATCAAACTTACAGATCCAGATCATATAAACAATACACATACAGTAAAAATAGATGATAAGGCCAAACGATTAATTTCATTTAGGGTACTAAATAGAGGGAGGTTTTCACGATTGTTTTTACCAAAAAAATGGGCCAGCTTTTTTTTTCAGTGTAACTCGTTTATTTTTGATGCTGTAAACTTATGTGACAAACAAATAAAAAGCTTTTTTTCGATACTTTAAAAATATTAATAATACTCCGGTCAACTTACGCATCCGAGGCTACAAAAATTACCATCAAGCTGAAAATTGGCAGGATTGTTAAAAATACCATCATAAATGAAATCTAAAAAGTCCTCATAAATCCGACCCCTGGTAAAAATTTTACGCGCGGTCAAAGGTCACCAAATATAGTTTTTAGCGATTTTCAGCGAAACGGTAAGTTTTATGGTAAAATTAGTGCTAACAAAAAATGTATATTAGATAATTATCTATAAAAAATGCCTTATTACCTTTTTCCTGGGAGCCACCGTTTTTGAGATATAACGATTCAAAAAGTGGTAATCGTCATAATATGCGCACACGTTTCCACACCACCTTTGAGGTAGTGTACTTAGCGCGTTTTTTAACATGGTTTCCCCAGTAGGCCTATTCCACGGATCTGTTATGATTCTGTTTAATTTAAAGCTATTTAATAATTGATATTGGCAAGGGTTAAAAATGATTAAACTTTATATAAAGTGGTATAAATTAAAAAAAAGGGAAATTTATCAAACTGGTTCATAATTTTCTAATACTTCTGCTTCCCTTGTTCTTCTTCTCATTGTTCTTCTTCCTCTTCTAGTTCTTCTTCTTCTTGTTCTTCTTGTTCATCCTGGGTGCAAGTAAATTGTCCCAATAATGACACATCGCATGGCTCCTCGATAGAATCAAATGAATCCTCAATTGTTGGTGATTCAACATTGGAGCACGACCGGTTTTGACAATTAGTGCATGCTACCGAACAAAACAGTCCAACTTTTTTGCAACCACATTTAGCGCTACATCCCTTTTTACAGTTGCAAAAAATTGTGTTCAGGAGTTTTTCCGGCACAGGGGGGAGTAAAGTTTGAATTGGTTCTAATGAACTGTCGACTAATTTCCATCCCCAGTCTTTTGGATCTAGTTGATAACCAAGCCATACTTGAACTTGGTAATATACCCGAAAAAGATGTTGATGAGCAGCCGCTGAGGTTGGAGGAAGACAAGATAACTGCACTTGTTTTTTGTTTCGAGTACTTTTAAAAAACATGCATATCGAAACTTATCTAAGCACGTAGTTTTCTTAGGCGCTCCATACATAGAGAGAGAAGAGATGGCCATTTTTTTTCACGCTCTTCATTACATTCCTGGCCGCAAAATAAGCATTGTTTTTTAAAACAAAAAGCTGGTTCACTTACACGTGCTCTAGTAAGAGGAGGACTTTTGGTCGATGTACTGGCTTCTTGTTTTTCATATTGTCTTTTTATAGCTGCAGCAATAGAACACTTTCGAGTATAACTTTTACGACACTCCACATGTATGGTCACAGATTTCTGCTGTTTAAGAAATTCTAAAAATCCATCAGCTCTTTCAGTACTTGCATTGATTAATGTTTTTATACCACGTTCAACGGTAACAATTTCACCTTCAGTTAAAATTTTAGCGCAAATAAAACAATATTAATAAATAAAACAAAATAACACGAAATACACGATAAAAAAAATATAGGTTTAACACGTATTTTCACTCCGGAGTAGTACTCAAGACTAATTAATACCTCGAGGGTGTCATCTAGCTGAAGGATTTCGCCACCCAGGAAAATTACGATGTAATTTGCAAAAGTATTTATTAGTACTTAGCAATAAACATTTTGCCTAGAAAGTTGTCTTTCATTATTATGTTCAAACCCTTCTGAGAAGAGAATGGGTAGGGTGATTAGATTAGCTGACGAACTTGTTTATTCCGACAAAACCCATCTTTGCAAATTGAACTAAGGCGCATAAATAAAAAGAATTATTATAAGTTAATACTTTGTCATTTGTTGTATTTTGTTGTGTATTTTTGTTGGGATTAAGCCGTAAAATTCAAATAATTCTTATTATTTTCGCGTTACATTCACTTTGTAAAGATTTTTTTGTTGGCACTGTAAGATAATCCCTCGGTAGACCGCAAGCTGTATAGTAGAAACATTATCATATTTATAATCTTATGTGTAATATAAGTTAAGTTGACCGTAGAATATTATGTTTACTTGTATTACAGCTTCAGTGATGTATATACCTGGTGTACTAATACATATATTATGACGATTAGAAGTCTTTCAACTCTTTGAATCGTTGTATCTCAAAAACAGTGCCTCTTAGGAAAAAACTATTAAGATATTTTTTATAGATAATTATCTAATCTACATATTTTGTTAGAACTAATTTTACGATAAAACTTACCGTTTCGCTGAAAATCGCTAAAAACCATATTTGGTGACCTTTGACCCCGCGTAAATTTTTTAGCAGGGGTCGGATTTATGAGGACTTTTTAGATTTAATTTATGATGGTATTTTCAGCTTGATGGTAATTATTGTAGCCTCACTCCTATTTTTGAGTCTAACCAGACCGGTCTATAAGGTTTTCCCGAAAAATGCTTGTTTCTTCGGTGATTTGGCGTTGAATTATTCGACTTGGAATTAGACGAATAAGAACGTATTTTTCACACGAGCTACAACTTTGCTTCTACTCAATTTGTAGACTTTACTGGCACACCATTTTTTCGTTTTTTTATAGGCTACACATTTGCTAAAAATATTTTTTTCGATAAAATATTTACTTTTTGAGTTATTTCGGAAAAACGGTCTGAAAACGTAGTTTTTTTGTGGAAAAATCAACATTTTAAATCGCGAATAACTCGAAAAGTATTGACTTACGTAAAAAACTTTATAGAACAAAAGGTGCTTAAAATAAGTCAATTTATCCATTTCCGGTCTTATTTTAAACACGCGTTTTTCACCCCCGAGAAGGGGTAAATGTCACCCCCAAGTAAAAGCAACCAACGGCACAAATTCAACTTTGAAGTGGAGGGTAAGTAGAACCCAAATCCAAATTTTCATGCAATTCGGAGTTGCCCCTGGAAATTACACTCCAAAACGGTCATTTATTGGGCTATTGCTGGCTAATTGGCTCTGCCAAAGCCATTTTTCAAAAAAAAAAAAAATTGGGCTATTGATTCGACTTTGTGCACTCCATATATTTTGTTTTACTTACATTTATATATAGGGTGAGGCAGATAACTGGCCTATTAGAAATATCTCGAGAACTAAAGGCAATAGAATCATGAAAATTGGAATGTAGGGGTTTTGAAGGATGATCTATTAAATGAAAATATTTTTATCTCTTTGCAACTTCCGGTTATACCGGAAGTGGCTTATAACTTTGTTTTTTTTAATGGGACACCCTGTATATTTTTACATTTTTGGATTCTCCTCAATATCTTCTTTCTTAAAATATGAGGTTTTGTAATATTATACAGGGTATTTTAAAAGATATTTACGTTTTTTATTAATTTCGTAGCAACATTCACACCCTGTAACGTTCAAGTGATTTTTAATATAGTCTACTATTGTTAAGAATCATTAGTATAGCTAATTTTGAAATTTTAGTATACAGGGTTGGTCGAAACACGGAATGAATATTTTTTGAGTTTTCTTAAATGGAACACCCTGTATTTTAATATTGTAATGAAATGATATTTCATGGTACTTTTTTATTTTATAAGTATTCCCTATACCTAATTGCTTTAATTTGTGAGTTATTGGTGATTCAAGCTAAACATTAATTTCAACAAAAAATACGTAAAATTTTATTAGGTTGGCCGTGAAAAAATTCAATCACAAATAATTTTTTAGAAACAAATACATATTAATCAAGACTGATCCTTAAAATTACCAATAATGGTTTAGCTATCAAAATACCTACGTAGTTAAGATCGTTGGTGCGATTAACAATGCACAAATTAAAGCAGTTAGGTATAGGGAATGCTTAAGAAAGAAAAAAGTACCATAAAATATCATTTCATTACAATACTAAAATACAGGGTGTTCCATTTAAGAAAACTCAGAAAATACTCATTCCGAGTTTCGACCAACCCTGTATACTAAAATTAGAAATTTAGCTATACTAATGATTCTTAACAATAGTAGACTATATCAAAAATCATTTGAACGTAAGTAGAGTTTTATATGTCAAACTACTACAGTTCTACAGGGTGTAAATGTTGCTACGAAATTAATACAAAAACGTAATTATCTTTTAAAATACCCTGTATAACATTACAAAACCTCATATTTTAAGAAAGAAGACATCGAAGAGAATCCCAAAATGTAAAAATATACAGGGTGTCCCATATAAAAAAACGAAGTTATAAGCAACTTCCGGTATAACCGGAAGTAGCAAATAGATGAAAATATTTTCATTAAATAGATGACTCTTCAAAACCCCTTAATTCAAATTTTCATGATTCTGTTGCCTTTAGTTCTCGAGATATTTCTAATAGGCCCTTTATTTGCCTCACCCTGTATAGACCAAACCTAGCAGCTTCCCGTTTCAGCTCTGTAGCTTTTTCGCTTAATACCCTTTTGTTGCGGCTTATTATGATAATTAAGTATTTTCGATGGGAAATAAGCCACAATTTACCAAAAAAATGAATTTATTAACTTTTCGACGCCCAAGTCGGGTGTCGTTGTCAAAATACAAAATAATACTAAATAAACAAAAATGTTGTTGCTTAGTAAAAAATTCGGTACCCCCGTCAAAATAGCCCCGTCAAAAAAGCCCCGACAAAATAGCCCCGACATAATATCCCGCACACAAAATAGCTCCGACAAAATAGCCTGCAGACAAAATAGCCGCGGAATAATAGCCCGCCGACAAAATAGCCCCGACAAAATAGCCCCGAGAAAAAAGCTCCCTTCAGAATTCATCATGAAATAATTCCTTAAAAATACATTTTTTCGGAAATGGTAATTGAATCGTTTATTTCAGAAAGGGGTCAAGTGACTAATTTTGACAAAATGAGTTTTTGGTGGAATTTTTTAATTTAAACGTAAATACAGCTTTTGTTGCAGAAAGGAATCAATGGCAGCTAATCTGGAAAGCTCAACGTAGGTGGCGCTCGTGTAGTTGGAGGTCACGTCAACTTACGTCAACACTTCAAATCAATCTATTTCCAAGTAAATATTGCATATTTGTTTCACTGTGTGAATTAAACTCGAGAAAATAAAATCCCTCAATGTTGTGCTATGCGTTTGTGCTTATCGAGAACATCAGGACACAGGTTTCTCAAAGATATTCTGTAGAGAAAAAAATGGATTGTAGCAATAAGAAGGGATAAGTATGTGCCGACTATAAACGCACGTATCTACAATAAACATTTTGTTGAAACAGATTACGTATTGCCCCTAGATTCGACTGTAAAAAATAGAATACTTCACTATAAAATTCAGATCAAAATTTATTATAAACGCACGGATTAATATATGCAATTTTATATACATTCACACTGTTGCCACATCTACAATCGCTTTTTATGGAGTGAACATATAAAAAAATTATATTTGAAGCAATAATAATAATATAGAAAAATGTGAATTACTAATTTTAAATAATTCTCAAGTTCTCAATATTTTTTAGGGACTAAAACATAACCTGACCAAACCTAACCTAGCGTCATCGAAAATAATATAAAAAAGTTAATAACTGAATTTTAGTGACATATTATCTTTAAAATATGCTTTAAAATGACTAAAACATCCTGATCAAACCTAACCTAATCGAAAATAATATAAACAAGTTAATAACTGAAAATTAAAGTGACCTAGTAGGTACCATTCAAATATTCTTTAGTGACTAAAACATAAGCTGATCAAACCTAACCCTAAATTTTTCTCATTTCATCTTAAATTTAAGGTCGCTTTTCACGTAGACAAACACCCAAATAATTGTACTTAATTAAATTAACACATTCTATATTTCCATAAGGATTTATAATTTTTTTAAATAAGACAACATTGCACAATCGACTGCGCTCAACCCATACTTAAACCAAATTTACACCAAATGCGCAACTGTCATGGCGGCCATATTTTGAAAATATCACATTTTTAAATGAGATAAACACAAAAATTAATGCTGAGCGCACTTAATTGTGAATTTTAAATTGATAAAAAAAGTACGGCAGATCGCACATATCATATTATGCACAGTTGTCAGACTCGTGTGGGGAGCGAGTCAATACTAAATAAATACCCTCTTCTGAGCTATAGAAATAAAACATTGAGACGATGATTAATATAGTTTATCATTCGATAAGGGCTTCCTTTTTCCAGTAACTCTCGCATTCCTTCTCAATTCGTTTTTCAACGCACAAACAGTCTCCAAGATACATATATTTCGGCCATAATTTATTATTTATTAAATCGTAATCAAAAACACCATATACAATCTTCACGAATAGTCAAAACGTTGACCTCCAACTACACTAGCGCCGCCAAGCGGGAGAAACGGCGTACATAGGTGCCATTGCTGCCATATTGTTGCCTTGGCAGCGCAGAGAAATTATTATCCTCTATTCAGATGTTTATCTTAACAACATTAAATAAAAATTGTCTTTTCAGAGAACTCGAGTCATGTCTTTCCTGCCTCTTGGAAGTTCGAACATTTAAGTTAAGCGAAAATCAATGTTAATTTATGATATAAACATTTTTGTCTGTTTTCGGGCAACAGTAAAATGCATTTTAAATTAAATAAATTAAATACATTCTTCCTTTTTGTCAAATAATATTAAAAAAAAAGTTTTTGAACTCCTTGTATAAATAATTATGTAATTGTTTATAAGAGGCTGTTTTAGCCGGGGCTATTTTAGCCGGGGCTGTTTTGACCGGGGCTATTTTGTGTGCGATCTATTTTGTCGGGGCTATTTTGTTTGCGGGCTATTTTGTCGAGGCTATTTTGTGTTGGGGCTATTTTGACGGGGCTTTTTTGACGGGGCTGTTTTGACCGGGCTATTTTGACGGGTCACGAAAAAATTCTTGTAATAATTTATTTAATCTGACTCATTTATATCGGCAATTCAGGCATGTATTATACCATATTATATTATATAGGCATATTATACCATATATTGCCAATATTGATGAGTTGCGTTCCTGGGACGACTTTACTAAAAGATAGTTCATTTGATTACATGAAATCAACTCCAACTCAAGAATATCCGCCACAAAAAATCATAGCATGTGATCTGTCTTTAAAAAGACAACCAAATGCAACGATGGCAGTAAAATTCTCGCGCTAGAGATTCCATAGTAAATCACGAGGGAAAACCAGGAAAAAAATCTCGTGATACTATCCCGACATCGTAAGTATTTGGGCTTACATTTAGTTTACTCTCAAAACTAATACCAAATTCTGACTTTAATAGTATAATTCTGAATAACCATGAACGAACATATAAAACAAGCTGTATTTTCCTGTCACCGTGTCACACAAAAAATTGGCCAGCGCAAGTACATGTAATAATTATTGTTACATGTACTTGCGCTGGGCAATTTTCTTTGTGACACGGTGACAGGAAAATACAGCGTGTTTTATATGTTAGTTCATGGGTATTCTTTCATTTTTCCGACTGTACATATATGCTATTTTAAATTATAAATACTATTAATAATACATAGATATTATATAAATAATACTAAAATATAAAATATGTACTAACTCGATATGTTAATGACTTACTAATCGTGGTATTTTCTTTCTATTGACTTCCTCTTTTAGTATGGGTAACCACATCCTACTGCATTCTACCGAGGAATTTGCGACACAATTGTATTTATTTAGCATAATTAGAGCCGCTTCTTTGATTTTTCTCTTTTTACTATCTGTTTCTTTTAGGACTATACTTGAATCATTTGAGACAGATCACATGATATGACTTTTGTGGCGGATATTCTTGAGTTAGGGTTGATTTCATGTAATCGAATGAACTATCTTTTAGTAAAGTAGTCCCAGGAACGCAACTCATCAATATTGGCAATATCATTTTAAAGTCTTCTACTTTAAAATACATGCCTGAATTGCCGATATAAATGAGTCAGATTAAATAAATTATTACAAGAATTTTTTACTAAGCAACAACATTTTTGTTTATTTAGTATTATTTTGTATTTTGACAACGAAACCCGACTTGGGCGTCGAAACGTTAATAAATTCATTTTTTTGGTAAAGTGTGGCTTATTTCCCATCGAAAATACTTAATTATAAAAATGCCACAAATTTTTTAGCTTCAGAACAACATTATTATGATAACATCAGCAGCATAAATATGCGCATATCTGCATAGATCTTGTATTAATACAGCCGTTCATATCTAATTTTCTAACAGCAGCTTCTAAAGTTAGATTAAAAAGTGTTGTTGATACGGCATAAAGGATAAGGCTCAGTGCTTGATCCTTATTTATTCTCATTAGTTTTAGATCAGATAACAGCGAAACTACAGGGTAACTACATTACTCTGATCCTAGGTATTTAAAACTCTCACTTTTCACAATCATTTCACCATCCAAAAACATCATTTTATTTGTAGTATCTCCATCTTTAAACGAACATTCTAAATACTCTGATCTACTAAGTTTTAAACCTTTTTCCTCAAGAGCTTGCCTCCAGTTACAGTTTGTGTTCTAAATCGCCTTCACTATTTCCAACCAACACCACATCATCAGCATGCATTAAGCACCAGGGAATGTTAGGCCGATGTCGATTATGCGTTTTGACGGATGCGTTTCCGCCGCATCCGGTGAAAACGCATAGTGTGACAGATCGGTCCGGTTGCGTTGGAAACGGATGCGTTTTGAGTCATCGGTACGCGCTTACTAACTGCACCAGACTAAACGCATAGTGTGACAGGTCGGTCCGGTTGCGTTGGAAACGGATGCGTTTTCACCGCATCCGGTGAAAACGCATAGTGTGACAAATCGGTCCGGTTGCGTTGAGATGCCACATTATGCGTTTTGACCGGATGCGGTGAAAACGCATCCGTTTCCAACGCAACCGGACCGACCTGTCACACTATGCGTTTAGTCTGGTGCAGTTAGTAAGCGCGTACCGATGACTCAAAACGCATCCGTTTCCAACGCAACCGGACCGATCTGTCACACTATGCGTTTTCACCGGATGCGGCGGAAACGCATCCGTCAAAACGCATAATCTGACATCGGCCTAACATTCCCTGGTGCTTAATGCATGCTGATGATGTGGTGTTGGTTGGAAATAGTGAAGGCGATTTAGAACACAAACTGTAACAGTGGAGGCAAGCTCTTGAGGAAAAAGGTTTAAAACTTAGTAGATCAGAGTATTTGGAATGTTCGTTTAAAGATGGAGATACTACAAATAAAATGAAGTTTTTGGATGGTGAAATGATTGTGAAAAGTGAGAGTTTTAAATACCTAGGATCAGAGTAATGTACCTAGGATGAGAGTGTGTTGTGTGACAGAAAAATTCCAATGAAGTATAAGGGAAAATTCTATAAAACAGCCATAAGACCGGCTATGATGTACGAAACTTAATGTTGGACAGTTAAAAAGAAAGAGGAACAACGAATGCATGTGGTGGAAATGAGAATGCTTAGATGGATAAGTGGAGTAACAAAAAAGGATAAAATTAGAAATGAGTATATTAGGGGAAGTCTAGAAGTGGCACCAAGTGATGCCAAAATGAGAGAGCATAGGTTAAGATGGTCTGGTCATGTTCAACATCGAGACGTTAATCACCGAATACGAAGAATTGCTGAACTCCGAATTTCTGGAA
The DNA here is from genome assembly GCF_917563875.1 of Diabrotica virgifera virgifera. Taxonomy (NCBI): domain Eukaryota; kingdom Metazoa; phylum Arthropoda; class Insecta; order Coleoptera; family Chrysomelidae; genus Diabrotica; species Diabrotica virgifera. Next base: position 60,279,853 of record NC_065451.1, read on the forward strand.
GAAGCAGGAAAGGAAGACCAAAGAAGACCTAGAGGAAATCGCTTAGGCAGGACATGTCGGAAAGTTGTTCAAAAATTAAATTTCCTATCAAAATGTCACTTTTTTTGCATACTCTTTAAATTTTGAAAAAAAAAATAGTTATAATACGCTGGTATTATTAGTAAAGTACAAAGAAAGGTTATTTACCAGCAATTTTATTGCTGGAATCGAATTATAAGATCCTATATATTATTAATATAGGTATGCAAAGTCCGCAGATAGTGTGCTACTTTTTTTATAAACAAAATGGCGCCGACAAATCTTATTTTTTTCAATTATTGCTCTATAACTCCCATGATTTTAACTTTACACCAAAATCACTCAAATAAAAATTCACCCCAATTTAATTCTACATAGAAGCATGTTTTTTCCGATTTGCTCCGATGAAAATTTTCCTCGGAAAATGTGGGTTTTCCCAACAAAATCTCGAATTTTCAAATAAATTTTTTGGGCCAGTAATTATTTATCAATAATTATATAGCTTGATGAAATAAAAGCTTTCTTGGTATAGATTATAAATTCAGAAGCCTGTGAAAATGAAACGAATATTTTAGCAACAATTCAATTGTTAATTAACAATTTACAGTCGCAATAACAACCAAAATAATCATGAGACATTGATCAAACTTAGAAAGATTATAAAGGTGTAATGCCTATTTAATATTTTGTCGACAAAATATAAATTTTTCATTTTTTTGCATAATCTTTAAATGTTTAAAAAAAATTGTTATAAAAAAATTAACATTTCTCAGAAATTGTTTATTATATTCTAATTTTATAAAATACTTAAAATGCGTATTTCATAGGTCTTGAAAATGAATGCTTTAAAAAAATTTTCCAACCATTGGCAAAAAAGTTATGAAACAGCAAAGTAAATATACGATATCTCCGTTTTTTATAATTTGTTTTAATTGTTTCAAAGCTTAAAAGTGAGTCTATGGTACAATCTAATTACTCACAAAGAATGTCAAAAATTAGTGCAATGGTTATATTTTAATCAAAGATTAAAAATACTTTTTTTATGTCGGATGTTCACTCGAAGCGACTGACACGCAGCATACATTATTATATTTATAAAAGTGTACGTCTCGCGCGGCCGGTCGTCGCTCCGAGTGAACATTTTAGCTACAGTACTAGTCTAGGAAATGAAGCTGGAGAAATGGCAAAACCTCGAAATTTTTTCGTCCAGCATCGATTTGTACAAAAATTTGGGATTAGGCTCATTTCACCCTCTAGTTTATTTTCTATATTGAGCCGTTGTACGCTTTTGGTTTTTAAGGGTGAAAACCACCCCTAATTGTAAAAAAATATAAAATAACATTTTTAACTTTAATATTGTCAACATTTGCTTCTTATTAGTTAGATAATGATTGTTTTGTGCTTTAAGATATAATATCACAATATTTCAACCCTTAAAACCACTCTTGTTGGAGCTATATATAAAAAGTTTACTTATCCTAAAAGAATAATTTCTGCTTGCATTAATTTACATAAAAATTTGGGGTTAGGATCATCTTACCCTGTACTTTATATTCTATATCATGTTCAAGGGCGTTGATTATTTTTAGGGGTGTAAACTACCCTTATTGTCAAAAATTATATAAAAACATTGTAAACTTTAATATAGGTAAAATTTGGTTTTGACTGGTTAAATAATGATTGTTTTATGCTCTAGGATATAATATCATATTTCAACCCTTAAATACCACCCAAAATAACATTGCAATTTTTATAAGTAGACAATTTAATAGATATATACAGAAAAAAAAAGTAGAATTAAAGAATTACAAAAACATTTATTTACACAAAAACAAGAATTTACAAATATATAAAAATATACATATAAATAGTTTTTTAGTCATCCAGTATACGAACCGGCTTTGTGGTGTTATACAGGTACATTGAAAATGCTCTATAAGGGGACTATTCGAATTTTTCGAAAAAGAAATTAGTTTTATAAACATAGCTCCTTCATTTTTGGCAATAAAAAGTTTTTTCAATAATAGTTTTGTAGGATTTTTGAAAAGTAATAAGACTGTTTAAATTAAATTCCGTAAGATCCCTTAATTTTTAATTGAGGTGGGTTTAAAGGGCTCGAATAAGGGGATGTTTGCTCGTAAATAGATGTTTTAAACAGCTATATCTCACTAACTGTTCACTGTAATGAAAATCTATGCATAAGGAAATTTTAGTTATTAAAAAAGCTACAATTTAGTAGTACATCATTTTTTTCGTACCTCCAGTATTTTCAGAGATATTTTGAAGAAAATGATAAAAAATGCAAAATTGCAAAAAATCAATTTTTCTTTAAACTCCAATTTTTCTAGAATTAGGCCTTTTAAATAGGTAAAACTTCTTGGGTGTATTGACAATATACATTGACAATATATATAAAAGGAATTACAGAAGAGCGAAGACCAATTTTTAGTTACAAGGGTAGGTAGAGGGTTGTTTTCACTGTATTTTTCGTAGAGAAAAATAGGTACCGACTTTTTTTTAACATAAATTGCTCGATTTTTATGCTAGAAACTTTTTATTATTTTTTTTTGAAAGATCCTATTGTATGCTTGAAAAAACATCATGTAAGTTTTCTTGGAAAAATGCAAAGTTTTCCCGTTAATTGGCTTTGATTATTTCAAATTATGCATTTGACGAAAAAAGCTAACTTTTAACATGCCGTATCTCGGTTTGTATTGGTCGTAAAAATATTATATAAAAACAGTTTCGTTTGCGTTACTAAAAGATACAATTTTGATATCTACAGTTTTTTTGATTAAATGCATATTTTTCGAGTTATTCTCAAAAAACCCTCTAAAAAAGTCGATTTTTCCGTCGAAAAACTGTTACCTTCAACCACGAATAACTCGAAAAATATTAGTTTTACGAAGAAAATGTAAAAAACATTTTTTTCTGAAAATTACTTTTTACATCGATTTACATGGTTAAAATGTAATCAAAAATTCCCACCCGCGAGATGGGGTGGCAACTACCCCCAAGGTTTTAGCGTACAGCAGCATAATATAGAAAATGATCCTTGGACTATTCCCTACCTTCTGTGAAAATTTCAAGTAAATCCATGCTGGACGGAAAAATTGCGAGCCAAAATGCTTCATTTCCTCGACTATACTGTATTATTCTACTTTCGCGCGTGTAAATTACAAAAGAATATATTTATAATCTTTAATTAAAATATAACCATTAAACTTATAATCGATATTTATTTGTAAATAATTAGCTTGTACTTTAAACTCACTTCTACGCTTTGAAAGAATTAAAAAAAATTATAAACACCGTAGTAATCGTATGTTTACTTTGCTGTTTCATAGCTTTTTTGCAAATGGTTGCAAAAAAGTTTTAATGCATTCATTTTCAAGATATTTGAAATGCGCATTTTAGCTATTTTTTAAAATCACAATATAATAAAAACTTTCTGAGAAACGTAAATTTGTTTATAACTATTTTTTTAACATTTAAAGATTATGCAAAAAAAATAAAAAATTTATATTTTGTCGACAAAATGTTAAATAGGCATCTCATCTTTATAAGATTTCAAAGTTTGATCAGTGTATCTTAATTATTTTGGTTATTATTGCGACCGTAAATTATTAATTAACAATTGAATTGTTGCTAAAATATTCGTTTAATTTTCATCAGCTTCTGGAACTATAATCTAAGCCAAGAAGGTTTTTAAGTCACCAAATTATTTAATTATTGGTAGATAATTACTTATCTAAAACTTTATTTAAAAATTAAAGATTTTGTTGGGAAAACCTGCATTTTCCGAGGAAAATTTTCATCCAAGCAGATCGGGAAAAACACGTCTCTATGTAGAATTTAATCACGGTGAATTTTTATTCGGGTGTTTTTGTTGTAAAATTAAAATCTTCGGAGTTATAGAGCAATAATTGAAAAAACACGATTTTCGGGCGCCATTTTGTTTATAAAAAAAGTAGCACACTGTCTAAGGACTTTGCATACCTATATTATTAATATATAGGATCTTATAATTCGATTTCAGCAATAAAATTGCTGGTAAATAACTTTTCCCAAAAATGGCCTATTCTCCGATAATCAGCCCAGACTATAAGAACAATAAGAGCCACAAGCAATTACAGTGTATGTATAAAAACTGACATGTCGTGAATGTCCAAAAACTTACATCGGTTAAACAGGCAGAACCTTTAACAAACGTATCATCATCATCATCATCATCAGTAGCTCGACAACCCTTTTTGGGTCCTGGCTTGTTCTAGGATTTTCCGCCATTCTGTTCTGTTCCTTGCTTTGTTCTTCCAGTTGGTAATCTCAAGTGTTTTCAGATCTTGTTCCACTTGTTCCATGTATCTAAGTTTGGGTCTTCCCTTTGACCTTCTCCCTAGTGGTGTTTGCCTCATTATAAATATGTTTTGATGTTTCGGTCTCCAACATCCGTTCAACATGGCCCATCCAGCGCAGACGTACGATCTTTATGGATGTTATGACGTCGGGTTCGTTGTATGCTGCATATAGTTCAAAATTATATCTTCTGCGCCATACGTCATTTTCTTTCACTCCCTCATACACACACCGGCAAAATTAGCCGAACACCTTAAAATGGGACATGTTTGATGTCTCGAATTTCCTAAACCTGTTGTCCGATTTGAGTGAATCTTTTAGTATGTTATAGCCTTATTAGTTAAGAATATCGGTGTAATAATATTGTTGCTAGACAGGTAAATGTCATTTTATACCGGGTGTTACAATCATCTAGCGATCTAGCGATCAAAACCCTCGAATGGGGTGATAAAGGAATAAATGTGGACGGAGAGATGCTACACCACCTAACTAAGACAAATAAAGAAAATGTTGGAAGAACTTGGTACGGCATGTCATAAAATAGGCTTAAAAATGAATATAACAAAAACAAAATATATGACGAACTTAGTACCAAGTAAACACCTTGAAATACAAAATGAACAAATAGAACTGGTAGACAAATATATATATATATATATATATATATATATATATATATATATATATCTGGGTCACGAAATTAAGATAGGTAAGGACAATCAAACAACAGAAGTATCCAGAAGAATAATACAAGGATGGGCAGCATACGGAGCTCTTAGGGACATTTTTAAGAGTGACATTCCAACTAACATGAAGAAAAAAGTTTTCGACCAATGCGTGCTACCGGTGATGACCTATGGTGCAGAAACATTATCGCTCACAAAGAAAAACGCACAAAAACTAAGAGTAGCGCAGAGAAGAATGGAGCGATCAATGATAGGGGCCACTCTGCGAGACAGGATTAGAAACGAAGATCTACGAGCTAAGACCAAAGTCATAGACGTCATTGAAAGAAGCTGTAACTTAAAATGGAAATGGGCTGGACACGTTGCCAGAATGAAGGACGGAAGATAAACTCGTAAACTAGTTGAATGGAGACCAAGAGCCGATAAACGTAGCAGATGAAGACCACCAATACGATGGCAAGACGACTTACGAAAGACAACAAAAAACTGGATACAAAAAGCACAAGATAGAACACTTTGGAGACAAACAGGGGAGGTCTATGTCCAGCAGTGGATTGAGAGAGGCTGATGATGATGATGATGATGTTACAATCATACTGTGTTTTTTCTTAAAGTTCGGAACACCCTGTGGAATATTCTAGCACATATAAAATATTAAAATTAAAACTCAATTGTAGACTTAGGCTTTCTGAACATTTTCTTTTTTTATTCATTTGCTTATGTTGGAAAATAAAAAAGTTATGTGCTTTAACAACTAGCCATGCTTTTTATCAATAAATCCACATAGTAGAGGAGGAAAGTATGCTAAATTTGCAGTTACTCGAGCGTTATGGGGACCTATTGGATTGTGAAGAGTGGGTGCTAAAACCAAAAAAAGAAGTTAAGTTTTCCATAAAGTGTGGGACTCTCCATTTTTTAATTTAATTTTCCATTTCCACCAATCGTTTTTTCCGATTATAGCGCCATCTATCCATAATTGTAAAAAATGTTGTGAATAAAAGTTGCTTATTTTTACGTCAAGGATCCAAATCTGCAATAAAAATTGGGGCTTCTATTTAAGATTTTAAAGTAACCATGCACCTTACCTCCTTGGGGGGTCGTGTTTGGTGCCATTCGGTAGATTTTTGGAAAATATTGAATAGGTGTATTTTGTAGTTTTACGATCTGATGTTCATTTGGCAAAATATCGCGGGATTCGTTCGTATTTAAAATTTTTAATTTACCCCCCACCCCTCTCCGTGGAGTGTCACGAGCCCCCACGGAGGTGGGGTGGGGGATTTAATTTAAAATCTTAAATAGGAGCCCCCAAATTTTATTGCAGATTTGGATCCTTTACGTAAAAATAAGCAACTTTTATTCGACACATGTTTTCGAATTATGGATAGATAGCACTATATAATCGGAGAAAAATGATTGTTTCAAATGGAAAATTAAATTAAAAAATGAAAAGTCCCCCACTTTATGGAAAACTTAACTTAACCTTTTTCTGATTTTAGCACATACTCTTCACAATACAATAGGTCCCCATAACGCTCGAGTAACTGCAAATTTAGTATACTTTCCTCCCGTACTATGAGGATTTATTGATGAAAATCATGGATAGCTGTTAACGCACATAACTTTTTTATTATCTCACATAAGTAAATAAATCAAAAAGGAAAATGTTAAGAAAGCCTAAGTCTACAATCGTGTATTTTAATATTTTATATATGCTAGAATATTCCACAGGGTGTTCCAAACTTTAAGAAAAAACACAGTGTGATTGGTACACCCGGTATAAAATGATATTTACCTGTCTAGCAACAATATTATAACAACGATATTCTTAAATAATAAGGCTATAACATACTAAAAGAATCACTCAAATCGGACCAGGGGTTTAGGAAATTCAAGACATCAAACATGTCCCATTTTTAAGGTGTTCGGCTAATTTTGCCGGTGTGTGTATATGCGCCTGAGGATTTTTCGTTTAAACGTACCTAGTACCTAATAAGTTCTCATCGCTTTTCGACAGTGTCCATGTCTCTGATCCATATATAAGGACCGGTTTTATCAGGGTTTTGTATATTTTGCATTTGGTTTTTCTCGTGATGTTGTTAGATCTTAGATGTTTAATTAGTCCATTATATGTTTTATTAGCAATATGTATTCTTCTCTTAACTTCTTCGCTGACATTGTTATCTGCGGTAACTAGTGAACCTAGATATGTAAAAAATTTTACGCTTTCGATGTTATAGTCTCCTATTGTCAGATTCTGTAGGTTTCTTTGGCCTGTCGATTTGCTGGCCTTCATGTATTTGGTTTTTATTTCATTAATATTTAGGCCACTGTTTTGTGCCGCTCTTTCTATCGCATTAAATGCTTCTATCATTTCTCTTTTGCTTCACTCTCAAAATCAATGAAGAGATGATGTGTGTCTATATTAAATTCGCTAGTCTTTTCCAAGATTTGCCTCAAGACGAAGATCTGATCTATTGTGGACTTCTGCCTCCAGAAACCACATTGATATCCCCCAACTATTTGTTCCACATATTATGGTCTCAATCGCTCATACACAATATTTGACAGTATTTTATATGCCACAGTCAGTAGCGTTATTGCCCGATAGTTTTTACATTCAAGCTGGTCTCCCTTTTTATGTAGTGGAATAATTACCAAATTTTAACAAACGTATAGCAGAACACAAAAGGTCAAATTATTCATATTCAAAATAAAGGCCTTAAGCTACCTTTATTAAAATCTATGAAAATTAATAAATTAAAAAATGCAGGCATACACACAATTGACGTGCCTTGATGATGTTGCAAAAGAACTAGATCCACTTTATATGGATATCATATAGATAATTAGACTCTGAGGCCCCAGAAAGTTTTAGTTTTACTGCCTATAAGAGCAGACTTAGTACCACCATGTAACTGTAAAAATTGCTCTAAGAACTTATGCAGAAGTAAAAAAGCTGAGATTCTCTGTATATCTCGATGCAGATGCATGAAAGATAATGTTTGTAGAAATAGTATTAATAAATAATATCAACTTACTTTTTAGTTATATTTCTGAAATATTAGTTTTTAACGTTTTTTCTTCTCATTTAGTACAAAAAATAGAAAACAAAGTAAATAGAATAAAAGGTGATACGAGGTACAGTATGATGATTTAACTGTAAGAATTATATGATAAAATTTTATTAGGATCTTTAAAAATGAAAAATGAACATAACGTATATATACATAGATATTATAATTTGCATCGAGAAGTTAGCGCGTGAACCTTTACGTGGTGAGCCAATCTCGCGCCTCAGATCGCGCTATTAAAATATCGATATCTTGGCCAAAAATAAACATACGAACATTTTCTTAAGCTCAAAATGTCCCTTTTGAGTTCTTCTATCATTATTATTAATTAAAGTATAAATGTTTGTAGCTCAAATTTGCTTGAAACCCTTATAAATAAATTAATGTACAATCTTTTTAAAAAAAATTTTAACTTCAATCGGATATACAGTAGAACCCCGGTCAACCGAAATCGGGTTAACCGGACCCCGGGTCAACCGGAACGTAAATATTTAAAAGTGTTTAAAGTGGTAAATACATAGTGTAGCTTACTATGTATTTACCAATCCATTTTTGTATTTTAAATATTTTGTATAGCTGTAATAAAATACTGTATTACTGTACTGTACGTACATACTACAGTATATTTTATAGACATTGTTTGTAAATTCATTTTCCCTATACGCCGTGTTATTAGGCTATTTTTAGCATATGACGACTAAACCGAAAAATTAGTTATCCGAAACGGCTCTCCCCCCTTTATTTCGGTTAACCGGGGCTCTACTGTAACTTTAAAACAAATGAAGACCAAGTAATTTAGCAAACTCTGTTTAAAAGCATATTTATTAAACTTTAAAATGAGACCTTCTAAGGCTCATTTGCATGCGTAGAAGCCGAGTTACGATCGATAAAGCTTTGCAGAATACTTATTTTGAAATTTGAACTTTGCATTGTGCACTAATTTTAAAATATTTTGGGTTGTAATTGTTGGATTTAAGTTTAGTAAACGTTTTTTTTTCTTCGTTTTTGATTAGCGAACAAATTTTATTTAAAACATTCTTTTTTATCTCTTTTAGTTTATGAGCCAGAGCCTTATAAACAATTTATAGAGTTTGTCCATCAGAATTGAAAAGGACACGGTGACCTCTATTTGGCGCCTAGACTAATGGTTTGAAATCAAAATTTCAAGCACATTTTTGTGGTTTTTTTAAAACTATAACACAACTACATATTTTATTTTTAAATTAAATAAGCATATTAAGTACAATTCAAAGAATATTCAAAAAAGTTTCTAGGAAAAATATTGAAAAAAAAACCAAAGGTGGCAAATTTTTACAGACACCTCCAAAAAAATGTATTTTGCGAAATGCAAGTCATGTGATGATTGCTGGATCATGTGAAATAAAAAATTCAATAGTATATTAAGTATGGAGTACGGTAAGGGTTTTATACCGATCGAAGACAATTGTTTGGAGGAGGAGCGGAGCGACGACTCCAATTATTGTCTGAGATCGGTTACCCTTAACGTTCGACATGCTTATAACGTTTTTTGCACGATTGATACCATTATAAATTATAAAATTAAACATTTTCGTCATATTGACTAGTTTCATTCATTTTATCAAGATAGATACTTTGGTTGTTAGGTAGTAACTAGGGTGCATAACAACAATGGAGAATTGAGTTTTTTATTTAGTTGTCAATAATTTTAAGTACAATTTTGATTATTATAAATTAAAATATGAGCGAAAGTGAATTTGAAGAAATTGAACGGGCTTGGGAAGAAGGGTGTTCCGCAATTATTCCCGAAAAATCCAAAATCCGTTATCAAAATACCTACCAAAGTTTTAAAAAATGGTGCGAAGGCAAGAATTTAAGAATCGAAGAAAAGACTCTATTGGCATATTTCGTTCAAATACATATGCAGTTGAAAGCTCCTGGAAGCCTCTGGGCAGAATATTCAATGATTAAATCCATCGTTTTTCTTTATGATGGCATTGATATTTCCAAGTTTTCAACTTTGATCGCGTATTTGAAGAGAAAAAATGTTGGCTATAGGCCTAAGAAAGCGAGCATTTTTACACGGGAGCAATTTGAAAAATTTCTAATGGAAGCACCGGATGAAGAATTTCTAGTTCACAAGGTAATATAAGCTAGTTTAGGTAAAAGAAATACTCTAATGAAGATTTTTTCATAATTTGTAGGTCGCAATGATATTGGGAATATCTGGTGCCTGTAGAAGAGAAGAATTATATAATAGTACTATGAATGACATCCAACAAACCGATGGTTTAATGATTGTAAAAGTACCCAATACAAAAACGAACATCCAGCGTACTTTTACAGTCGTTAATAAACCAGACGATAAAATTCCATATTTAGAAATTCTGCAAAAGTATATACTCATAAAACTTCGTCCATTACAAGTAAAATCAAATCATTTGTTCTTAAGATACGCCAAAGGAAAATGTTGTGCTCAAGTAATAGGGAAAGGGACAATCGGGGGCTGGCCTTCTCAAATTGCCAAATTCTTAAATTTGCCTAATCCCGAGAACTATACTGGCCATTCGTTCAGGAGGACATCAGCAACGCTTTTGGCTAATAAAGGTGTTGATGTCCTCGGATTAAAGCGTCATGGAGGTTGGCGTTCATCGACAGTGGCAGAAAGCTATGTAGAAGATTCTCTTCAAAATAAAATATATTTTGCTGAAAAAATATGGTGCAATACTAGTAATACTACTAATGTATGCGATTCTGCAGGAGTTTCTGTTAGAAGTGAAACCACAGCCCAAACAAGTGGGAGTTGCTAGTAAATGTCACCTACTGACGTAAAATCTGTCACGGTAAACAGTCAAAAATGATCAATCGTGCAAAAAAATATTTTATTAGCTTATGAGTTTCTCGAGGTAACGCTGTCCAGTTTTTTTATTCTTACCGATTTTTTAGTTCTTGGTGTCACTCGGAAGTCAAAAAAGCGAAATTCTTTTTAACAAAAGGGTAAAAATCAACATACTTATTATTATTGTTAAACAAAAAATAAGCATAAACTCATTACATAAAGCATTACCTCAAGAAATGCCCAAAGAAAATCTATGCAAAATTTCAGGTGGATCGGCCAAGTAGTTTTTGAGTTATAGTTACAATGTTCGCCGCCTTTGAAAGAGCTGTTTTGAGAAAAACACGTCTAAAGTTTTGACAACTTTTATTTTCAATTTCTTTTTGTTTGTCAAATCGTAAAGTGATGCACACCGGAATATGTTTTTTGAATCGCGGAGTAATTTACAAAAGAGAATGACAACAACTGTTGAACGTTTCTCACTACGCTCAAGCGTGCTGGCACGATTCCGCGGCAAAGCGAGTCGAAGGTAGGAATATTGGACAGCTTGTATATTAGTGCAACCTAATATTTATTTTATGTGTAGATTTTGGCATTGGATCCGAGCATCACATGTAACACCGTTGCCATATCCTCTATTTTTTCATACTATCACATTATTTAAAGTTGCATTTAAAAAATAGTTTGCATTTAAAAAAACACCAATTAAGTTTTTTATGTTGTTGTTTTCACCAATTTTGAAAAAATGTGAAACGTTGAATTATCCACGTCCGTCCGTTTTGTCTGTCTGATTGTAAACTCAACTCCCCCGTCACTATACCAGGTAGAATGACAAATGGGGTGTCAAATGAAAGTTTATAATCCAAGGATGGGGATGGTACTAAAGGTGAGAAATTTGACATAGGCTGTCTGTCCGCCTGTCCGTCCGACCGCAAATATAACTCCTCCGTCATATACTTCGTCCTAACCTCAATATAAATAATACCGTTAATAGATAAATATACAAGGTATATTTATCCTTGTATACCTTGTATATTTATCTATTAACGGTATTATTTATATTGAGGTATATTTATCTATTATATAGGTATACCTTGTATACTTATCTATTAATGGTATTCTTTATATTGAGGTTAGGACGAAGTATATTACAAAGGAGTTATAATCGCGGTTGGACGAACAGACAGACAGACAGCCTAGGTCAAATTTCTCACCTTTATTACCATCCTTGGATTATAAGCTTTCATTTGACACCTCATTTGTCATTCTGCCTGGTATAAAGACGGAAGAGTTAAATTCGCAGTCGGACGGACAGACAGCCTAGGTCAAATTTATCACCTTTAGTACCATCCTTGGATTATAAGCTTTCATTTGACACCTCATTTGTCATTCTACCTGGTATAATGACGGAGGAGTCGAGTTTACAAACAGACAGACAGACGGACGGACGGACGTGGATAATTGAAAGTTTTCACATTTTTTCAAAATTGGGTTCAATTTAAACGTTCTTATAAAATTATTCTATTATTCTTGTAGGTACATTTAACATTGATTGAAATTATGAAAGAAATAAAGAAAAAAGTATGGCAACACTGTGACGCACAAGCATAAGATTCAGCTGTAGGTTACAGAGGGTGCACTAAGATACAAGCTGTCCGGAATATTAAACATGCTGTATCTCTGGTAATTTTACCCCGATCAATCTGAAATTTTCAGAGAGTATTCTTGTAGTTATGCACTTTCATTTACAATAATAATAGTTATGTACTTTCAAACCATACCCTCCTACCTTAAGTATGTACTAAAAAGCAACAAAACTACTTACAACTATCAGTATTGATGTTCACGAATACCAGCGTTAATAACATTAAAGCCAACATACAAGAAAGGGATCCCAACACTCTTTTATTTAGTGATACTCTGAAAATAAACGGTATGTTAATACACACAAGAAAACTTATATGGAATCAATTCGAAGTTTTTTCCGTAGAAAATATAAGACGTTTCTTGATTTCGTTTTACAGCGATTTATTTTGTATTAGTTTTACTGCTAACTTATCGGGACCAAGTTTTCGTTGGAATTTTGTCACGATGCATAGGCAGGAAGTGAGGTTCAAATTTTAGACCTCCTCGTGTCTTCTTTAATCCAACATTCCCTTGGTTTGCAAGTACAGTAGAGCGTCGATAATCCGAACTAATTGGTACAGGGGTAGTTCGGATTATCAAATTGTTCAGATTATCGAACATAATAATATGTTCAAAATACAAAGCTCATAAACAAAGTACATATCAGCAGCTTGGAGAGGTAAGGGCGAACCCGAAAAATGATCATTTCAAAAACAGTCTCATCTTTCTCACATATTTTTAAAGAATGCGTCTGTATATTATAACAGCATGTTTCGCCCTTCATACTCCTAAAATTTCGTAAGAAATAATATACCAATCCATTCATGTCAGAAACTGAACTGCATAATCGTCTAGAAGAGTAAGGGCGATCCCACAGTCTTTCGTTCAAGGTTCGCCCGTTCTCCACTGTTAACGCGTCGGTGTTTCTGTAATTCTGTAGCTTAGTGGCTTTAATTGGTGAGATACAGAAGACGAAGAAACCGTAGACGATGAAAATCAAATTAAATTCAACTGAAGCTTAATTTGTGAATTTTATTAAAAATAGGGATGTTTATTTTTATAGGATTAAACCTCTTTTTTTTATTTCATAAAAATCTTGCAAAATCCTCTTAACGACGTTCTACACCTTCGGCAAAGAATTAAGGATTTGCATGAAATTTTAGTATGTTATAGTTTACTTCAAAAAACTAAGACTTGATTTTTTAAAAATTGTTTTACCGTGCCGTTTAATTATTATTAAGGGTCAAAGTTAAGTTTTAACATGGGCTCTTATGGGAATTCTTAAAAAGTGAATAACTTTTGACCCTACGATTTTTAATTATTTGTGCTTAAATTAAAGGTTTTTTTGTAAGGAATAACATATTAAAAAATGAGGATTGTTTACCGTATCATTTATTTTTAATGTATTTATTATAATTAATTCCGTAATTTCCGTAATTTATTATAATTTATTTTTATAAAGTATTCAATACTGAAACATATGATTTGAGCATTCTGCTATAAATGCATTGTTACCAACTTTCGCTTGCATATAAGTTTCCCCCCTTTCCTCTGAGAGGCATACCCCGCAACGAAGGTGTAGAACGTCGTTAAGTTTTTAAGATTTACCTGAAGGATTTCCATATCGTAGGAAAAGATTAGGGTGTAATTTGCATAATAGTAGAGAAACTAAATTTGCATATAGTTTATTGTATATTGTAATTTTTATTAATACTTGGTGATAAACTTTCCGCTTACAAAGGCGCCTTTCATTATTCTGTTCAACGCTTCTGAGAAAATATTGTAGTGATGAGCCGATGTACCGATAGAACGTGAAACCGACAAAAACCATCTTTACAAAGTGAATATAAGGCATACATAAGAAAGATTATTATAGTAATTTTACAATTTAATTATAAATATTTTAGATATATCCCGTATGCACGCCAATGGTGAATATAAAATTCTCAATTGTATGCCAAAAAATGCGCAATAACTAGCTCTTAAAATCTACCAAATTTCATTTGCATATCACAAACCGTTTTAGAGCAATAAATAAATCGTCAGTTTGTAAGAACAATTTCAACACCCCCTATCTCAGAAACGAAGTATTTGCGGGCATAAGTTTATAAAGCAAACTGTCATTATTTTATCATGCAGAATTACCCCTTAAAGCTTGCCGTACTTATTGAAAAACACCCTGTATTGACGAAAAACAGGGTTAGTTGTTAAAGTGCCTAACTTTTTTATTATCCAACATAAGCGAATGAATAAAAAAACAGAATGTTAAGAAAATCTGTGGCTATAGTTGGGTTTTAATTTTAGTATTTTATAAAAGCTAGAACATTCCACAGGGTGTTCCAAAGTTTGAGAAAAAAAACACAGTTTGATTCGTACACCCTGTATATAATGACAATGTACCTGTCTAGCAACAATATTATTACAGCGATATTGATAAAGAATAAGGCTATAACATATTAAAAAAATTACTTAAATCGGACATCAGGTTTAGGAAATACAAGACATTAAAAATGACCCATTTTTTGGGGTGCCCGTTTTCTCTGCCGGTGAGTGTATTTTGCACAGTAAGATATTCGTTGTCGCGATAATCCAAGAAAGTCGTATATTCGTGGAATGGGGTATATGTACATATGTAACATATGAAACGATATCGACAATGTCATCGTCCTCATAAATTTGATGTCGTTGTAGATTATGATTGAATTCAAGCCATTCATTAACGTTCGTCACATTCTTCGAACCCAGGTATATTTTGACATATTGCAGCGATATCTGCCATATTCTCGCCCTGAATGCTTTCGATTTGTTTGTCATCTTGTATTTTCCATAATTGATTCCATCCATTTTTGAAATTTTCGATCATATTTTTTAATTTTATAATTTTTTTGCGTTCGGATTAGCGAAAGTTCGGATTACCAAGGTTCGGATTATCGACGCTCTACTGTAATAGAAACCAAGAAGGCGTAACCAGAAACTTGGTCTCATTAGAGGTTATATTTCTCCGGAAATAAAACTTCGAATTGTTTTAAACAAATGTCGCTACGGCATCCATATCGAGTTATTTTGTCGTGATTCGGTACTAGGAGCCTTGATCTGTTTCAGTTCGTTCAGAGATAATCATATATGTATACACCCTCTGATTATCTCTAATGAGAGTGAAACTAGTAAGGGCGTTTATGGCGCTCTCTGAATGAACAGAAATATTAGACGAGGCAACGGAGCAACGAAGCATTAAACCTAGGAATTTTGTGCAGTAAGATGAATCGTCATGCAACTTTTTGCATTCGATTCGAGAGAGTGTCAGGCAATTTTGTGAACTAAATTGATCTCCGGCAAAAATTTTTGTGCATGAGAAAATGCATCTTTAACCCCTTCGGTACGGTGATGCACCCGTGTGCATCATGTTTGACTGTCCGGTAAGTACGGTGATGCACACGGGTGCATCATGAGTTTTCGTTCGCCATAAGGCGGTGACACCATCTTCATCATATTTTTCAGGTATTTTTGTTCCGTCCGAATTACCTTATTCAAATCTAAAAGTGGGGAAACCGCGCTCAAAAGTGGGTGATGTCCAGAAGGAGATTAGATTTAGTTAATTTGATTGGTGATAAGGTTGTTTGGATGTTTGACTGATGGGATTGTGTGGGAGGTGAAGGTACTGTGCTGCTGTTTACAACTTACCTTACTATCCCTTGCAAGATAATTCGGATGGAATTTCCCAGGTTAGGAGACTGGGACTATATCAAGCACAAAATAATCTGGGAATTTGATCCGAATTATCTTGTTTATCTTTTTTACTAATTCTTGTTTAAAATGGTATTTTATGGATAAAATTTAATTTAACTGACATACTATGTAGAATAATAAATTTATTAAAAATAGTTTTATTTCTAAAACTAGTGTTATTATTACATTGACTTTAATTAGTTGTAGTGTGATACTGTATTTTAACCGACCGCGCGCGAAGCCGCTCGGTAAACGGTCGAATCCGTATATACGAGCCGACTTGCCAAATCACGGTTCGGCACGAAGGGGTTAAAGTGCATTTCGAAGAGATGGAAAATAAAAAATTTAGGACTCAGGAAATATTGACGGAAATACGTTCAATTTTTATACTTGGGGGTTTTGGAGGTCACTGAACACGAATTTCATGACGGCGATGGTCTCCGAGGTACCTGGTGCACAGGGTGGAACTCGTCGCCTTGGACGACCGAATAATTCGCGATATGAAGATTGGATGAAAAATACGCGTTCAATATTTTTCAAAAATCTATCGAATGACACTAAAGACGACACCCCCACTCCACCCCCTGGAGGTGTGGTGGGGGTAACTTTAAAATCTTAAATGGAAACCCCCATTTGTTATTACAGATCTGGATTGCTTACGAAAAAATACGCAACTTTTATTCGAGACATTTTTAGAATTGTGGATAGATGGCGCTCTAATCGGAAAAAACGATTTTTTCTTGATACCATAGGTAAATTCATAGCCACCTTTACTTTACAAGCCATGAAGAGAAAAAGGCAACGTCGCAATTGATGACGTCGGTAGTCCGACTCTCGGACTACCGCTTTCGAAACCAAAATTTTAAAGTACAAATTCTGGTAAAATTTATAGTATTTTTTGAGTCGAACAGGAAAATATATTAATTAGAAGTTTGTAAAAAATAAAATTAAAAGTAATTCCTTGTAAGTAACGTTTATTATACAAAAAAAGCAATGACAAGAATATGTGTAAAATACTTTATTTTAAATAAATAACAGCTTATTTTAAATTATATTCAAAATATCGCTAGAAATCACTATAACAACAATTACAATAACAACAATAAAACCTACCAAATTTCATTTGCATATCTCAGTTGGATTTAGAACAATAAATAAATCGTCATTTTGACAGTCTGTAAGAGAAAATTCAACATCCCGTATCTCGGAAAGGTAACATTTGTGGACATACGTTTATAAACCAAACTGTCATTATTTTTTCATGCAGAATTACCCCTTAAGGGGATGGGTACGAACTTTCGGCTTCAATGCTATTTAAATAGGATTCATTTTTTTCGAATCCTGAGAAAACTAATAAGTATTTTTGAAAAATTTAAACGCAGAATGAAAGATTACGTTATTACCGATGGCCGAAAGTCCCTGAAAACTTCTATAATATTTATTTCAATAAGTTACAGGGGTAACAAACTAAAAGAAAATTTAGTGCGATTTTTAGTTTCAAAAGAAACTTTTTATTCATTCTAAGAGACTTTCGGCCCTCGGTAATAAAGTAATCTTTCATTCTGCATTTAATTTTTTCAAAAATACTGTATTGATGAAGAACATATCGACCGTTAAGTACCAATACCTTCTATCTAACGACAAGTAAATTTTACAGGAGAAGCAAAAAACTTATTTAATTTTGCTCTGCCAATCAGAATAATTTAATATATGGACTTTCTACTTTTTTATGTATAAGATTATCGTACCTCACATATTTGATTTTGAAAGAGCTTTTGAAAAAGACAGTTTGTCAGTTAGGAGGTATTGTTTTTCTCTGTTACTTGAAATATATGTGTTTAATGGAAGATAGGAGGTCTTAAATGTAATTAAAAAATGAATTAAACTCAAAAAACTTTATTATTATTATTAATGATATCAACACATTAAGACTTCTGAGATAGTGAGTCATAGAATGTATGACAGTCTTGCGGTAACACAGTTTTCAATTGTTGTAAATGAGAGTACCACAAACCATACATACTCATAGACGTTTCACGACCATGCTAATCTTTCGGATCGAATTAACGCCATCTCTTGATTGGAATGGGAACTAAATTGACAAATTTTAGTTATGTGGGGATTTCAAATTATAAATTTCGCGGGATTTTTGATGAAATTTCGCAGGAAATTAAAACAACAGAAAGACAATTCAATGTTTTATTCAATGTTTTACTGAAAACTTCAAATGTTCCAATTTATTTTCAAAATGCTATAAACACTACTGCCATGTGTCACGTGGAAGCACTGATGTGTAATATTGCGTTGAATGAAAATTTTTGAAAGAATCTTGTAGGATGATTGTTTAGATAAATACCTTATAATCTTTTACAAACTTCCAAAAATATATAGGCCCGAAATGTTGATGACACACTTGTCTATTGGAATAAACTGTTTCAGGATCTATTATATTGTTTTTTAAATGTGAAGAAACACAACACGGGATGATCAATGTAAACTAAAAATTCTACTCACAAAAACGGAGAGGAGGTTAATACAATTGATTAAACTTGTGATTAAATCTAATTAAAAACGTAACACCACTATAATAAAATATTTAAGCCACAAACTGTAAAATAAAAAGTAAATAACAAATTAATTTAATTGTCAACTGTCAGTTGTTAAATATGACAAGAGAATTGACTGACAGCGACATCTCTGGATTGGAATGGTAACTAATTTGCTGTCTTGACCTTGACAATTTACGTGAAACGTCTATGAGTATGTATGGTTTGTGGAGAGTACTTCGTAGAACTAATAGGTAGCACTTTGTCATGCAAGGGAGTATAAATCGGTTCAGGAATAATTTTAGGTCTTATGGGCAACTCACTCCACTCATCATCAAAGTTTAGTTTATATTGTATTTTTCCATCTATGGTATACAGTAAAGCCCTCAGATCTGTTACAACAGGATCTCCTACTTTACGACCTGGCCTAATGGAAGTGTATCGCCATGTGTCCTCATTTGCGTAATTTTTAAAAAATTGATAGTCAACCAATTTCACTTCATACGGAAATGGCTTACTTCTTGCTTCCTTAGTAGCAGAAGCATAATCGCTCGGAAGATGAATCTCACGATGCTTCAATTTAGTCTCGATAGCGCTGTGGACCGAGTCACACTCCATTTGAGTGTGACCCGGTTCTAAAAACTTTTGGGTTATAACTATCTGATATTTTACAGAAAAGGCAGATAATGCGTTAGACAAAATGTTATTCCGATTTTGGTATGTGCAGCCATCTGAAAATATTACTATAGGTAACCTGTTGGCGAGACAGTGTTGTGACAAGTAATCTAAAAGGAAGTTAACAAATGTGCTTGCTGTCAAGTCACTGGCAGTTTCGTCAAACCAATAGCATGTTGCATGATGAGTGACCAAATTGTAGACCGTATAGTTGTGACAACTTAACTTCGTTTTGAAGTAGAGGGCACTTGCAGTCAGATAAGGACACACTTTGACAGCTTCAAGATCCATTGTAAGAAGATTAAATTCACCAGCTTGTGCTTTTTCCTTGTCATGTTCTTTCTCGGCTCTTGCTCTTGATTTACGTTGAATATGATCTTTATATTTTTCGTCTGAAATATTTCCTTCTTTATAACTGACACAGATGTCACACATATCCTTTTTTAAGGTATAAATAGAAAGATTTGAATCTTTAAATATCTTGTCAAAAGTATGTCTGCTTGCACTCTCTTCGTTATTATTTGAGCACCATATTTTATAGGAATTATAGAGTTCTGTTTTATTTCGGTAATATGGCTCGATGAATAATTTTCTCGAATTTTTTCTATTATAATGAGAGGGAAGTGTTGGGATATTTTTAAAAAATTCACGTAGCATCTGGATTCTTGTCGCCGTTCCTCTTGGCACAACTCGTTTTCGATTGCTATTGGTGACTTCATTACATGGAAGTGTTTTATGAACTGACTTCTTGACCCAAGATTGTACAGTAAAAGAACCTAGGGAAAATGTATTTAAAAAGGATGTCTTGCAAACTCGCAAATTACCCTCAGCTGTAGGCAAAAAATACTGGAAAGTACCTTCCCGTCTTGTCTCACACCCTACAGTTTTTCTAGCAGTAGTTTGTCGGGAGACTAATCCATTTATATAAATCTTCCTTTGTTCCCAATTTAAGTTTGTCCAAAAATTATTAAATATATCTTGTCGCATCTCCACGGTCAGTTTTTCACAATTCCTGACTTTACTTGTTGTACATTTTTTAGACTTGCATGCTTCACCCAGTTTGCGAGCGCTTCGGGGAGTATTGTGTAACATTTTTCCCTCTTTCGGATTTGTATAACCTAAGTAATCTTTGCCAAGCATTCTTAACTCTTTGTTACGATTTTTTTTCCAAGTCTTACTATCTGGTTTAATTTTTCTTTTTCGTTCTTCATTGATTTCTCCGAAATAAACCTGTCTTGGCACCAGCTCAGAATCCGGCACACTATTTTCTTCAGACACCCTATCTTCGCTCTCAGTCTCCGATGAATCAGACTCTGGGTTATAGGAACTTTCACTGGGTGAAAAATCGTGAGCTGAAGATGTACTTGGAGTCGATGCTCTCTCTGTAATTACATTTTCAGTATGAAGTTCCTCGTTTAACTGTTGGAAGTGGGAGTCTTCTAAATTGTTGGAGGAAAACACATTTTGATAGGAACGATTACTTTCTTGATTGTCAGACAAGGCAAGACTACCAACTTGTTGGCTTGTACTAATAGGAGGAGTAATATTTTCATTTGTCTCCGGAATGTAGGAACTTCCATCTGGTAACAGTACACTGTGGATCAATGTCGTAGTTTCATGAATTAAGTTTACACAGTGTTCGTCTTGGCTCAGATTTTTAGATTGTGATCTTGTGGGCTCTAAACCTTCAGAAATAATAACGCTAGTAGTAGACTCACTTGTGCAGCCATAAGGAATGTTTTCATCAAGTTTCAAAGCCAATCCTAATATTTCAGCTGCCCGTGTTTTCCTACGTCGATCTTGATTGATATTCATCTGTAAAAAAATTTGCATTTAGGTACTACTTTGAGATTTTACTTGAAAATTCAATGCTTTAAACATTGCTTGTTACGTAAATATAACTATTAGGGGATCGAAAATAATCTTTATTATAATTTATCATATAAAAGCAAAATGTTTTGTTTCCAATGTTAGTTAAAACGTACTTTAATATTAATAGCTGCATTTTTCTGTTCTTAAACAGCTTTTCATTATGACAAAATATCCGATATGCCCGTTTTTTGCGCCGCCTATGTACTACGAACACCTTAAGTAATTTTAATTATTTTTGTGGAAAGATCTGCTATCTACATTTCAATTTACTAAAACTCCCTTTGGTGGTTGTGTGTACATTTTTAACTATAACTGTATTATAAGCCTTGAATATGTAACTATCATCTTAACTTAAAATTAATTTATAAGAACTTTAACACACAAAAACATGAGTTAAATTGAGGTTAGGTATTTATTTTTTGTACAAAGTCTTACTTAGGCTGTTAATTTTAGTTGTAAAACACTCCTTACCTTTTGATAACACCAGACACACACGTAAATACAATATTGTACGGCAGAAGAACTAAATAAGATACAAAAAACGAATAATACCGGGAAACTGTTGATAGGCGGTACAACTAACAAACAACAACCACAAATGAGTAGATAGAAGGTATTTCTGCTATTCAGTTAGAAGGTATTTCCGGCATAAAAAACGCTGATTAAGGTAGGATATATTTCCATGATGTTATTTTAAATACTTTGAGAATAGATACAGTTAGGATATTTTGTTAGAAGATGCGTAACAAGCTTTGCAGTTAGATGGCGCGATAAACTTATTTTTGAAAAAAATGTAGATAGGAGGTATTGGTACTTAACGGTCGATATATCTAGTTGTTAAAGTAGCTAACTTTTTTTATTATCATCCAACATAAGCGAATTAATAAAAAAACAGAATGTTAAGAAAACCTGAGGCTATAGTTGGGTTTTAATTTCAGTTAAAATTTACCTAGTTTGCAACAATATTATTACAGCGGTATTGTTAGATAATAAGGCTATAACATATTAAAAAAATCACTTAAATCGGCCAACAGGTTTAGGAAATATAAGACATCAAAAATGAAGAAATTTTTAAGTGGGCGGATTTCTATATGCACGCAAGTTTATATACAAATATATTATGTATATTGAACTAAAATCATCTTAATAACATACCTTTTAATGTTTTTTATAATTTGGAGCACGAAATATTGTAAAATGTTTTAGTTTCTCTGTGAATATGGTGAATATTATTTAAAAACAAATGAGAACGGACAGACTTAACCGGTCTACCATTAGATGTTGCCAAATTTCAACTTCATGGCTTGTTAAGTAAAGGTGGCTATGGTAAATTATAGAAACGGTCTAATATCTCGAGAAATACACTTCCAAATAAAAAACCAAAAATTACGTGTTTAATATTTTTCAAGAACCTATCGAATAACATAAAACACGACCCTCCACTCCACTCCCTGGAGGTGGGGTGGGGGGTAACTTTAAAATCTTAAATAGTAGCCCCCATTTTTATTGCAGATTTGGATTCCTTGCGCAAAAATAAGTAACTTTTATTCGAGGCATTTTTTCGAATTATGGATAGATGGCGCTATAATCGGAAAAACACTATTTATTAGAGTCATCTATCAACAATTCCAAAAAAATTTTTCGAATAAATGTTACTTATTTTTTCATGAGGAATCCAAATCTGCAATAAAATATGGGGATTCCTATTTAAGATTTGAAATGTACTCCCTACCCCACCTCCAGGGGATGGAGTGGAGGATCGTGTTTGATGTTATTTGATAGGTCCTTGAAAAATATTAATTACGTATTTTTTGGTCTTTCATTTTGAAGTGTATTTTTTGAGATATTAGACCGTTTTTATAATTTACCTAAGGTATCACGATAAATCGTTTTTTCCGATTATAGCGCCATCTATTCACAATTCGAAAAAATGTCTCGAATACAAGTTGCTTATTTTTTCGTAAGCAATCCAAATATGTAATAACAAATGGGAGTTTACATTTAAGATTTCAAAGTTACCCCCATCTCACCTCCAGGAGGTGGAGTGGGGGGGTCGTCTTTAGTGTCATTCGATAGATTTTTGAAAAATATTGAACGCGTATTTTTTAATTTTTGGATCCAATCTTCATTTCGCGAATTGTTCTGTCGTCCCGCGAATTATTCGATGGTCCCAGGCGACGAGCTCCACCCTGGGCACCAGGTACCTCGGAGACCATCGCCGTCATGAAATTTGTATTCACTGACCTCCAAAAGCCCCAAATATAAAAATTGAAATCATTTCCGTCAATATTTCCTAAGTTCTAAATTTTTCATTTCCCATCTTTTCGAGATGCACTTTGAAAATGCATTTTCTCAAGCACAAAAATTTTTGCCGGAGATCAATTTAGTTCACAAAATTGCTTGACACTTTCTCGAATCGAATCCAAAAAGTTGCATGACGGTTCATCTTACTGCACAAAATTTTTAGGTTTTGGGCTTTTTAGTGCTTCGTTGCTTCGCCTATATAGTCCAGGGTAATGACACTTTTTTCCATGACACTTAAACAGCCAGGGTACTGAAGCGTTTTTTCGACAGGTAATACCTATAAAAGCAAATTGTAACTATTTCCTGGGTAGGATCTGGCGGACATTTTTATTTAAGTATAAACAATTAAGTGTCAAAAAATGATTTTTTTCACTTTTTTTCAAATCAACGGAAAACACGGAAACTTATGGTTTTTTAGTACAAATATCTTCGAGATTATGGAAAAAGCTTTAAAATGACGTATTACAAAATTTGATATACTCATTTATTGTTAATATAATTGCGAAAAAAGGTCAGAATTGCAAAAAAAATTATTTTCGCAATAACTGTTGTAAAAATTAGTGTACAGCTTTGAAATTTTTGGCAAATAAGGTTTCTTTGGTGCTTAATATGTGATAAAAATTTCAAAGCGATTCATTCAATTGTTTAAATTTTATTCAAATTGTTTATCCCAGAGAGCATTTTTTTGCAATAACATAGGTCAGAAAAAAATGACATTAGAACCATTCCACAGGTGTCAAATGAAAGAGCATGAGCTATAAATTCAACTTGGTTTAAAAAAAATGAATAAAAAATGCATTTATTAGTAATAAATAATTATGCAAAAGTATCGTAAATCTTTCCTTATAAACTTTTTATTTTGTTATATAAGAAATTATATATATTTATTACAATTGTTTATCAATTATGATATAAATAACATTACTTGGTAGTTGTACACTTAAAACAAAGTAAAAAAGTTAATTTTTTTGAAAAAGTTATTCAAAAAGTTTATAAAGAAAAATTGACGGTACTTTTGCATAATTATTTATTACTAATAAATGCATTTTTTATTCGCTTTTTTAAACCATGTTGAAAATGTAGCTCATGCTCTTTCATTTGACACCTGTGGAATGGTTCTAACGTCATTTTTTCCGACTTATGATATTGCAAAAAAAATGCTCTCTAGGATAAACAATTTGAATAAAATTTAAACAATTGTGAAATTTTTATCACATATTAAGCACCAAAGAACCCTTATTTGACAAAAATTTCAAAGCTGTACACTAAGTTTTACAACAGTTATTGCGAAAATATTTTTTTTGCAATTCCGACCTTTTTTCGCAATTATATTAACAATAAATGAGTACATCAAACTTTGCAATACGTCATTTTAAAGCTTTTTCCATAATCTCGAATATATTTGTACTAAAAAAATCATAAGTTTCACGAACATGGTATATTTTTGTCTTATTACCCTGGCCTAATATAAGACGTCTCTTGATTTCGTTTTACAGCGAATTCTTTTTTATATAAAATCATCTGTTTCTTATTATTTTGAGCGAATTAAAAAAAACAACCTATGACGCCACGTCGTAATAAGTCTTGAAATAAAAAATTGAAACTAAGTAGTTATTTTAAAGTAAATAGTATAAAAAAATTTCAATGTAAAACAAATAATGTTTAAATTGTTTTTATTTATTTATGTATTTTTTATTAGTGAGTATTACACTCTACCACTTCTAGCCCTTATGTAAGCTTCAATTTGCGTGGGCACGCTCCTGATCAAACTGTCATCATTTTGTTGTGGTAGGTAGTTCCATTCTTCAAGAGTAGCTTGTACTAGCCTTGCAGTGTTTTGTTAAGCATATCTCACAAATGCCCTATGCCCTATAGGGTTAAGATCGAGTGAGCAAGCAGGCCACTGCAGAATAGTGATACCTTCTGCTTCAAAGAAGTCTGTAGTCACTCTGCTGGTATGTGGAGGTGCATTAACATGCTTGAAAATTAAATTTTCTCTCATTGCACCTGTCCAGATCCTAACTACAGGTTATAGAGCCAAATCAATATACCAGCGAGCTGTTCGTTGGCTGAATGAAAATTAAAGGAGTTTTTTTACCGATCATAATGCCTCCCGAGAACATGACACTTCTTCCTTTATATCTTTGAACAAATCTGGCAGTTTCCGTTCTTGCTTGTCTTCCTCAACCTCTAAGTACACGAATTCGTCAGTCCTCTGAGGTTACACAAATCCTGGTTTCGTCAGAAAATAGAACATTTTGCCAATTCCCAATGTTCCAGTTTTGGTGTTGAAGATACCAATTTAGGCGTTGAAGACACCAATTTAGGCGATCAATATTGTGCTGTCTGGATAACTCAGGACCCCGTAACTCTTCCTTGCTATATACTCCATGGTCACGAACTCTTTTTTCAAAAGACTAAGTTTTCAATCTAATAGCACATAAAACAACACCAAAAAATGTTGTTCCACATCCTACCACACTGAAAACAATGGGAACCTTCTCTGGTAACACCTCCGAGGCTTCTACAATTTGCAAGTCATAACGGATGCTGAGACTAAGGAAGATGAGGGAATTTTACAATTTATAATTCACGTCCCATCTGCTCAGCACGTATAACCGGAAGTGAATTACAACTTTGTTATTTTAAATGAGATACCCTGTATGTTATATTGAATTCTTAGATTATGCGTAAAATTATAGACAAAATTTGTATAAGACCACCATAGGTCAAAACTTTACATTTTTTTGAGTTATGTGTGATTTTTCAGAAATTTTGACAGATAAAGACAATCCTTTTTAAAGTTAATATCTCATCCATTTACAATCATAATAGTCCTGTCGTCAGGGGGGTACAATGGCCTCCTTTATTCAGATGGACTTACCCAAGTTTTTTTTTATATATTTTGACACGTAGAACACGAATTTTTTGGGTAACAGTTGATCCGGATGTCGATAAGATTGTTATAAACAAAGAACTTGAGGATTTACATAGCAGCGATTTCTCGCCAAACAAAACATTTTTTTGTATTTTTTGGGTCATTCTAAGCAAAAAATGTTCTTACAAGTTTTTTCGTAGGATGCATAATTTTCGAGATAAACGTGGTTAAACTTTCAAAAAATCTAAAAATTGCAATTCCGAATAACTTTTGATTAAAAAATAAAATGGCAATTCTGCTTACCGCATTTGAAAGTTCAAGTCAAATTCTATCGGTTTTGATTATTTGCATTGCTAAAAATTAATTTTTTTATTTTAAAACCCAGCTATAAACAAATAGTGTTTCCCATGCCCAATGCATGCGTTTTAAAGCACGCTACGTAGAAATTGCCTGTTTGTAGGCGTGCCTACCGGTTCGATTTTAAATGAGAGATAAATTGAAAACATCACTCAAGCACTGTGTGTTTATAACTTTGTTTAACAATAAAAAAAAATAATTTTTAGCAATATGCAAATAATCAAAACCGATAGAATTTGACTTGAACTTTCAAATGCGGTAGGTAAGCAGAATTGTAATTTTTAAGTTTTTTTAACAACCGAGTTTATCTCGAAAACTATGTATCCTACGAAAAAAGAATGTGTGTGTACTTTGTACGCACGTAAGAAGTTATACTTCTATTATAAGATTTCAACGAAATAAATATACTTTCGAACAGTTTATGTATATTTTATAAATTAAACTAATTTTTACTTAGTACTTTGTATTTTTTATTTTTTATTAAAACAATACCAAAAATTAAAAAAAAAATAGAAAACACCCAGATTTGAACCGGGGACCTCTTGATCTCCAGTGGAACGCTCTACCACTGAGCTATACTCCTTTTGTTTGTGCGGGTGCGAACTACAAGATTTCTCAGACATAGTGTCAAATAGACCTAGTGAAGTATAAAAATACTTTAAATATTACTTATTATATTATTTCCGATGTAGACAAATCCAAAGATACAAAAATTATAATAAATATATTTACTAAAAACACTAATATATTCTTTCCACACCTTTTTTGGAGTAATACATACATATAACTTCAAAAACTTGTAAGAATATGTTTTGCTTAGAATGACCCAAAAAATATAAAAAAATGTTTTGTTTTGCGAAAAATTGCTGTTATGTAATTCCTCAAGTTCATTGTTTATAACAATCTTATCGACATCCGGATCAACTGTTACCCAAAAAATTCGTGTTCTACAGGTCAAAATACATAAAAAAACTTAGGTAAGTCCATCTGAACAAAGGAGGCC
Source organism: Diabrotica virgifera virgifera (assembly GCF_917563875.1). Lineage (NCBI taxonomy): Eukaryota > Metazoa > Arthropoda > Insecta > Coleoptera > Chrysomelidae > Diabrotica > Diabrotica virgifera. The sequence continues at coordinate 60,307,786 of NC_065451.1, forward strand.
GTTGTACCCCCCTGGCGACAGGACTAATAATATAATGTCTTCAAATCTTTGCACACAGAGTGCGTAGCGTTCTTTCAGGAATTTACATCGAAATCAAATTTCTAAATATAGGTTGTTTACAAATAATACGCCATTTCTTTAAACTGCAAACCAGAGTAAGTCAATAATTTTAAAAGAAATACCTTGTATTTCATTGTCCAAGTAGCTAGAAGATACCCAACAATTTCTCACCTGCAGCTACAAAGGCAGTTTTGGTAGATACAGGTGTAAGTGTTTTAATTGAAACGAGTAAAAAAAATCAAAAATGAATAACCATTTTCAATTTCGTTGCAACACGAAACTACAGCCGCATCATATTCTAGTTCAATCAGAGAGTACAGCAAGCACCTCTACCGGTTTCGAAACTTATTAGTCTCTCATCAGGAGGCACATATGCTGCTCTCTCTGACCCAACTAGGACAAACCCCTGCGTGCAGTCACGGATTGCAACGAACGAAATGGCAGGGATGCCCTAGCGACAACTGCTAGCAAAAGACTAAGTTTTCAATCTAATAGCACATAAAACAACACCAAAAAATGTTTACCGGTAGGGGTGCTTGCTGCGCTCTCTGATTGAACTGGAATGATGATGCGGCTGTAGTTTCGTGTTGCAACGAAATGGTTATTCATTATTCATTTTTGATTTACATGTTTACTCTGATTGGAGTACGAAGGGAACCATTCTCGTTGGAACTTTACCGCGCTGAGCAGATGGGACGTGAATTATAAATTGTAAAATTCCCTCATCTTCCTTAGTCTCAGCATCCGTTATGACTTGCAAATTGTAGAAGCCTCGGAGGTGTTACCAGAGAAGGTTCCCATTGTTTTCAGTGTGGTAGGATGTGGAACAACATTTTTTGGTGTTGTTTTATGTGCTATTAGATTGAAAACTTAGTCTTTTGAAAAAAGAGTTCGTGACCATGGAGTATATAGCAAGGAAGAGTTACGGGGTCCTGAGTTATCCAGACAGCACAATATTGATCGCCTAAATTGGTGTCTTCAACGCCTAAATTGGTATCTTCAACACCAAAACTGGAACATTGGGAATTGGCAAAATGTTCTATTTTCTGACGAAACCAGGATTTGTGTAACCTCAGAGGACTGACGAATTCGTGTACTTAGAGGTTGAGGAAGACAAGCAAGAACGGAAACTGCCAGATTTGTTCAAAGATATAAAGGAAGAAGTGTCATGTTCTCGGGAGGCATTATGATCGGTAAAAAAACTCCTTTAATTTTCATTCAGCCAACGAACAGCTCGCTGGTATATTGATTTGGCTCTATAACCTGTAGTTAGGATCTGGACAGGTGCAATGAGAGAAAATTTAATTTTCAAGCATGTTAATGCACCTCCACATACCAGCAGAGTGACTACAGACTTCTTTGAAGCAGAAGGTATCACTATTCTGCAGTGGCCTGCTTGCTCACTCGATCTTAACCCTATAGGGCATAGGGCATTTGTGAGATATGCTTAACAAAACACTGCAAGGCTAGTACAAGCTACTCTTGAAGAATGGAACTACCTACCACAACAAAATGATGACAGTTTGATCAGGAGCGTGCCCACGCAAATTGAAACTTACATAAGGGCTAGAAGTGGTAGAGTGTAATACTCACTAATAAAAAATACATAAATAAATAAAAACAATTTAAACATTATTTGTTTTACATTGAAATTTTTTTATACTATTTACTTTAAAATAACTACTTAGTTTCAATTTTTTATTTCAAGACTTATTACGACGTGGCGTCATAGGTTGTTTTTTTTAATTCGCTCAAAATAATAAGAAACAGATGATTTTATATAAAAAAGAATTCGCTGTAAAACGAAATCAAGAGACGTCTTATATTAGGCCAGGGTAATAAGACAAAAATATACCATGTTCGTGAAACTTATGATTTTTTTAGTACAAATATATTCGAGATTATGGAAAAAGCTTTAAAATGACGTATTGCAAAGTTTGATGTACTCATTTATTGTTAATATAATTGCGAAAAAAGGTCGGAATTGCAAAAAAAATATTTTCGCAATAACTGTTGTAAAACTTAGTGTACAGCTTTGAAATTTTTGTCAAATAAGGGTTCTTTGGTGCTTAATATGTGATAAAAATTTCACAATTGTTTAAATTTTATTCAAATTGTTTATCCTAGAGAGCATTTTTTTTGCAATATCATAAGTCGGAAAAAATGACGTTAGAACCATTCCACAGGTGTCAAATGAAAGAGCACTTCCGGTATAACCGGAAATGGCATGTCTGTCAAAATCTTTTCTTAAAGTTCATCATAACTTAAAATCCGCATAAACCAATTATCATAGATATCGATTAAAGAGCTTCCGATGTATGAATGGTGTAAGCACATCTGAAACACCCTGTATAATTTGTGGCTATACTTTGTATAGTATTTTAATAAAAACACTCACCTTTGACTAATAGCTGTATTGAGGATAAGAAACACCAAATTTGGGTAACATGATGTTAATGTAAGGTACGAAGTGAATTCTGCTTGAAGAGGCGACCTTTTAGGAGGAGCGTCTCTTATGTTAGTAATGTTGGTTACATTTCTAAATTTGTACATCCAATACTGTAATAAAAAAAATAATAATGTATTTAAATGTTTTAATTAAATGGCAGTTATAACATAATGAGTGAAATAGACACAAATAATAGATAAACCATAGCACCATAGCCAAAGATAATCTGCAGCATATTTCAATCATGCGATGCAGTGTACAAGGATAGCCCCATGCAAAGTAAATGAGAATTTTTTGGATAACGTTGCCGCTCTTCACGGCAACAGCTGTGAAAGGTAGTATTAAGCAGGTACTTGTAGAGGATTATCACTGTTAACTGCTGTGGAATATTAAAGGAGGATTTATTTATGATAATTCACAGAATGGCAAACATGTTTGCAATATACAACCATACTGATTCTAACGTTTGAAATGGAGTGTAGATAAATATTAATATATAGACTGATGACTCTAGGTAGAGTATAGGTCACTCAATATTCCGTGAGCTCTTTTAATCCATTTAATGAAGTGTATTGGTCCACATATATCCTTTAGGCTATTTTTCAAACATTACAATTTTGCTTTGTCTACTATCTTTTTCCACCCTCTTCAGTCCTGAATCTTTTCTTGCCACTAGTATAGACTGGCCACATTTGCAGATGACCCTGCAATACTAGCCGTCAGTGAAACATTAAAGAAATAACTAGACACCTCCAAAAAGCAGTGACCAAAATAAAAACTTGGAATAATAAATGGCACATAAAAATTAATTAAGAGAAATCTGCCCATATCGATTTCACTTAAACAAAAAAATAAATTAGTTAGAATAAAGGATTAAATCATCCAGTACCAAAAAACAGTTAAATACCTACAGTTACATTTGGATAGAAAATTAAAGTGGCAGGAACAGATTAGAAAGAAAACTGAAGAGCTAAAATTGAAATACAAGATGTTATAATATTGGTTATTAGATATAAGCTCACAACTTACAATCTAGCACAAGGTAGTAGTTTACAAACAAATGCTAAACCAGTATGGTCCTACTGTAGGTACCTACTAGTGAAAGAAACTATAGTTGTCTTCAATAGTCCAAAACTGAAGATACATAATCAATGTTCCAGGTTTATCCTCAACAAAGATCTACATCCAGGACTTCATATACTTAGCAACAATTAAAGAGGAAACAAAGATTGCCAACAGTTATGAAAATCATACAAACAGGGAAGTGTTAGAACTGTTAGATAATGAAGACCTAATCCAAAGAGCCTCAATCAAATGAACCAAACCTTTTGAACCTGTGTGATAAAGTAAAGTAGCAGATTAGGTTAAATAATATAAATTGATGGTTATTAGGCTTAGGTACACTCTTAATTTAATAAATAATAATAAAAAATAATTCAAAGGAAAACTACTTACATCATCAGCTGTTATAAAAAAATTCCAAGGCAGCAAACTGATTATACCCAGTATGTAAAATATGATATAGGTGGCATAGAATTTATCTATGGGTTCTGCCTTAAATAAGGGTCTGTCTTGGGGCACAAGAATATCATTGCCATCGTCTTCACCGTCTGAATCATACTGTTCTTGTAATAAAGGTGTTGTGTTTACTGAGTAAGCCATATTATTTTAGTTTCCTAGACTACACTATAATAAAATCATTTTGAAAATGATCACTGAAACTTTATTTGTCACTCTATGATAAGGGTCCCCTGTATAATATTGGATTTCTAATTTGGGGAATTAGAGAATGTATTTATTATCAGACAAAGCATGACCCTGATTTATATTTATTTCCTAATGGAAGTAAGTACACTACATAACCAATACGTGTTGATATTGACACTGACTGAGACTGAACTGACACTGACACCTGACACTACTGTACTGACAGTAGTTCAAGTTAATAAATACCGTACTCGTCTTAGACACCGAACAACCCGAAGGTGCACTTCAATAAATTTCATTGTTTAGCTGTCAGACAGATTCTGTGACCTTGCGCCGTTTTATCGGTCTAAGTGGTCAGATCCGGCGTTGCTTAAATATATGTTGCAGCACCGGTCTTGATTTTTCAAATAAGTGTAGCAAATAAAATTTATTTATTTTAAACTTATTTAACATATAATTTTAATTAACAAATCTATTTTTAATTGTGCTCTCTGATACCAGTACAAGTTTTCAATGCATCGTATATCTTTTGGTCTTTTTGGCAGCGTTAAATAATTAAGATATTATGCTGGATAATTTGTTAATAAATTATTTATTAGTTTATATGTTGTTTCATTAAATTTAAAACAGTTAAATGGAAAAATTGCAATACCAAAAATGCCCATACGAATAATTATTGTGTATTTTTAACACACTGGCGGACACCTGCTAACTTTTTTTCGACCAAACCAACGCACTTGATTATCTATTATACTATTGAATGTTTTGAACTCAAATTTTTAGAAATGACTAAACTGCTTAAAATTAATTGACTTTACTAAAAAAAACTATGAAGGTAGGAGCCGTCAAAATAGTTTTTTTCTATATGATATCTTTAGTAGCATGGTCCAGGGCAAAGAGGTGGAGTGTCCTGGCATGCCTCACATCTCCAATGACTTTCTGTCCTCTTCTTGTCTCTGGAACACTGTTTACAGCGTAGGTAATAGAACTTTCTATGATGGTTATCTGGTCTTGGTATCAGTTCTTGGAAGTGTTGAGATACTGTACCAGTAGCATAATGAGGTTCTGAATTGTCACTATGTTGATGAATTGGCTTGAAATGGACACAGAAACAACCATCCTTGAAATTGTTATCGAGACCTAATAGCGATCTAATAAGAGCTTCTCTGTATTCTATGTATTTTATCTCTTTTTCTGTAATTTTTTTGTACAAAAAATAGGAGTTCCAAGCTCTACAATAACAAAGTATGTATTACGTTTTCAACAATATTTTATGTATACATATAGGTAAAGTTTTGTTCTGAAGCTATATTTCCTTGTGGCATTTTTATAATCAACTATTTTCAATGATTGAATACAAGAATTATTTTGTATTTTGACAACGACACCCGACTTGGTTGTCGAAACGTTAATAAAATCATTTTTTTGATAAAATTGTGGCTTATTTCCCATTAAAAATAGTTGATTAGGTAAAGTTTCATAGTTAACACCCAATTTTCAAGTACCTAACCATTTAAGTACATTCAAGTACATACACATTTATAGAAACATTGTGAATTTAAAAATGCTTACCTTGATTCGTCTTTTGGAAAACGCACAAAAATTTGACTGCAATTTGATACCGTGTTTTTACAGTTGATCGCTGCACATATTGAATTCGAACTGCCTTTCTTTTTGTCCATATCCATAATTATTATTGCACAAAAACAAAATCACCGAACAGAACAACACAAAATCAAAGTAACTCCGAAACAAGCGTGAACTGACAACAACAATCACAAATTGATCGTGTCAGCAGCGGACCTGTGGACCGAAAAAATGGCCGCCGGCCGTGCGCAAACCAGATGCGTGAACTCTTCCCGCCGAGTCGACTGTGCCTTCGGGTTGTTCGGTGTCTTAGACAAGGAAAGAGAGAGGACGAGTAATCCTTGAGCAAAAGTGAAGCCAAACTGACACCAGAGATTTTGATCATCGACGTATCTTTGGGGTATTGTTATGCATTGAGTAGTTAAAATAAAAACATGAAATGTATTTAAAATGAAGAATTTGTGTACGGTAAATGTTTTATTAAGTTGATCATATTACGTACATATGTTTCAATACATACATATGTTTTTATTACGAATTTTAGATGATGATTTACTTTATTTTTTATGAAATTTTAACCTTCAACGAACACCCACCACTGGCAACCCATTGTTATTTTTGACGTGACCGCCATGTTTCTGGTGACAAACAAACCAAAAACTGGCTTCACTTTTGGAACGTGTGTTTTAAATGAGTGTTACCCGTCCTCTCTTTTTTCCTTGTCTAAGGTACTCGTACTTACTGACACTGCTACTGACAGATTATGGTATGTATGCTGTGCTGCAGTGTTGCCAATTGGAGCAAAATTTCCCTTTTGTCGGGAATCCTTAGCATAAAAGGGAAAAAGTTTACTCGCAAAAAAGAAGTTTTTACTCCAGTCCAAATTGTAAATTACTTGTTAAAAAAATTCAAAAGATTTGCCATTTCCTCTTTTATTGGTTGCCACTTCTAATGAGCCTGGTATAGAGGAGTATTTGAACGGCGCGACGCTGATTGTCGTACAACTCGAGCTAAATGAGGGTTCAAAGTTCCCATTCCCATATTTTCTGTCATATTTATTCCTAAATATTTCATAAATATTATATTTTTATGTCAAAAACTGAAAAAAACTGCATTACAAATATATGAAACTTAACTTCCAAAAGTGACACGAGTGGACGGGTGGGGTCTGTCAGTACATATTTTCTCAAAACCAAAAAATAAAGTTGTTCCAAAAATATCGCCATTATTTGTATAATGTTATTATACAGAGAGAGTCTGTAATTTGGAATAAATTCAATATCTCAAATACTCATTGTTTTTTTGAAAAATGCTCAGGCCCGTCGATTAGTATTTCAAATTGTCCTTTTTGACATACAATAATAATGTATACAAGGTGTCCCAATTTAGAGATATGACGTCATCGTTGATTTTCTTAAATGGCAACACTATCATTTTGATAGCTATTTTGATAGGTTGTGTCGTTGTGTAAAGTTATACACAACTGCAAAATATTGAATTTTTATTCTCTACCATTTACAAGAGAATAGAAAATAACAAAATTATGTCTGTAATTTGGAGTAAATACAATAATTAAAATACTAATTGTTTTTTGAAAAATGCTCAGACCCGTCGATTAGTATTTCAAATTGTCATTTTTGACATACAATTATAATGTATACAGGGTGTCCCTATTTAGAGATATGACGTCATTGTTGATTTTCTTCAATGGCAATACTGTTATTTTGATAGCTATTTTGATAGTGTGTCTAAAGTTATACAAAACTGAAAATTTCAAATTTTTATTCCCTACCATGTACAAGATAATAAAAAATAACAAAGTTATGAAAAACAAGTAATCAATTAATAGTAATTGAATTTAATTATTTCAATTAAGGAAATGCTCATAAAATCGCCCATTGACAATTTGACAATAATTGAGGGCAACATTATGAGGATTTGCTTAATTGAAATAATTAAACTCAATTATTATTTGATTACTTGTTTTTCATAAATTTGTTATTTTTTATTATCTTGTAAATGGTAGGGAATAAAAATTTGAAATTTTGCAGTTGTGTATAACTTTACACACACTATCAAAATAGCTATCAAAATGACAGTGTTGCCATTTAAGAAAATCAACCATGACGTCATATCTCTAAATAGGGACACCCTGTATACATTATTATTGTATGTCAAAAATGACAACTTGAAATACTAATCGATGGGTCTGAACATTTTTCAAAAAAACAATTACTATTTTAATTATTGAATTTATTCCAAATTAGATACATAACTTTGTTATTTTCTATTACCTGGTAAATGGTAGAGAATAAAAATTTGATATTTTGCAGTTGTGTATAACTTTACACACCCTATAAAAATAGCTATAAAAATGACAGTGTTGCCGTTTAAGAAAATCAACGATGACGTCATATCTCTAAATTGGAATACCCTGTATACATTATTATTGTATGTCAAAAAGGTCAATTTGAAATACTAATCGACGGGTCTGAGCATTTTTCAAAAAAACAATTGGTATTTAAGATATTAAATTTATTCCAAATTACAGACTCTCTGTATACTCACGGACAAAAATATTGCATACGTTTACATATGCATCTGGAATGAAATTTTTGTGTTGCTATTCTAAAGGCCCCGTCTCACCATCAAATAATTGACAGTTATTTGATCAAACTTGACAGTTAGTGACACAAAGTGACAGTTAGTATGTATAGTTTGTGTCACTAGTCAAGTTTGACTGTCAAGTTTGATCAAATAACTGTCAATTATTTGATGGTGAGACGGGGCCTTATAGTCCCTCTGTATCATAGGAATAGGACTTCTTTTCCGAATGCGATGTTTTAAAGTATCACATAAATGCTATAATCGGATTTAAATCTAATATGAGCTATATACTGGCCAGTATAATGTTTAAATTGAATCTCATCAAGGTAAGTATTCACTATGCTAGTGACATGAAGACGTGCATTAGCAGGGCCCCCGTAAGGGCCGTAAGGGCTACTGGCGCCTGTGCGCAAAAAAGGATTTTGGCGCCCCTTAGGCATTTTGGTTCATGTTTGTTTATTTATTTTTCAGAAGGTAGGTAGATAGGTAGGTGCTTGAAATAAAGCAAAAACCTAAAGTATAGAAGTCATAATAACTTTTAATGAGTTTTCCCCGAAAAGTGCTTAATTTTTTGTTTCACATTGAAATATTCGATTTGGAATTTGACGAATAAGAACGTATTTTTCATGAGCCCCAATTTTGCTTTTACTAGGTCTGTAGACTTCATGAATGCACCATTTTTTTCGTTTTTTTTTTTATAAACTACATTTTTGATAGGAATATTTTTTCGATAAAATACTTAGTTTTTGAGGTATTTGAGAAAAGCCGTCTAAAAACGTGTTTTTTTGTTGAAAAATAAATATTTTCACTCGCAAATAACTCGAAAAGTATTGATTCAGTTACAAAACTCTATAGAAAAACAGTTGCCTAGAATTAGTCCGTTAATTCATTTCCGAACTTAGTTTAAACCTATATTTTTTCGCCACCAAGAAGGGGTAACATTCACTCACCAAGCAAAAACAATCAACGGCACAAGTCCAACTTTGAAGTGAAGGGTAAAGTAGAACCTAAATCCAAATTTCCATGCAATTCGGTGGTACCCTGAAAATTACACGGTATCGCCGTATTTCACGTCCATTTACTGGGCTATAAGTACAATAGGAAAATAAAACTATTGTACTAATAGTGTAGGAAACAGAGGTTGAACCTTGCAAAATGGACACAAGTCCGGTTTTATTTTTTTTCTGGCATATCAAGGGGTGCTCATTATAAGACTAACTTTTTCTGAAAAAATTTCGCCCCGGAACCCCCCTTTTCACCCCTTCAAGGGGGTAATTTATGGTTTTTGCAGAACGTAGCCCTTCCTGTACCTTTTACAAAAAATTTCTTGTATAGAAATATGAAGAGGACTATATTTTCTACGATTTATTTCCGACAGCATCTCTCTATCATCCACCGTTTAGCAAGGGTGGCGCCCCAAAGTTGACAAGTTTTTAAAAAAGATGTTTTTAAAAAAAATATATTTTTCCCTAACTGTAACGGAAATTAAAAAGAAATGCTGCGGAGATTATTCACAAATAGATTATTGATTTTTTGGTATAGGTTTCACTTAAGGGTAATTGCCCTTTTTTTAATTACAGGGTGTTACATTTTAAAAAACCCCTTTTTATACCATCTGAACTGTTTATGCTAGAGTAAAAAGACTTTCAGCGATTACCCATGTACTGGTGTTATTTACAAATTTGTATAATGCACCCCCATTTTTTCCCCGGAACCACCCAAAAAAAAGAAGAATTAATAAATAAAGTGATTTTCTTGGAATCCTTCACACACAATGCCCTTCATTAATATGCTTCATATATCATTTTGTGCAAGTTATTATTACCCATGCATGGACACTAAAAGCGATTTCCTAGTGCAACCCCTGTAGCCAAAAACAATAAATAAAATGGGGGGTTGAAATTTTTTTTTTGTTTTTTGCTTTTTGATCCATATGGGCATATGACTCATCAATAGTGCTTTTCAAAAATATATATGGTTATTGCAACATCCCTGCGCAAACTACCCCTATCCTTGAAAATATACTGCAGAAACTACCCCTATACCTTATCCAGCATGTTTTTACGATTTTCTCATTACCTATTCATTTTTTTTTAAGCAAAACTTATACAAGGTTAAATACCACTATTTACTCTAAAAATTAGGTTCTATTCATTTTTTTCGTTTAAGCAACCGTTACGGCACAGTGGCGCCGTAAACCTCATATATGCTTTGAGGGGTCCAGTGTTTGTTTATTTTTTCGTCATCTGTTTGTTTTATTGATAAAGTACTTATGTAAAATAAAACAACACAGTGTAACCTACAAATCATGACCTATGCACATTTTACATTCTTTGCTCCCCAAAGCTACAGTGATGGCCCAAAATAAATTTTTTCATATTTTCGCCACCTACACGCATTTTATTGCGTTAATGCTACCTTAATAGCACAATATTCACCCCTAAGTGGTCGCTAAGCAGTGGCGGATCCAGGGAGGGGTGATGGAGGCGATCACCCCCACCCCTCTCAAACCAAGTGATATTATATTTCAAGATTATAAAAATATTCATTTATTTTTATAGAAATACTTATATTATATTAATATTATTTTTATAAGAATGACTTTTTATGCTTTAGCGACAGTGGCGGATCCAGCATCGTTAAGAGGGGGGTGCCAATTGGTTAAATTTCTATAAAAATAAATTAATATTTTTATAATCTTTGAATATAATATCACTTGGTTTGAGAGGGGGGGAGGTGATCACCCCATCACCCCTCCCTGGATCCGCCACTGTGTAGCGACCACCTAAGGGTAAATATTGTGCTGTTAAGGTAGCATTAATGCAATAAAATGCATGTAGGTGGCGAAAATATGCAAAAATTTATTTTGGGCCACCACTGTGGCTTTGGGGAGCAAAGAATGTAAAATGTGCATAAGTCATAATTTGTAGGTTACACTGTGTTGTTTTATTTTGCGTAAGTACTTTATCAATAAAACGAACAGATGACGAAAAAAGAAACAAAAACTGGAGCCCGCCAAAGCATATATGAGGTTTACGGCGCCACTGTGCCGTAACGGTTGCTTATACGAAAAAATGAATACGACATAATTTTTAGAGTAAATAGTGGTCTTTAACCTTGTATAAGTTTTGTTTAAAAATAATACATAGGTAATGAGAAAATCGTAAAAACATGCTCGCCAAGGGATAGGGGTAGTTTCTGCAGTATATTTTCAAGGATAGAGGTGGTTTTCGCAGAGATGTTGCAATAACCATATATATTTTTGAAAAGCACTATTGATGAAGCATATGCCCATATGGATCAAAAAGCAAAAAACAAAAAAAAATTTCAACCCCCCATTTTATTTATTTTTTTTTGCTTCAGGGGTTGCACTAGGAAATTGATTTTGGTGTCCATGCATGGGTAATAATAACGTCCACAAAATTATGTATGAAGCATATTAATAAAGGGCATTGTGTGTGAAAGATTCCAAGAAAATCAATTTATTTATTAATTCTTCTTTTTTTTGGGGTGGTTCCGGGGAAAAAATGGGGGTGCATTATACAAATTTGTAAATAGCACCAGTACATGGGTAATCGCTGAAAGTCTGTTTACTCTAGCATAAACGGTTCGGATGGTATAAAAAGAGGTTTTTTTAAAATGTAACACCCTGTAATTAAAAAAAGGGCAATTACCCTTAAGTAAAACCTACACCAAAAAATCAGTCAATTATTTGTGAATAATCGCCGCAGGATTTCTTCTTAATTTCCGTTACAGTTAGGGAAAAATATATATTTTTTAAAAACATCTTTTTTAAAAACTTGTCAACTTTAGGGCGCCACCCCCGCTAAACGGTGGATGATAGAGAGATGGTGTTGGAAATAAATCGTAGAAAATATAGTCCTCTTCATATTTCTATAAAGGAAATTTTTTGTAAAAGTAGCAGGAAGGGCTACGTTCCGCAAAAACCACAAATTACCCCCTTTAAAGGGGTGAAAAGGGAGGTTCCGGGGCGAAATTTTTTCAGAAAAAGTTAGTCTTCTAATAAGCACCCCTTGATATACCAGAAAAAAAATAAAACCGGACTTGTGTCCATTTTGCAAGGTTCAACCTTTGTTTCCTACACTATAATGTAGACGATATTTTCTGAGACTTTGCTGTTGCAAATTCATTAATTACATCGCTAACATTTATACCATCAAAAATTTCTTGTTCAATTCAGTGGCGGCTCGTATAACTTTAGGAAGGTAGTGCCAGAATCCGGGCAGCTGCCTAAATTTTTAGTGACGGTTTTACGATATTGTCAAAAAGGATATAAAATAGAAATTAAAAAAAAATAGGCGCAGATATTTTTATCTTATATATGTATCTATATATTTACTATTTTTGGGATGCCAAAAAATTGACCAAAATTTATCATAACAGTTCCGTAAATTAAGTAATTAACAATAAAAAAAATTCAACTTACCACCAGTATTTACTGCTGATGTACTTTTTTTTTTCATCACTAGGTGGGGAATCTGCTAACAGACGTCGGAGGTAAACATTTCCAACAGTGCTGGGTTCCTGAGCTGAAACCTCATCAGTGTTAATAAACCCCTCCCCTCTCATACTAGGGCATCAGGGTGGAATCGCCCGTTAGGGCATGACTTCTCCCCGATGTCCTTCTTTTGCCCAATTCTCAGTCGCTCGTCATCACGCATCAGCTTCCGTCTCTCGCACTCATCCGACCACAATGTCCTTTAATCCTATGCTGTTAATCTTTCATTCTTCCTACCACTGCTGATGTACTTGAAGTTTGTTGTTACGATATAGTCTCTACAGCCTATTTAGAAAATTATAAAAATAACACTATTCTATTATTTACACGCACGCACAAAGTTATTTAATATCACTTTTAAAATTTACGATATGTGAAGTCCATCCTTCTTTCTTTTTTTGGAGGCAAAATTTTCAATGACTTTATTATTAAAATTGTCAATGCCATTTACAAAATGTCTTTCTGTAGACAGCATACCTAAAGCACTTAGTCGTTCTTCCTTCATGGTATTTCTGAGGAATGTCTTGATTCGTTTTAGCATTGAAAAACAACGTTCTGCTTCAGATGTTGACATGGGAATGGTTATTAATATACTTAAAAGTTTAACAGTTTCTTCAAATGTACATTTTAAACCTTCATCATTTAATAAAACAGATAACGGAACAGCCCCAGAGGTAGTACTTAATTCGTCTCGCTGATACAATACTTGTAATTCAGTTTTAAGCCGAGTTTTGTTTAAAAATAAAAATTGTGTGCATGTTTCATTAAGAAATGATTCGGGGAACTTATCCTTATAAGCAGAAAACTTCTCTGACATAAATAAATGAGAAGCAACTAAATGTCCGGAGAAGGTAAACCTTGTTTTTATTTGCAACAAAACTGCATCGCATATCTATAAGGCTTCCCGTTTTCTGCTGGGCCTGTCCTCTTCAATTCGCGCCTTTTTTTTATTGGTTCATCATTATCATTATCGGTTTGTCTCTGTGACGTGTTTATTTCTTCTTGAATATTATCAATAATGACGTCCATTTGCTCCCTTATACCTTGAATTGCTGCTTCAAAATTCTCCAAATCTTTTTTCACTTTGACAGAATCAGTGCATACTTTTTGCAATTGATGAAAAATAATTTCTACGTGAGGCATAATTTTATTAAAAATAAATAACCAAAATACAACATCTTTATCCTGGAGCTTTAATTTGTAACCATTTGCTTGATTATTGGAAGACAAATCACGTGAAGTACTTTGTATAATGTCCATAACTGCAATGAGGTCTTTTCTATTTTCATGAACAGTATGAACACTTCGTGATTGAAAATTCCAACGTGTTTGGGAAGATTTTGGCAGCCTGCGATTAACCACCTCATCCAAAATTTTTGTTCTTTGAGGAGACGTTGAAAAGAATGAGCACAAACCAGATAAATTAGAAAAAAATATCCTAGCCTGCTTATTGATGGAACATGCACTTGTCATAATTAAATTCATTTGGTGTGCATAGCAATGAACGTAATTTGCAAGAGGATATGTCTCCTTAATAATTTTTTGCACACCATTTAAGCCACCACTCATAACAGATGCGCCATCATAACTTTGAGCAATTAATTTGTTTGGAGTATGTTTTAACAAGGGTTTAAAACATTTAAAATACATTCAGCGATTGACTTAGCATCATGTCCACCCGGCACGTAAAATCTCCAAAATCTCTCAACTGGTCGTCCTTTACACAAATATCGGAAGACTATAACTAATTGAAATTCACCAGCAACGTCTGTGGTTTCATCGGCAATCACTGCAACATAAGGAGAATTTTCAATTTCTTTCTTAATTTCCTCGTGGTAAACATCTAACATGCACTCCAGTAGTTCATTTTGTGTTGTTTTTGAGGTACCTTTAAAAGATTTGGAACTTTGAATGTGAACCTTTAAGTCGTTGTCTAATTCAGCGCTAAAATTGACCAGCTCCTTAAATATGCCTCTGTTGTCTGAATTTTTCGTTTCGTCGTGACCTCTTAGAGCTAACTCAAAAGCTCCACAAAACCTTATACAATTTATGATTTGATTCAAGACATATCGATTCTTATCTACCTGTTCATTATGTTTAATTAGAGTATCACGATAAGCTGAATTTAATTGGGTTTTTATATTTAACTTACCAAGCATTGAAAAGCTAAAAACGTTATTCATGTGCACTTTAGATTTTTCATGAGATTTCAATTTCTCCCATATATGTACAAGATCATCGGTGCCTTTGTTTGACCAAGTCTCGTCACCTCCAAACAAAACGCATACAAAACAGAACAGTTTATTAGTTTGTTCGCAACCACACAACCAGCTATTTTTATCATAAATAGTTTTATTAAACTTACGACAGCGAAGTTTTTGTCCATTTCCACTTTGTTTTTCAATTTTTAAATCGGGTAAAGGCCGACCGAGTTCTTTAATTTGTAGTTTTTTTTTTCTAACGAAAAACCACCAAAAGAGTTTTTTAATATACTAATTTGATTCATTATATGATTTGATTCATTCAAAATATTATTTTTATACCTACGACACCCACGACCACAACGCACTAATAATTACAAATTAAAAAATATAGTAGAGTATAAACACAAATATACAATACAGTAGTAGATAATAAACACAATAGCGTCAAGCGAACGCGTAAAGAGACTAGAAATAGATCTAAAACATTGTATCTTAAGATCCATTAACTTCCTTTTCGAGATTTCGAGCCAGGCACGGAGAGTCCAATTTAAACGTATATTAAAAGTGCAATACCGCTCTATCTCTGTCACTTACACAGGATGCTCATACAATCTTTCTCTTTTCTGCCGAGCCACTATGCCGTTCGGCACTGGGATTTTTGTGATCTTCATCTCTTATCCGGTCAGCTGTGGGTGGCCAGAGTCGGTAGATTTGCACTGAGCTACACAGTTGCCAGATTTGATATAATTTATGAAAATAAAGAGAAATAATCACAAAAAAAATTAACAGGCATTAAGATGATTTTAAAGTAAAAAATAAGTTTCTGCATAGTTAGTAAGGTGGCTCTATGGCACTACCTCACGGGCCGCCACTGGTTCAATTGCTAATATTGCTAGCCCAGGCAATCGTTCTTGAAGCATTGTCCTTAAATGATTTTTAACTTGTAATACCACGAGTCCTCTAAATTTTATCGATAAATTTTTTTGTTTTCACGAAAACTTCTTTATTTGGTAAAATTACGAAAACAAACCGAATGATAAAATCACGAGTCCGAAGGACGAGTGATTTTATCCATTTCGGTTTGTTTGAGTGATTTTACCCTAAATAAAGAAGTTTAAGTATGAAAACGAAAAAATTTATCAAGCAAAATTTAGAGGACGAGTGGTATTTGAAAAGATTATTTTGTGAACCAATATGTATTATTAGTAAATACGGGCATCTGTGAAATATTTTTAAGACAACTAGGATCAATGTCTTAAGTAGGTTATAGATAAAATATTTTATGATTTAAAAATGAACCAATTTATTTATTATATTGTTAATGCATAAAAAACTGTTTAAATCGAAAATGAACAATTATTAAAAACACAATTTTTATAACTAATATGAGATTTTCCAATGTCGTTCGTAACGTCTAATCTGTCGTCACTTTCAGTATCATTAATTACAGTCGCAGTTGATGTACTGGCAATGCACTCAGTTGTAGTAGTTGTTCTAAGTTTATTAATAATTCTTTTATGATGTTCTTCATTAACTTGTAAATAAGGTTTTAACGAAGAAGCTGTGGCATGTCCAGTTATTTTTATTGCCTTCTGTTCTTGAATTCCTGCCTTAACAAGATGAGATATTACACTGGATCGGCTTGAATGATTTGTTATTTTTCGGTTTTGTGTGTCCAATCCGCATTTTTTTGCAGAGTTCTTCAACCATTTAGCCATTTCATTTGGTCCAATGGGAGTATTTTTATACCATATTCCATTACCTGTTTGCCAGTATGGATTTGGGGTAAGGAAAAATCTATCGCTGGTAATATTTTTACCACGCTTCTCCATGATTTTTTTAACCTGTCTGGATCTTTAATGTTTGGTGTCAGCCATTTTGAATCCGAACACTTTTTTGACCACCTTGGCATGTTTTAGTAAAAATTGGATTATATTCAATCCTTCCTGTTTCTTTGCCGGCATTATTTATTTCATATTTGAAATAATCAATTCTACAATGAACACCCTCACCACCGCGCCATGTTAACTCGTAAGAGACAACATGAAAAAATTTTATCTCTAATCCTAGCGGATTATTTTCATCGCACGAGTCTAAATACTCAAATACTCTTTTTCATCCAGCGCTATAGCACTTTGTTTTCTTTTTTCGGGACGACTTTGTAACTCTTTCCTTTTTGCATTTCTCACGTCTCTTGCCTTCTTAAATTCAATGTCGATAAACGGGTTAAAACTTATATTAAACTCTGAAAAATATTTTTCTTTAATCATTTTGGCTGTTACATTCCAAATAGTTTTAACAGAGTATTCTTTGTAATCTTCACCATTCATTTTCTTCATATTCATTCCCCAATCTTCAAGAACTTTTGCAATTTCTTGAATACTTGTATTATCATTCAACTGATAGTTCCTTACTGTGCAAAATTGCTCAAATTGTGTCCAAACAGACCTTTTTGTCTTAATTGTATTTTGAGGCGTATTATTTTTTAACAAATCTTTAATTTGTTCATGATTATTGTCACCAAATCTGACGCTAACGTCCATTTTGTTTAAATTAAATTATGACGATGTTAAATCGCGAAAATTTAAATCGGTCAAAATTGCGCGGCCTACTTGCTTCGTGGTCTTACCCAGCTACGCTGGGTGAGTTCACCACAGTGCAGTGATGTAATTGGTTTTGCCTAACCCCCAGGTGAATGCATTTTATTTAATTATTATTCACCCGTGTTTTTGTAATAATAAAATAGGAGAATGGAATTTTAGAACTATTTTACTAAGGCCCGGTCTTTTCACCTCCGAATAAATATGCTCTTATCTGGCAGTTAGCTATCTGGAGGATAAATATTTATTCGCCAGATAAAATGTACCCGTCTTTTCACGTCAATTTATGTTCCAGTTAGTTAACCGGTAGATAAGCTTAAAAGTAAGTTTGGATTCCGAACACACCTGACTTTTGTGTTTATTTTTATAATTTCAGCTTTAACCTAACCATGCCCCGCTAACTCTAATAAAAAACATGTACTCGTATTTATTTTCCTTCCGTTTAGTCAGAGGCGCTGATGTCGGCATTGTGATTGGTGGAACATGACTTTTGACAAATCCTGCGCTATCTTAATCACAATCTTAATCTGTGTTCGTGTTCGTTCCTTCGTTGTCGTTCACTTATTTTATATGGTCGGTTTAGTCGGTTATGTGATGTGTTTGGTGTTTGTTTGTGTTTAGTTTGTGTCACCATAAAAAGCTGATATTCAGTCGTGTTTTTTGATATTTTTGTTATTTCATAATCTAGTACCTTTTTAAAGGTAAGTTTTTCTGATGATAGGTACTGTTTATCCAACAGTTTTAAAATACACATTTTATTTCGCGTTTTGTTGTTGGGTCTAATGGCCGATCAGCTGTTGTGTGCAGCCGATAAATTCAACAAGTAAACATATATTTAATCGAAATTAAATACTCATATTTCTATGTAAAATGTCACATTATTGTATAAATAAATAATTAAGAAACAAGAGTTGTTTGTGTTTTACCTTTATTGTCCACTTGAATAAAATAATATTAAATATTGGAAGTACCGTATGGAGGCTATGGTGTACCTAGCGTGGAGGCTAGATAACGCTACCATTCCTCATGCCCCGGAATCTCATATGGAAAAATTGGGGAATTTCCCCCACCACTTCCACACCGCTCAGCTAAATAAAGAGAAACGACAGCCTTTCTCGCTCATGAAGACTTTAACCAATCATTTATGTTAAAACACCATACCTGAATGTCACAAATAAAATAATCAAACGAGGCTTAACTCGACGATGTCAATTATTTGTCAATTCTTCAAAAGTAATGATAGTTAGTGCAAATACAAATAACTTAGAGCATGGAAAATTTTTTCTCTCATGCTCTAAGACAAATAATTTTCTATTAGTTTACAGTTTTTATTGTATTATCTGTAACGATTTATTCTTAGTAATTTCAATTTCAGTTGGTTCCTTATCCTTCGTTTCTAAAGTGTAGTGTGTAGTTTTGTTTTAGTTGCGAAAGAACTTTGGTGTTGTATTAATAAAAAAAATAAACATGGTTTATTATTGTTGTGTACAAATCATAGAAAAGTTAGAAAATTCATAGGTAAATAGTAATTAGTTTATAACTGTTTTATCTGAAACAACGAATAAATACACGTACCTATATTTAGAAAAAAATTGTCTAACGTTTTTATATCCCTTTTCCTTACTAAATTTGACAGCAAAAATAACATATTTTGCAACTTACTTAGTAAGTTTTGGTATTTTATTTTAATAATATAGGTGAGATTATTTCTTGTAAAATAACAAGATATTTTAATTAGTAACGAAATTGCCCGCAAGAGGCGCTAAACGGATAAAATTAATGCTTGTCCATTTGAATTTCCCGCCAAATGGTGATTAGTTAACACATCGCTCGCAAATGGCGTAAGGAACCAAATTTTTACAGTGAGTTGCCTATCTATCTGGTAATACTATATATTATTTATCTATGACCATTCCTATCCAATCAACAGCAAGAACGTTTAAAATTTCACACCTATCATGTCGAAGCTACAGACCACTTATGTGGAGGTCAGATTTGTAGTATCCTTCCAATTTTCCAGGTGCTGAAATACGTGACATATTTTTTGAAGGGTAAGATCGCATTCTACCAAATCACACAACACTTTTTTCTATGAACCTAACCTAACATAATTAGATTCAAAGATGATTTTATCGATTTTATTTCCATTTTGGAAGAAGTAAATGTAAGCAAATCAAAGAATTACAACTTAATAGGTTTAGTCACAAATTAACTTAGTTTAGTTACAACCATAGATATATAATACTCTAGATTGCGCCCTGCGATCTTAAAATGGGTAACGGTTGCGACAGAGATAAATGAGCCTATTTGGTCGGTAGTCTCTTTTTAATTTAAGGGGAATATCGACGACGTGAATATCCCACTTTATCGAGTAATATGTGTTGACAGTTGGAGCGGGTGGTGACGGGAAATGGTCTTTGGTCTTCGGACGTGGGTAATCGTGGTTCGAATCCCATACCAACTTTACTTTTTTTATTTTTATTTAATCAATATTGCGTTTATTAGATATTTTTACATCTGAAAAATGGACCTAAGTAAATCTAGCAGATAATAAATGTATGTATAGTAAGTTAATATTGGAATACATAATTTGTGAACTGCATAGTAAAATAAAAGTCATTCGTTATTAATATAAATTCGTCCTTATTCGAATGATGTGAATGTTTGTTTTGCTTCTACTTTTTTAAAAAATTGTAACAATAGTTTCATAAATAAAAATAATGTCTAATTACTTATAATTGAATCGGTCATTTCAAAAACAGCAAAGTCCACAATTTTCAGAAACTAACTTTTTGAGAGGAATAGACTCCTTTAAGATAAACGTTGTGTGCAAAAACGACACCAGTCCAGTAAAAACATTAGCAACAAAACTACAATATAACTCTGAATTTTGATGTCATCCATTTCATCCATCTTTCGACTATTAATAGTTAGTTTTCTTTGCTCTTCTGTAAAATTAGGAATATGTGACTCATATTGGTTTTGAAATGACCGATTCAATTAATAAATCGATGGTACATTGTGTTGATATTAATTATTGGTAATTTTTTACGAATATTTTTAACAATTACCTACTTTATACTATTCTTCAATTAACTTATTAAAAAAATAACATTGGCTTTTATATTTTTAAAAATCTATAGGTACCTATACAGTTTTTCTTATTTGTTATATATTTCTTTGGATAGATTTACTTTAGAGATGTAATAATATCTAATAAACGCAATATTGATTAAATAAAAAATAAAAAAAGTAAAGATTGGTACGGGATTCGAACCAGGATTATCCACGTCCGAAGACAAACGACCAGTTCTCGTCGCCATCCGCTCGAACTGTCAAACCATCTAAAATACTCGACCACAGAGTAGGATAGTGACGTCGTCGATACTCCCCTTGAATTAGAAAGAGACTACCGACCAAATAGGCTCATTTATCTCTGTCGCAACCGTCACCCATTTTAAGATCGTAAGGCGCAATCTAGAGTATTATATATCTATGGTTACAACTTAATCATAAGGTTTAGAAATACATTTCCATATTTTAATCAGACAATATTGTTTTAGAAAGAAAACATTGATTATGCTGAAAAAGTTTACTGGAGAGCTTGAACAAGAGGTAAATCCATTTTAAATTAGTGGAAAACTGTTGATTTGTATGTAAAATAGAAGACAAGCTAGCTAATGAAACAGATGCAGTGGTAATTTTGTTTACATAATTATATGTACATATATGATTATTAATATTAACTGTTCAATGATGTAAAAATTTGTTAATGTGGGGAAAACTTTTATTTAAATTCAATACTATATTTCTGTAGCGGTATGGCAAAACTTGATGTTACGTCTGACTTTAGCCAGAATGAGATTATTTGCTTGATATGCTATTTAGTAACATTTCTTCAAGTTGGTAGAGTTTGGTATGTGTATGATGAAGGTAAAACCCCCTTTGTCCCACAGATCTTTTGTATAAAAGATATGTCCCCTTTTAATTTACAGTAGAACCCCGATTATCTGTGCTATGATTTTCTATTACTCAAGTTGCATTTTTGAGGTTTTATCAAGATAGCGTCATTGTAAATCACTTAACGGAAACTATATGACGAAAGAGAGACTCATAATAAAAGATTTATTTTTTCTGTTATCTTTTTATGGTAGGTACATAATATGTATGTGTATACGTACTTAGTATACATAAGAAATACATGTTCGTATTATCCGTGCTTTTCAATTATCAGTGCCACCTTCGGTCCTGAGAAGCACGGATAATCGGGGTTCTACTGTATTAGGTAGGCCAGAACTTGATATATTACTTGATTTCTTATGTTGATTACTTTTCGTTTTTGGGTTGGCAAAACATGATTTAAACTTTCAAAATGCCCTCCTGAAAAATTAGGCTAGATGGACATATCAATCATTGTCAAAACTCTACAGATTTATAATCCATCCAACTGGTATATTGAATAGTAAACTAGGGATAAACCACTATGTATATCAAAACACAATATTTTTAAATATTGGATAATTTACATGGTAAATTGAAGAATCCCAATAACAAGAATAAAACCTAATTTTAATATTTGTTAGTAGATATCTTTCACTTTTCTAAATAAAAACATTAGTTACAGATATGACAAACACCTAGAAGATGGAATCCTGCGTTCTTAAATTAAAAAGCTAGTTCCAGAAGTAAGCTACCAATAATAAACTAGAGAATGTATTACAAGAAAGAACAACGCTAATACTTAACATAGCTCAATTGCTTCAGGTATAAAAAGAGGAGGAAAGGGTAGAACACAAGCGTGCCAGAGAAAATGAAAGGGCAGAAGAGAGACACAAAAATTCATTGATTTATTAAATTTAATAATTAAATTATACAAAGGACAATTAAATAAAGAATAAAAAATGATACATGTATATTAATGATCCTTCTATTTCCCCATAAAGCTTGTTACTGACCAGGAGGTATACTATAATAGATATATTACATCTCATATTGCTCACTGTAATAATGAGTGAGCCTGCATAAACGGAACCATAATATACACATTATAGTTCCGTGTATGCAGCCTCACTCATTACTGTAGTGAGTGATATGAGATATATTTTAGTATAGTTCCCCGTGCGTGACAAGCTTGACACAAAAATTAAGGTTATCAAACATCATAACTTCAGTAAATTCAATAATTTAGCTTATTCCTGGTCTATACTTAGCAATTCATTTTCATCTCTATGTTATAAATATATTGCTTCAGTGTAAGATAAGACAGTTGAATCAATTTAATCGTTTTGTTTTCTGCCATATACAAAAAGGGATGTATTTGTGGACTCGTTAAAAATGGCTTCAGTGGACAATCAGAATCTCCAAGTAACAACCCATTGCTATGATTTGAATTTAAACAGCAACAATACAGAATTACTTATATTTGGCACAAAAAATATTAGTACCAAGGTACCTATTTAAAACATACCCAGGGAGTATTACGAAATTGTCAGAATATAAAATCAGTCTTCCTATATTCTATTTTTTGAGAATTTCATGATACACCCAGTATGTTTTGGATACTTAACTGCAGCTTTTTTTTTCAAGGTAGGTATCATCTACTGTTTCTGAGAACCATGTGCATACATATAATTCTAGTTACTATATCAATACCTTTCATTTTGGAATCGTAAAATATTTGGCAATTCAAAGAAATGATGGGATAAGAAACTATTCTATTTTTATTTTTTACAACTTGTTTTCCTTTGTAAATGAATATAGTTGGGTAGGTATACAATAATACATACCTATTATAATTTTTTCAAATTATAACCCATCTTTAATTTAATATCTACTAACTCTGCTTAAAAAATTACAGTAGGTAGGTATGTATAAAAACAAAATAACAAAATTTGTGATTGAGAATTTTTAGAAAGAACAAAATTTTACTTTTGCAATAAATTCAATCAGACCTACAAGATTTTAGGTTATATTTTTAGTTTCGTGGTAATCAGAAACCATGAAATATACGAAAATCAAAGTTTATCTTCCAGATAACTTCTTATTCGGTACTTTATTCGGCAGTTAAATATTTGATATTTAACGTCAATTTATCTGCCGGATAACTTTATTCCAGAGTGAAAAGACGCTACTTTTTTTATCTGTCAGATAAACTTTCTGTTAACTATTTATTCGGAGGTGAAAAGACCGGGCCTAATTCTACTAATATAATGTGTATTTTAAAAGTAACTATTGTTCCAAAATATTACGTTGTAAATATTCGAATCCTTTTATGTGATAACACTGGTTTGTTGAAATCGGCAACAAAATAGAAGAATTAGTTCTGTGTTCTGTGTACGGTTTACATCGGTTCTGTTTAACGTTTATGAAAAGTTTAGAAATATTTATTTTGAAAATAAAAACTGTAGAAAATCTGAGTATATCGTGGTTAGTGTTTTTAAAATATCTATGTACCAGGGCTGTTCATAAATTAAGTTAGTAAACACAGGTATGTACGTATTATGTGAAATTTAGGGTACCTTAAGTTTTATCAGGGAAGAAACTGTTTTATCAAGGAAGAGGCTGTTTTATCAGTATTACACTCAATGATTGGCTAGAACGACGCGTGGTGATTGGCTGAAAAAGCAAAAACGTCAGAATTTGACAGGTGAAAAAAATAATCTGTATATAATATTCGTATACACAGATTATAGAACATAATATGACAGTAGCTCGAAACAAATGACAATCGATGAAAAGCTCTATTATCCTGATCAGTCAGTCGTTCTTCAAGAACAAAACAATGTTTTAAAAGATCGCTGTAAAGCCTCGGTTTCCTCGAAACCGGCACCGACAAACTGCGAGCGTAACACTGCGATGAATGACGTCATAAAAAACTGTACCGCGCAAAATAATAGCGGTGGTTTCCAAGGATGCGTTGGAAGCCACCGCTTGCTGAGTTTGCACATTCCATTGCCGCAGTGAAGAACCTTGAATTTTTCACCGAAATCTGACGTAATTCATCGCAGTGTTACGGTCGCAGTTTGTCGGTGCCGCTTTCGAGGAAACCGAGCCTTGACTTAATTTAAATGTGTTTCGTGTGTATTTATACCTAATACTATTTAATTTCTCAACTTTTGTTTTAAAATTCATTTTTGTTTTTTTTTGCAATTTTTTTTCAATTTTTATCCTAGGTTTTGCCGCCCGTAAAGAGTGGCGCCCATGTGCAGTGCACACTTTGCACATGTGGTAGCGGGGGCCCTGTGCATTAGCACCAATATATCATATCCAATATGGCTTTCAAATGGCAAAACACGATCTTCTAAAATGTTTTCAATGTACTTATTATCAGTTGGCATTCGCCTAATCATCTTCAGATGTTCGGTATGTCCTTTCAAAGCTATACCGCTCCGTAGCACGTTGCCGCCACCACCAAAACTAACGCTCTGTATGAGGTTACAACTGACATACTCTCCTGTAGACGAAGTTTTGTAAATCTTAAATCCATACGGTGAACGGTATGCCAGATGTAACTAGTCATACAGAGTGTTAATTTTGGTGGTGGCGGCATAGTGCTATGGAGTGGTAATTCTTGGAAAGGAGATACCGAACTAGTGGAGGTGATTGGGTCAATGACATCTGATATGTACATTAAAAACATTTTAAAAGATCATGTTTTGCCATTTGCCAGCCGTATTGGATAACAAATTCGTGTAATTGCACCATGTCGCAGGTCTTCATGTCGGTAGCATAGTGAATACTTACCTTGATGAGATTCAATTTATAAATTATATTGGCCACCATATAGCCCATATTAAATTTAAATCTGATTATACCATTTATATGACATATTAAAAAATAGCATTTGGAAAAAAATCATGTTTCTATGACACTGGGGGCAGCACAAAAAATAGTATATTATACAACAAGTGATGAGAAAAAAGACATATTTCTCACGAGCGCAGAAGTTTGTTGGCACGAGCCGAGGCACGAGGTGAGGGCCGCAAATCAAGCGAGGGAGAAATATGTCATTTTCTCATGTGTTGTACACTGTACTTTTTATACGGATGCGGTTTTGTCAAGAGTTCAAACTTCAAAATTAAATAATATAGGTGCTTTTAGGTATATTATATGCATAATTTGAAATACAATACAGTGGAACCTCGATAACTCGGATTAATCGGGACCGCGGCCGATCCGGGTTATCGAAAATCCGGGTTAGCCGGAGAATATAGTAAAAATTAATAAATAACCTCCATTACAATTACAAAAACATGAAACACATATGCACAGTACACATCTAAATTACGTATAGTTGTATAGAGTGTAGAGTTTTGTTCATTTCTTGGTAAAAAACTCAGTCATACTGTAGAGATGTACCGACACCATAATATGGTAGGTCTGGATCCTGCGTACAAAAAAAAATTGATAAATAGCAAGCTGAAAATTTGTTATTAGCTTAAGGGTGTCTAGTCGGACAAACATTAATATATGGGAACACTGGAACAGGGGAAGTTTTAACTGTGGAACAGGTTAAAAATTTGGAACGGTCAGACCACGAAAACGGCACATGTATTTTTTCCGACAGAACAGACTTAAACTCTCCGAACAGAGATTAAACTCTCATGCAAAAATCAGACTGCTATTTATCACCAAATTGGCGTTTTAATGAGTGGAACATGTAGAATATGTCAAATGACAGGAATTATGACAGGTGATAAATAGCAGTCTGATTTTTGCATGAGAGTTTAATCTCTGTTCGGAGAGTTTATGTCTGTTCTGTCGGACAAAACAAATGTGCCATTTTCGTGTTCTGACCGTTCCAAATTTTTGACCTGTTCCACAATTAAAACTGCCCCTGTTCCAGTGTTCTCATATATCAAAGTTTATCCGACTAGACACCCTTAAGCTATTAATAAATTTTTAGCTTGCTATTAATCAACTTTTTTTTCATACGCGGGATCCAGACCTATGGTAGCATAATATCATATTATGATGCTGCAATAAATTTATTTTAAAGATTCGTCTTTATCAATCCTACCTAATGTTTCTAGTTTCTTTTCCATTGTCACTGCAACATTTTTACGTTTTGTTACCATTACGTAGACAAAGCAAACACAATCTGAAGCACGATTACATTACAGAACGGAAGTGATTAATAGGCTGTACTACACACAATACAAGAATTTTTAAATAGTCACGTCTTTTTTAAACAATGCTAAGACAGTTTGACATAAATAAAGAAAAAGGAATACAGACAGGTGTCTGTTCTTTCCGATAAGCTGAGACGGTCGCTCTGGCTGCCGCCGTGTGCATGAATCATTTTTACTATTGTACTTATGTGTTCAAATTACACAAATACACATTATCTCTGAAATATTATTTGGCCTACATACATTTTTATTTGATAAAATTGTTAAATTGTTTATTTGTTAAATTTTTGTCTGATGAAAATCGGTCCGGGTTAGCCGGACTTCCGGGTTATCGGGGGCCGACTTATCGGGGTTCCACTGTACATACATATACATGTAGGTATTTAATATTCTTAAAATTTATAAACGTTATTTATTTAAAATTCTAATTAACAGTTATTTTTGAAAAGTTTTGAAAGGTTATTCCTGGTAAGTTTTGCTTCAACAACTATTTTTGATAAAATTAATTGTGTTTGTATTGTGCATGTTACCATGGAAACGGCGATATGTATGGAAAACCGTAGGAGAACCCGTGAGAAAAGATATTTCTCACTGCAATGGCCGACTTTTCTCACTGCATGAGGAATTGTTCGTTTTGAATATTTGTAAGTAGTGAGAGAAGTAGCATATTGTATAGCATACATAGAAAAATGTTATTACACACGTTAATTTCAAAATATGCAATATTTTTGTTCGTGAGTGTATAATATAAATAACATTTAAAATACAATTATTATTTTTCATTCTTGCCTGGACTGATAGATCACACCCGTGCACTCCTGGGTTTGTGTTATTTAGTACTTTCTTTAGATGTTAATTATGAAATATTAGAGTTTAGAGCACTCTATTTTCCCCCACTTTACTATGTATGACCTTTACTGGAGGGACCCCCATATGTTCTTATCCTATTCCTAGTTTTCCACGTTTTAAAGTCTAGACTAGAGATTGACCGGTCCATTGAACCTGGAAAAGTGGATAATACTCGAGTGGTGTTCTGCAGAAGCCCAACACCAAGCGACCCATAGGAAGACCCAAAAACGATGGTACGAGAGCTGGAGCTCCGGATCGCAGCAGAGACTGTAACAGAAGAAACAGGACATTTTACAGGGTCCTTATTACAAGAATAAGAAGATTATGCCTTTTAATGAACAACAAAAGCAGAAGACTTAAAAAAATCGTAACTGCAGTATTGGCTACCTTACACACGTTCCGACTTGCGTTCCAGCAGTCAGTAGTTCAAACACGACTGCTAATACGA
The DNA here is from genome assembly GCF_917563875.1 of Diabrotica virgifera virgifera. Lineage (NCBI taxonomy): Eukaryota > Metazoa > Arthropoda > Insecta > Coleoptera > Chrysomelidae > Diabrotica > Diabrotica virgifera. The sequence continues at coordinate 60,335,947 of NC_065451.1, forward strand.
TATTTTATAGAAGCTCTTAGGCCTGGATCACGCGTACCAAAAAACAGTTTATTAATAACAAGCTGAAAATTTGTTAACAGCTTAACGGTGTCTAGTCGGACAATCTTTGATCTACGGGAACACTGGAACAGGAAAAGTTTTAATTGTGGATCAGGTTACAGGTTTCGAACGTCAGACTACGAAAACGTCCCATGTATTTTGTCGGACAGAGCTTCCAATTGATTTGTTGCCCTTTCATTAATAGTCTGACCTGGGCTAGGATTCCGTGCACTGTAGATATCTACAGTCGCTTTCTATCGATGGCAATTGTCATGAAAATATTTGAATTTTTAGTTTTAATTCAAATATTTTCTTGTTTTACTAAGTGTCACTTCAGCATCAATTAGAGTATAACCTAGCAAAACTAGAAAATAATTCAAATATTTTCATGACAAAAAGCTAAAAATTCAAAAAAAAAAATTCAAAAAAAAAAATTCAAAAAGCTAAAAATTCAAATATTTTCATGACAATTGACATCGATCGAAAGCGACTGTAGATATCTACAGTGCACGGAATCTAGCCCCTGATTATCGGAGAATAGGCAATTTTTGGGAAAAGTTATTTACCAGCAATTTAATTGCTGGAATCGAAGCTTATGATTATATATATTAATAATATATGTATGCAAAGTCCGCAGAGAGTGTGCTACTTTTTTATTAACAAAATGGCGCCCCCAAATCGTGTTTTTTTCAATTTTTGCTCCATAACTCCGAACATTTTAACTTTACACCAAAAACACCCTAATAAAAATTCACCAAAATTAAATTCTGCATAAAGACATATTTTTCCCGATCAGCTTCGATGAAAATTTTCCTCGGAAAATGCGGGTTTCCCAACAAAATCTTTAAATTTCAAATAAAGTTTTAGATAAGTAATTATCTATCAATAATTAAATAACTCGGTGACATAAAAGCTTTCTCGGTTTAGATTATAGTTCCAGATGCTGATGAAAATTAAACGAATATTTTAGGAACAGTTCAATTGTTAATTAATAATTTACGCTCACAATAATAACCAAAATAATTATGATACACTGATCAAATTTTGAAATCTTATAAATATGAGATGCCTATTTAATATTTTGTGGACAAAATATAAATTTTTAATTTTTTTGAATAATCTTTAAACGTTTAAAAAAATAGTTATAAACAAATTAACGTTTCTCAGAAAGTTTTTATTATATTCTAATTTTAAAAAATAGGTAAAATGCATATTTCAACTATCTTGAAAATGAATGCTTAAAACTTTTTTCCAACCATTTGCAAAAAAGTTATGAAACATCAAAATTAACATACGATTACTACGTTGTTTATATATTTTTTTAATTCTTTCAAAGCGTAAAAGTGAGTTTAAAGTACAAGCTAATTACTTACAAAAAATATCGATTATTAGTTATATGGTTATATTGTAATTAAAGATTATAAATATATTTTTTTGTAATTTACACGCGTGAAAGTAGACTAATACAGTACCGTAGCTATGTATTATGTATTATACCCGTCCACATACACAACTCGCGCAAGTTTAAAGCGTGTCAGTCGCTTCGAGTGAACATCTCCGGCTCTGTATCAAGCCTACTTTCGCGCTAAAAATTACAGAAAAAAACATTTTTAATCTTTGATTAAAATATAACCATTAAACTAATGTTTGATATTTTTTTAGAGTAATTAGTTTGTACCATAAGCTCACTTTTAAGCTTTGTAACAATTAAAACAAATTATGAACAACGGAGTAATCGTATGTTTAATTTTCTCTTTCATAACTTTTTTGCAAATGGTTGGAAAAAAATTTAAAGCATTCATTTTCAAGACCTTTGAAATACGCATTTCAAGTATTTTTTAAAATTATAATATAATAAACAATTTCTGAGAAACGTTAATTTGTTTATAACTATTTTTTTTAACATTTAAAGATTATGCAAAAAAATTAAAAATTAATATTTTGTCGACAAAATGTTAAATAGGCATCACACCTTTATAATCTTTCTAAGTTTGATCAATGTCTCATTATTATTTTGGTTGTTATTGCGACTGTAAATTGTTAATTAACAATTAAATTGTTGCTAAAATATTCGTTTAATTTTCACCGGTTTCTGCATTTATAATCTATACCACGAAAGCTTTTATTTCACCAAGCTATTTAATTATTGATAAATAATTACTTGCCCAAAAAAATTATTTGAAAATTCGAGATTTTGTTGGGAAAACCCACATTTTCCGAGGAAAATTTTCGTCGGAGCATTTCTGGGAAAACATGCCTCTATGTAGAATTAAATGGGTGTGAATTTTTATTTTAGTGTTTTTGGTGTAAAGTTAAAATCTTCGGAGTTATAGACTAATAATTGAAAAAAAAACACGATTTGGGGGCGCCATTCTGTTAATAAAAAAAGTAGCACACTATCTGCGGACTTTGCATACCTATATTATTAATATATAGGATCATAAATAACCTTTCTTTGTACTTTACTAATTAGACCAACGTATTATAACTATTTTTTGAAGTTATACTTCTTTAGGCGCGATTGAGAGTAAAATTTCATAATACTGCGCGCATGCGCACACAGACAGTATGGTATAAACGTTATACGGGATCTGATTGGGTGTTAAAATCATCTGTCAATAATTATTGTTCAATATGGAGATTTTATATAAACAAATTAATGTTGTGTATATGTATTAGTTTTTATTGTTGTGATGGCAGAGAAAAAAGCAAGTTTATAATATTGTAGTGACTTTTTAAATGGTTTTTAAAAGCGACAGGTACGTAATAATTGTAAATGTTTCAGTATCCTAATAAAAAATTTCATAGGTACCTACCTATTTGGAAAATTTAAAAAGAACCTACCAAAATAGTATGTAATGCTTTGATTTACATAATTTGATTACCATCAAAATTTCTATCAATATTCACCTAATATATTGTTTTCTTACTATATGATTTGTTGTATTTTAATATTTCTTTCAATTTTAAATAATTTCAATTCAAAATCAAAATAATTTGGTTAAATTCAGAACCGTCAAAAGTTTAATCCGTTTAGTTAGTTGATCTTCGCACATGATGACACATGGTCTCCGTGGGTAAAAGTTTAAGGTGAATGAATTTCAATACTAACTGCGCTGATAAGCGGGTTCGAACCCCAATGGAAACTTTTATTTTTTATTTTTTCTATACATTTTATGATTGTAAGTTTATTTATTATATAATTTTTTTTCAGAAAATACGTATTTAGTTAAAAAATTTTTCCTACATTGGTCAGAAATCATTTGTGGCATTTTTCAATGTGTTTGTTTGTGTGTGTTTTATTCTTTTATTATTTTAATTTTTGGCACTGTTTTAATAAAATTTTTTGAGAAGTAGTAAGTATTAAAATTAGTTTAATATTTAAATAAATATAAATAAACTGTTTAAAGTATATTAATTTCGTTGAAATCATATAATAGAAGTATAACTTCTTACGTGCGTACAAAGTACACACACATTCTTTTTTTTTAAATGTAAAGATTATGCAAAAAAAAAGAAAAATTTATATTTTGTCGATAAAATATTAAATAAGAATCTCATCTTTATAACGTTTATAAGTTTGATCAATGTATCATGATTATTTTGGTTATTATTGCGATCGTAAATTGTTAATTAACAATTGAATTGTTGCTAAAATATTCGTTTAATTTTCACCGGCTTCTGGAATTACAATATATACCAAGAAAGCTTTGATGTCACTATGTTATTTAATTATTGATTAATAATTACTTACCTAAAACTTTATTTGAAAATTAGAGATTTTGTTGGGAAAACCCGCATTTTCCGAGGAAAATTTTCGTGGAAGCAAATCGGGAAAAACATATTTCTATGCAGAATTTAATTGCGGTGAATTTCTATTTGGGTGTTTTTGTTGTAAAGTTGAAATCTTCGGAGTTATAGAGCAATAATTGAAAAAAATACGATTTGTCGGCGCCATTTTGTTTATAAAAAAAGTAGCACACTATCTGCGGACTTTGCATACCTATATTATTAATATATAGGATCTTCTAATTCGATTCCAGCAATAAAATTGCTGGTAAATAACTTTTCCATGAATTTTGCTAATTAGCCCAGAGTATAAACTCTTATGCAAAAATCAGACTGCTATTTACCTTTAATATAATTCCCGTCATTTGACATGTTCTACGTGTCGAACTTATTAAAATGCCCAACATATTTATCGGACAAACATTTTTTCATATATTATAGAAAGTTTTCTATTGAATAAACTTAAAACAACTTGCTAATTTTCACAATCATAAACTTGTTAGGATGACACGTTCCACAATTAAAATCATGTTCCACAATTAAAGCTTCCCCTGTTCCAGTGTTCCCATACATCAAAGTTTGTCCGATAAGACACCGTTAAGCTATTAACAAATTTTCAGCTTGCTATTAAACAACTTTTTTTGGTACGCGGGATCCAAGCCTATCTGTACTGCGAGCCATTCAACTACTGTGTACTGCGAAGCATCCAATTTGCCTTCGTCACGATTTATTGTTACTGCAGCAGTTTGGACTAATGTTCTACTACATGCAGTACGATAAATCCTTACGTGTGTAGGGTGTAGGCTGTTTTAGCCGTCCACTAGTAGACGTTTCCGGGGGACGCCGTCATGAGTGTTAACTATTCACCCCTATTGAGCTGCCCCCCCCACTTGTAAAAATCAAAAAACAAATAGCCCTGATTTATGAGCTATTTATGAGTTTTCATATTCCGCAAACTAAAAATTTTGAGCTCGTTCCACTGAGCAGGAATTTAATACTTTAGTGGGGGGGCTGAGTCAGCTATACGAATTAAACTACTATAGTCGGTTCGCTAAACTCAGACGCAACTGGCTAGATATTTTAGTCGATAATTTTTTTGTTTTTTGCCAATTTTGCAAAAATTGGCAAAATTACTAACTATTTAGTGATTATTAACTATTTAGTAATTATTTTTTGCCAATTTTACTAAAATTGGCAAAATTACCGACTAAAATATCTAGAAAGTTGGGTCTGACTTTAGCGAACAGACTATATTAACTTTTTTCTAAAAACTTACAGTTTTTCAGTGATTTACGAAAAACCGCTTCAAAACATGCATTTTTTCACGAATAATTAAAATTATTGATCTTTAATAACTTAAAAAGTATTGACTTATTTTAATAACTTTATATAATAAATGTTGCTTATAATTTGTTCTTTTATAGATTTGTGCAGTTATTTTTTATAAAATAATGTTCACCCCCGAGAAGGGGCGGTATCGACCCTCAGGGTAAAGGCGCAAAGTGGTACCATGTCACCTTTGTTTCTTGACGTATCCTCTAACCACTGACCAATGTTCGTGGAAATCGATGAAGGTTCACCGAAATTGAAGGTAATCGTTGATTTTTACCTTCAGTGACTGCACTATACAAAATAAATTGCAATTTACTGATCTAAATGCGCGTTATTTGGAAGCTTATAAATTATTAAATGATATGTAGTCGCCAAATAATTAATTTAATGCATTTAAGTATAACTTTCTCTTAAGCCGGGAAGATAGAGTGGTTTTCTTGCGAAGGGATTGTAGCTCAATAATCGAAATGCACGTGATTTAATAGTTTATTCTTAGAGTATATATAAGCTATAGGAATTATATCCGCAATACGATATATTTTAAGTTTTCTCAGCATTTTTCTCTTAAGTTAAATCAATTAAAGGGTTGTTTGGGGGGTGAAGGGGATGAGCTCAAAAATCGAAACTATATAATTTCAAGAGCTCATAAGTAGCTCGTAATTCTGCCGCAAAAACCGATTCAATATTCCTATTTTTAAGTAGTGGGGGGGCTGACTCAGCCCCCCCTCCACTAAAGTATTAAATTCCTGCTCAGTGGAACGAGCTCAAAATTTTTAGTTTGCGGAATATGAAAGCTCATAAATAGCTCATAAATCAGGGCTATTTGTTTTTTGATTTTTACAAGTGGGGGGGGGGGCAGCTCAACACGGGTAAACTATTCTGTAGTTGATGTGGCATCATTGAACCCGTGGAGATGGAGAGCAATTTGCTGTAGTTATTGCCAACCTTCAGTGATGGAGAAGGCGCCTTAAGAAGAAAGAGGCTCCTTCCTTGTCCCCCAACATGAATGATAATGATAAAAGTAATTAATTTAGTGATAGTGAGGCTGAAAGTAGTCAGCAAGTACAAAAAATTAAAATAACAAACAAAAAGAAAAAACATTTAATGTTAAGTGGTTAGAAGATCCTAATTTTAAAATGTCGCTTAAGGGCAAGTTCACACGACAAGCGCTTAACGCGCGATTTGATACCGCTTTATTACAACTACATACATTTTTTCAGGCCGTACATAATGCTGACGCGCGTTTAACGTAATTAGTAATGAGTAATGTGTAGGGTGTGTGTTAAGTAAATGTCTTGTTACTTAGTAAAGTCGACTTCGTTGTCTTTACAGAAGGACGCAGGACGCTTAAGCCCGCGTCTCACCATCAAATAATTTGATCAAACAGTTTGAGCAAACTCCGGAAGTACGTCAAAGTGACGTCACAATTGCAGTTTTTTTGAAATTCTAAAAATCTGGGCTCTCAGTATCAGTCTAGTTTGATCAATTTTTTGTATTGAGTTGTCTAACTTGTTTGTACTTTATTTAAAATTAAAATTTTTCATTATTATCCACAATGAACACTCAGGATGTGACGTCACTAACTGTCAAGGCCGCGTCTCACCATCAAATAATTTGATCAAACAGTTTGAGCAAACTCCGGAAGTACGTCAAAGTGACGTCACAATTGCAGTTTTTTTGAAATTCTAAAAATCTGTGCTCTCACTATCAGTCTAGTTTGATCAAATTTTTTGTATTGGCGATTCGGATTAAGATCGCAGCGCCAATGTGGTATCAAATTGAACCGAGCTAAGGGGCCATTGTGAAGTGTGAAGTTAGTCGTATTGATGACAGTGGAGAAACTACCGGCAGTACCGGCGCCGCGTCCCATTGTTTACATATTGTATGTTGTGGTGTGTGTGTGTGTGTGTGTGTGTGTGTGTGTGTGTGTGTGTGTGTGTGTGTGTGTGTGTGTGTGTGTGTGTGTGTGTGTGTGTGTGTGTGTGTGTGTGTGTGTGTGTGTGTGTGTGTGTGTGTGTGTGTGTGTGTGTGTGTGTGTGTGTGTGTGTGTGTGTGTGTGTGTGTGTGTGTGTGTGTGTGTGTGTGTGTGTGTGTGTGTGTGTGTGTGTGTGTGTGTGTGTGTGTGTGTGTGTGTGTGTGTGTGTGTGTGTGTGTGTGTGTGTGTGTGTGTGTGTGTGTGTGTGTGTGTGTGTGTGTGTGTGTGTGTGTGTGTGTGTGTGTGTGTGTGTGTGTGTGTGTGTGTGTGTGTGTGTGTGTGTGTGTGTGTGTGTGTGTGTGTGTGTGTGTGTGTGTGTGTGTGTGTGTGTGTGTGTGTGTGTGTGTGTGTGTGTGTGTGTGTGTGTGTGTGTGTGTGTGTGTGTGTGTGTGTGTGTGTGTGTGTGTGTGTGTGTGTGTGTGTGTGTGTGTGTGTGTGTGTGTGTGTGTGTGTGTGTGTGTGTGTGTGTGTGTGTGTGTGTGTGTGTGTGTGTGTGTGTGTGTGTGTGTGTGTGTGTGTGTGTGTGTGTGTGTGTGTGTGTGTGTGTGTGTGTGTGTGTGTGTGTGTGTGTGTGTGTGTGTGTGTGTGTGTGTGTGTGTGTGTGTGTGTGTGTGTGTGTGTGTGTGTGTGTGTGTGTGTGTGTGTGTGTGTGTGTGTGTGTGTGTGTGTCTTAAATGACTATATTTGTTTCTTTCATGTAGTTTATGAGTAATTTAAATATTTCCATTTTATGACAACTTAGTAGATATTCTATACTAATTGGAAAATGAACTTGTGTTTGTCGTAAATTGTAATACAATTGATTTATATATCTCTCGTTAATTTTGCATTCAAAGAAAATATGGTTCAAATCTCTAATCGAAACATTATCACAAAAACAGACTGATGAATTAACTATTCCTAATTTGTGCAGATGTGCCTCATATTTTCCGTGTCGAGTTTTTATTCTGACGATAGTAGAAATATCTTGCTTTGGCAGGTTATACTTAAATATGTATTCAGGTGGCGGAGGAAGTTCTTGATGTAAAGAAAAATATAAATTTTTTGATATGCTTGAAATATTTTTCCATATTGAATTATTTATATTGTATGTTGTATTTATATATTATATTTATATTATATATAATTCCATATAGATATTGTATGTTGTATTTGGTTGTATGTTTAGTTTTGTGTTTTAGTTTTGTTCGTTTATCTGTGTTTTTCTTTTAAATTTAATTATATTTTGTACACAAAACACAATTAACCTTTAACGCGAAACAACAAATAACGTAACAACAAACAAAATAAATAACAACAAACGAGTAATATACAGCAACAATTAAACGTGATTAAACCATAAACAAACAAATTCTCCCAACCTAAACAATATGCCGGATGCCATGCCTTCAACCGTCAACGTGAAAGAAAATAAACAATTGCCCCTTAGCTCGGTTACTGCAATATCCTCCAGAGGGCATATTGCTTAGGACGAGATGCCAATAGGGCTTTTCATTCACAGTCATTTGTTTCGAGCTTCTGTCATGTGTCACATAATATTAATATATCTACGACATACATTATTGGTATATACAATAATACAAACCAAAGACGTATGACGTAGATATATTAATATTATGTGACATATGACAGAAGCTCGAAACAAATGACAATCGATGAAAAGCCCTATTGAGTTGTCTAACTTGTTTGTACTTTATTTAAAATTAAGATTTTTCATTATTCGGTGCGTTCGCGAGAGCCTGTCGGCGACTAGTCGGCGACAAATTAGCAGCAAAACGCATGCGCACTTTAAAATGATATAAATAATATCGTTAATAGATAAATATACAAGGTATATTTGCCTAGTATAATTTAATAATTAGTTATAAATATTAATTAAAGGTAAATATACCTTGTATATTTATCTCCTAACGGTATTATTTATATTAAGTGAGGTTAGAAATTGTCGGCGACAATTTGTCAACTGTACCCGCGAACGCACCATAGAGGTACAGTGGAACCCCGATAAGTCGGCCCCCGATAACCCGGAAGTCCGGCTAACCCGGACCGATTTTCATCGGACAAACATTTCAAAAATTCAAAATAAAAATGTATGTAATATAATATTTGAGAGATAATGTGTATGCACAGGCACCTGTAGTAGTATTCCTTCATTTATTTCAATCCAACTGTCTTAGCATTGTTTAAAAAAGACTAAAAGACTATTTAAAAAATTATTTTTTAAACAATGGCCTTAGTCTTTACTGTTCTAAAATAACAACATCATTCCGATTGTGACTGTATTGTGTGTAGTACAATCTTGTATTATTCGCTTCCGTTTGCTTAGGTTTGGTTTTACGTGTTTTTAGTAATTTGGATGTGTACTGTACATATATTGTATTTCATGTTATTTTAATTATAACGGAGGTTATCTGTAAGTATACCGTATTTTATTAATTTTTACCATATTCTCCGGCTAACCCGGATTTTCGATAACCCGGATCGGTCGCGGTCCCGATTAATCCGAGTTATCGAGGTTCCACTGTATATATTAACATAGAGTGGGCCTACCTTCCGCGCTTCCTGACGACAAGATCTCATAGACTGATTTGTGGCATCTCTTTCTAACACATTTTATCGAGAAACTAAGATGACATTAAGTGTGAGTATAGGCACGGAAGGGGAGGACTACTGTCGCAGCTTTACTATGCGTAAGAGTGAAACAGCACTAATCCAAATAAAAAAGATGGTGTCGTCATTTCGCTCTGAATGACACTCTCTCTATGCTAATATATAACTCTATGGAACGCACCTAAAGGCTGTATGACACTATGCATTTTCTTGTATCATTTCTAATATCGTTTCTGATATCGTTTCTTGTATACATTTTCTTGTATCATTTCTTGTACGTACATTTTTGCCCTGTATGCAAGTTCTTGTATCGAAAATTGTATGAAATTCGGCACGTGATTGGTCGATATTTTGTTTGTCACCCCGTGTCACGTTATGGTAGTACTGCATCTACATCTACAGCTGATTTTAAGGATTTTATCAAATTTATAAACTTTTAATTAACATTTTAATGTTAACCAGAATTTTACGTTGACTGTTTGAGGTTGATTATTTGTGTTTTTATTTTGTTTTGATATTTGTGCTAAAATATTTGCATTAGAATTATCTTCAATTTGATCCAAATTAGGAGCTATTGTATTTTGTAAAAAATCATGCACCATGAAACCTAAATTTATAGTTTGAACTTTACTAGGAGCTAAATATATGGTTATTAGTAGAACAGTGTAGTCCATACCAAACGGTATATTAAGTATCAATATAAGATTTAAAAATAATACCTACAAAAACACAAATAAATTCATCAATACATGATCCCATTTTCATTTCAGCCGCCATTATGAGTAAGTAATTATGACATTTTAGATGTTTTACCAGCAAGTTTTACGTTTTTGCTCTTTGCGCAGAAATTGGCGCAGTTCTTGTACAAGAATCTGTGTCTGACTCACGGTTCTTAGACATTACTACGGTTGCCTAAATCGACTAACCAATGAACATTAAGGGTGAGATTACGTCACGAGAGTTTACTGTCATTTGAATCGTAATATGATTTTTTTCGAATCCTGAGAAAACCAAGTATTTTAGAAAAATTTAAACGCAGGATGCAAGAAAACATTATTACCGAGGGCGGAAAGCCCCTTAGAATAAACAAGCAGATTCTATTGAATGAAATATTTGAAATTAAATATCACACTTCTCTTTTATTTTTAGCCCTGTAACTTATTAAAATAAACATTATAGAAGTTTTCAGGGACTTTCAGCCCTCGGTAATAATGTAGTCTTTCATTCTGAGTTTAAATTTTTCAAAAATATGTTTTAGTTTTCTCAGGATTCGAAAAAAATGAATACAATTAAAACACATTGAGAATTTTGACATGCGTCAAAGTTTTGCATTAACTCAATGTAAAATTCTGAACTGTTGATTTCCAGCTTCCCTAATAATTATTTTACATCAAAAGACATTAGAAACTATTTGAAGAGGATTGAAATTTGTATAGGAAATTACTGTTAAAATTGGTCTACGTAATTAAACATATTCCAAAATTTTGTAAAAATGTAATACATTTTAGTTTTCAGCCCAAACTCAGGCCACACACAATGCAATAATGTTCACATTTTTGAACTGTCAATATTTTTATTTTATCATCTATTGTTTAAAAACAATACAGTTGATAAGATACCCTCAGTTGCGGAGAAAGGATTAATAATAAAGATTTTTTTATTCAGTCAATGGTGTGAGCACTGTCAGTTAAATAGTAACGTGTGGCCTTACTTTTACACGCATACCTATTGTGGCAAATGTATCATATTTTTCAAAATTTTGGAATGCATTTAAATCGTAGAACAATTTTAACTTTTGATTTTAATACAGATTTTAATTCTCTATAAGTATTCTCTCATGACTTTTGATGTAGAATAATTAGGGAAGCAGGAATTCAACAATTCAGAATTTTACATTGTTTCCTATGACCCTTTTTACGATTCACCACCCGGTATAAGATAAAATGTGTACTATTTGTCTTATTATTTCATAATAACACAAATAATACACATATATACACAATAACACACATTCAATGATCGAAAATAATTTAAAAATATGGGAATGTAAACTCTTGTGACGTAAAGTCAAAAATATAAGTCTCCCCACCACCGTCGGACAAGACAACCGTAATAAAGTCTACTAACCGTGTGTCTGACTCAAATTCTTGTATCGTTTCTGATATCGTTTCTTGTATCTGTGTGACATATCAGAAACGATATTAGAAATGATACAAGAAAATGTATAGTGTCATACAGCCTTAATATCCACAATGAATACTCAGTATGTGACGTCACTAACTGTCACTTTCAGTTTGCTCAAACCAGTTTGATCAAATTATTTGATGGTGGGACGCGACCTTTATTGTATCCGAATGTCCGAACAATATAAACTGTAAAAAAATATGCAGTTCAATGACGGGCATTTAAAGTTGCATACTAAAAAAATGTATTTGATAATAAATAAAATTAAAATTGTTAATGTTTTGACGTATTTTTAAAGTTTTGTCATTTATAATCAATGGTTTTGTAAAAAGATTTGTGTTTTTCAGTTATAAGTACTCTTATATTTTGTTCTGTACCTACCTTCATTTTTCTATCAAAATGGGACGTAAATAATAAAATATCGTTTTGAACATACACAAATTCTTATATTTCTGTTATAAAACCGATTTTGAAAACGGGAGCTAATTTTTTAATAAAAGTGGGAATTTTAAGGTAAGTTGAGGAAAAAGGCTGGCAACACCGGCTGCTCTGAAAGGGGAACCTTCCTCGGAATGTTAGGTGGAATTCAGAGCGTCGATTGGAACAAATTCAAAATAGTTGTCCAGATGTTTATTGGATTAATAAGTGAGGCAGACAACCATAAATCTCGTGAGTAACTGTGTACAGTTCAAAACTAAGAAATTAGAAATTATTTCACTTATTAAACGGGATTCAAACATGGGCGTACCTGAGGGATCATGCGGGCTTAGTCCCCGCTCAATTACGCACGTTGCTACATTTTATGTCTGAACATTTTACGATTTAACAATAAAACACTGAAAACTTTTATTTCCAACATTTCCACAAAATGTCTTAACATTTATTGTCACTACAGTTGTTTCGGCAGAGTGCTTTCCTCAAGTGATGTATTTTTACTATGATAGTACACTTTATAATCTTTAACTGAAAACGTTGAGGAGAGTAGGGCTGTTTGTCTTTTCAGAATTATATCTGTCTGTATCTTTTAATTTATTAATTTATTTAGATTCTGATAAAGATAGCTAAGTCCTTTATTTTGAACATGGATGAAATTGGTCATTAAAAGAATGATTATGATCTAGAAAGTGAAGTGCGTACATAGAATATGTTTTTCTATTATTAAAAGCCCTTGCGTGTTCTGATATACGTTTGTTAAAGGGTTCCTACCCAGGCCCGCCGAGAGGGGGGTACAGCCGGTACATTTTACCGGGACCCGGCGTCGACCAGACCAAAGACGTAATTGTTCTTGTTTTTTTTTGCTCCTGAAATATAGGGTCTAGTATTGAGGCGACTGATAATTTTGAGCCCGGCGGAATATTTCGCTATGAAATATTTAATATTGTCATGCGCTGAGCTGGCCACCAGCCGTCTTACACCATCGACCGCAAGAAACGCAGCAATTGAAATTAATTCGCTATTTAACATTTTATGGACATTCTGAGATAAAGATAACGACAATATAAAGAAAAAAGAATGTGTGTGTACTTTGTACGCACGTAAGAAGTTATACTTCTATTATATGATTTCTTAAAAATAAATATACTTTAAACAGTTTGTTTTAATTTTTTTTAAACACCAAACTAATTTTGTGCTTACCGCTTTCAAAAAAATAAAAAAAAAGTATAGGATTGCACTGGATTCGAACTCAAGACCTCTCGATCTCTGGCCGAATGCTATACCAAATACGCTACGAAGACTGTGTCTGTATCGGTTCGGACGTACCTAATGACAATTCATGGTAACAAACAGACAAGTATAATAAATATACAATAAAATGTTTTAATAATACTCATCTTACTCCTGAGGAAGACAAATCCAAAGACACAACAATTATAATAAATATATTTACTAAAAACACTAATACAGTGGAACCTCGATTATCCGTCTCTCCATTAACCGTCACCTCTCTTAACCGTCAGGGTCCGTACGTAAGTTGTATTGACTACATAAGCAAAAATTGGGTCATCAATTCATTTTGTTTGAGCATTGCGATAAACCAAACGAAATTCGCTGAAATATACAGTGCGGTAATAAATGAAGTTATGGCTGAATCAACTGTTTTGTTTTCGTTGACTAAAGATGACATAAACGAATCGTTAATTTGTGATCAGGATGCAAACAGCTATCGATTGCTGACAGATGATGAAATCATTGAAATGGCAAAAAAAGCGGACGAAACAGATTCAGAAGCTGACACAGACTCGGAATTTGATGGTGGCGATGTCGATGGTGTTATTGCAACTGACTGAACTGACAAAGATTTGCGTAAAGAAGCTCGAGAAGCTGCATCGCACATGCAACAATTCATCGAGTGGTATTCTTGACAAGAAGAAGCCAATAAAGTAGATTGCATGATCTTACGCGGGTTAAGAGAAATGTGAAGCATCAGTAAAGATTTCAGAATATTTTAAACCAAATTGATTCGTTTGTATGAACAAAAATTCCTCTTATCTTGTAAAAAAAAACATATATGTAAAAAAAAGTTTGAAAGTTGTACTATCAATTTTCAATTTTTTTAATGTTCTCTTAACCGTCTTTTCGATTATCCGTCATACCCTTGGTCCGGTGCCCTGACGGATAATCGAGGTTCCACTGTAGGTATATTCTTTTCACACCTTTTCTTGCACTGATATATTTATACATAACTAGAAAGGTTTGCTAACGGCTGTTGACCATATAGCAGAATAAGACAAAACGCAGAAGAATATAGACAGACTTTAAGGGAAAACTATAAACAACAAGTAGCAAAGGAAGAGTTAAAAATTAATAAGATTAATGAAGAAATAAAAGAAAAACTCTTGGAAGCGGGAATGAAAACTGCCAAAAAACTAAGAACAAAAGAAAATAGATTAAGTAGCGGGACAGTTAAGTTAATGGAAAGTAGACGAAAACTAATAAGCGAAAACAAAAGAAACACAGTAGAATACGTAGAAATAAACAAACTTATTAGGAGAAAAACCAGATAGTATCTAAGAAAACACACTGAAAATGAAATCGAGAAAGTAATTGAGAGAAATAAGGGCATAAAATGCTTACGACCAAATTTAGAGAAAACACTACCCATTTCAATAAAGGATGAAACAGGACGGGAAGAGAGGAGAAAAGATAAGATATCAGAAGAAGTAGAAAGGTTTTATAAAGAACTGTACACCTCAAAGAAAGACGCAAACTTCAACACTCAGGAATATTTCAAGAAAACAATCACGAATGTAAACTCAGAAATATTGCCAAAAATAGAAAATTATGAAATAGAAGCAGCACTATCACAATTAAAGAACAACAAAGCACCAGGACCAGATGGAATCCTTGCTGAAATGTTGAAATAAGGCAGAGAAGAAATCTTACAAACATTAAGAAATCTATTTGATCAGTGTCTACATAAAGGAGAAATACCCGACGAATGGAACGAAAGTCTTACAATCCTGCTATTTAAGAAAGGCGACAGAAAGGACATAAAAAATTACAGACCCATCTCTGGGTCTACATACAGACTGCTGTCCCAAACGTATAAACTATTCATGAGGATTATCAACAACAGGCTAACACACAAATTGGACTCGTATCAACCAGTAGAGCAGGCAGGATTCCGAAAGGGATATAGCACCACTGACCATCTTCTAACAATTAGGACACTAATAGAAAAAGCTAACGAATACCATATAGATCTGCACTTAGCGTTCGTTGACTACGAAAAAGCATTTGACAGCGTGGAAATGTTGGCAATAGAAAAAGCTATAAACAACTGTAGAATAGATTCCAGATACAGAATACCATATAGATCTGCACTTAGCGTTCGTTGACTACGAAAAAGCATTTGACAGCGTGGAAATGTTGGCAATAGAAAAAGCTATAAACAATTGTAGAATAGATTCCAGATACAGAATGCTAATACATAATATACAGGGTGTCCAGAAACTCTACCGACAAACGAAGACAGGAGATTCTTCAGATAATTTTAAGATAATTTAATCCAATTCACTTAGTCCGAAAATGCTTCCTAAGGGAGCTAGAGCTCTTTGAAGATGGCGTCTTGTAATTAGTTTTTCTTAAATACCTCCAGAATGCTTTTATTTAGAAAAACAAAAATTGGTACGCGTATTTATCTTCAAGATATAAATCTAATTCATCTATTGCAAATTTCTAGTACCCATCATAGGCGTCCGTTTTAGGTAGGGCAACGGTTATTTTATCGCATAACTTTTTTATCTTTAAGTTTTATGCATTTATGACACTGGATTATTAAATTGTGAGGTATTTTAGTACTAAAAGGTACTCTTATTTTAAATCGGTAGGACACACCGTTTTCTAGAAAAATCGATTTGAAAATTTTTCGCTTCGTGAATTAAAAAAAAATTTCAAAAAAACACTGTATAGAAAGACGAAAACTGGTACATTTATTTATATTCCAGAGATAAATCGATTTCATTAAATGCGAATTTCTAGTACTGGTCATAGGCGTCCGTTTTGGGTAGGTCAACAGTTATTTTATAGCATACCTTTCTTGTCTTGAATTTTTGAGCATTTTTGACACTAGATTATTAAATTATGAGGTATTCGAGTACTAAAAGTTACTCTTACTTTATGTTGGTAAAATACTTCGTTTTTTGTTGAAAAGTTCTTTCAATTTTTTTTCAAATTCCAAAAACGAAAAACGTTCAAATCGATTTTTCTAGAAAACGGTTTGTCCTACCGACTTAAAGCAAGAGTACCTTTTAGTACTAGAATACCTTACAATTTAATAATTTGGCGTCAGAAATGCATAAAAGTTAAGGACAAAGTTATGCGATAAAATACCCGTGGCTTTACCCAAAACGGACGCCTATGACCAGTACTAGAAATTTGCAATGGGTGGAATCGATTCATCTCTGAAAAGTAAATAAGCATACCAATTTTTGTTTTTCTAAATAGACTCGTTCTGGAGGTATTTAAGAAAAACTAATTTCATGACGCCATCTTCAAAGAGCTCTAGCTCCCTTAAGAAGCATTTTCGGACTAGGTGAATTGGGTTAAATTGTCTTAAAATTATCTAAGGAATCTTCTGTCTTCGTTTGTCGGTAGAGTTTCTGGACACCCTCTATATAAGAAAGCAACAATGACAGTACAATTGGAAGAAACCACAAAACCCATACCAATTAACAGAGGAGTGCGACAGGGATATGTTATTTCTCCTAAACTATTTACATTAGCACTGGAAGATGTTTTCAAAACAATGGAATGGACAAACATGGGAATAAACATAAATGGAAAGAAACTAAACCACCTAAGACATGCAGACGATGTATAGTAGTCATAGCATCAAGTTTTGAAGAACTACAAACCATGCTAACCGAACTAGCAAATGAATCCGAACAAATAAGTAGGTCTAAAAACGAATTTTGCCAAAACAAAAACGATGACAAACACACAAGATAAGAGAAACGTAATACTAAACGACACCACAATAGAAGCGGTTAATGATTATATATATTTGGGACAGACGATAAAGATAAATAAGAAAAACCAAACAACGGAGGTAAAAAGAAGGGTTAGATTAGCCTGGGCAGGATTTGGAAAACTAAAATGGGCCCTAAAGAATAAAAAAATACAACAATATTTAAAAACACGAGTGTTTGCAGTGCATACTCCCAATTCTCACATACGCATGCCAAACATGACCTTGACCAAGGCAAACATGGATAAAATAATGAAAGACACAAAGAGCCATGGAGAGAGCAATGTTAGGAGTAAAATTGACAGACAAAAAGCAAAACAACTGGGTAAGAAATAAAACAAGAGTCAAAGACGCAGGTGAAGAAGAAGAAGAAAGATTTAGCAACTAAACGCCATATACAATGGCCATACTGTCTGTGTGAGCATGCGCGCAGTATTATGAAATTTTACTCTCAATCGCGCCTAAAGAAGTATAACTTCAAAAATTTGATATATTGCGCGACTTTTATAAAGAATACGATAGAGCGATATACAAGGAGATTATTTGTAAATCTCAACTTTCTCCAATAGATTTACTTAATAAAATTAAACATCCCAAATTGGAGTCATTATTTCCTAACGTTGCGACGCGTTGCTGTAGCGTCAAGAATATTACCGGTGGAAGTCGCAAAAAGGTAAAAGATCCTTTTAGTTTTCTTTCTCGCATAAAAAATACTATGAGATCTAAAATGAAACAAGATCAGTTAACGGACCTAGCAACTTTGTGCACTGAGAATGATTTGGTAAAGTCATGCGATTTTTCGAAAATTATAGACATCTTTGCCAATCAAAAAACTCGAAAAGCACCGGTATTGTAAATATTTTCACTATTATAAAAATGTAATCCAAATTTATTAAATGTTATATTTAAAATGTTTCTTATTTTTATTATTGATAAATTAATTTCTATAAAAATTAAACAATTTTTTTCGATCTTCACTTTTTGTCGGGGGCACGGTCTTCACTTTTTATCGGGGCCCGCTCATCCCTCCCGGCGGCCCTGGTTCTACCAGTTTGACCAATGCAAGTTTTTGGGCAGTCACCACATGCAAGTTTGTATACCCCACGCAGTGTAAGTGCAATTCCTGTGACTTGATGTTCTTAACATAACTGCTTAAAAGATGCTGTTTGTTCTGAAATCTGGTGTTATTATTATTTTTTTTTTTTATTAGCAATACAGTAAGAACCTCGCAAATCCGAACGTTCGGCAAATCCAAACCAACGGAAAGTGGAAAAAAATAAAAAAATTCAAGACAAAAATTTAAAAACGTTTTTATTATACAGAGTAAAACCAGAAGCATTGAGCAATGTAGGATTAATAGGACTTTGAGATATAACATTTCTTAAAAATGAATACGTATATAGGTAGGGTTACCATACGTCCGGATTTTGTCCGGGCAGTCCGGATTTGAAAGACATGTCCGGATTTTTTTCTTTACTAAAAAAATGGAAAACACTTGGCCCAACGGAGGGAAATTTCATTCTGCGCTAAATCAAATGGTTAAGGCTACACGGTGATCCTACCTGGAAAGAGATGGAAGAGAGCGCTTTAACTATAGTCAGCGTTGTCTGTACCGAATTCTGTCAATGTAGATGATTTATTTGATGAGCGCTCGTCACTTCTCCAAGTTCTAAAAAAGCTGAAACCTAAATGGACTTTACTTTCTAAAGAAGAAACCCCAAACACTCATGACAAATGGCAAGAAATGTTTGAAGCATTTTCTAAAAGCAACGTTTCCTTTACGAATATTTTTAAAATAGGAGAATTCATCTTTTGTCTACCTGGTATTTCGGCTCCTACTGAATGTATCTTTTCGATGATGAATTTTATATGGACGGCCCAAAGAGGAAGATTATCTCAGCCTGTTATAAAGGAGCTTCTCAATATTAAAGCAAATTCTGTAATGTCATATTCCGAATTCCATGACAAAATAAAAAATGACAAGCCACTTTTGAGAAAAATTATGTCTTGTGAAAAGTACGAAAGAAGAACAGATGAAGAACATCCTATCCCTGGGCCCAGTACAAATTAAGCATTTCGCATATATATAGGTATGGTATGTTAACTCATTCGCTGCCGATAATGCGCCAGCGTGTGATGTGGTTACTTCAGTCAGGTGCCAATCACGCGCCAGCGAGTGATACGGTTACTTCAGTTACACGGACCGTTCAACAAAATGGCTCCTAGCCGAGTTCCATCCTCTTCGATCGGCAGCGAATGGGTTAAACAGTAAATGGTTAAGTTCAATTAGTTACCACTATAAACAGCCCGGATTAACCGATAATAGTATAAAAGGCCCGGTTTCAGGTAAAATTTATTTTAGGCTTTATTATGGGAGTACCGTCTAGTCAGTGTTAATTGCAAAAGACCAACTCTGTCTACCTCGGTGGCTTATCGCTCATCCGGGTGGGTCTTAACAATGGGCCAGGTCAGATAAATTTAATAATATTTACGACCGCACTAATTGAACTCAAACCAATTAATGTTGAACAAACCATACAATGTAGAGGTAGCAACACAGTCAAATTCACATTTTACATTTTCTACAACCCCTTGGATAACCCCTGTCCGGATTTGGTCTTAATAAATTATGGTAACCCTATATATAGGTACTTTATTCGTAGTGCTTATAACAGTTAAACAGAAACATATATGTCGTTTCTCTTCTAGTCAATTTGAGTCCAAAAATATTTGTCAAGACTCTTGCAAGGAAGTTTGTAACCCTAAGCGCCGGACTCCACTTGCGATTTGTAACGATTGCGATTGTTTTGTCGCGAAAATTGAACACATTTTTTCAAATACAAGTCAATCCATTTGCGACTAAATAATCGTGGATTGACTTGTATTTGAAACAATGTGTTCAATTTTTGCGACAAAACAATCGCGCGCCTACAAAATCGCAAGTGGAGTCCGGCGCTAAGGCGCATTTTAAAGAAGTCGGTTACTTTCTGATGCATGGAGGTTTAGCGACTTAACGCAGCGATGTTGAACCATTTATTCATTACATCGACCAGTAACGCAGCCCAGTTTTGCTCCACGTAACGTAGAGCCACATCTGCGTGTCACAGTCGATGTGGCAGGGAAACTTCTTTGCTTTCTTCATCTTCATTAGAATTGCCTTGAGGTTGAACCAAGTCTACAATCTCTTTGTCCGTAAATTCTTGGTGCCCATTGTCGTCAGCTTCAATCCATTCTGTAATTGCACTTTTTTCTTCGTTTTCACATCCTGGAAATTATTGAATGACTTCTTAGGAGGTCATCTTATAATGGAGCTTAGAAAAATGGAGAGTGAGACAGATGCAGAGACTCAAAATCAATGACAACGAAAGCATTGAATTATTAGTTAGAATAACTTTCTGATAATCCGAACAGGCTGGCCCCCAATTAGTTCGGATTTGCGGGGTTCTACTGTATGTAATTGCAAATTAAAACATAGGTTTTAACTTCAAATAACTTTTCATAATGACAATTTTCGATATTGTAAAAAAAAGGTACTTACTTTACTTTCGACCAAAATTCATATTTTTTGACATACCTTGTATAATATTCATAAAATTTTATATCAAATATAAAAATATTTTTTTTTCATAAAATTGGTAATAAAAAAAGTTTCCCATATGGTTCTAACTTAGGCAGCCCCAATGTATAAGTGGATAGAGTTATTCGAAAAGGAACCAAGCGCCTATTTAGTAGTTCGGAGAAAATTACGTTAGAAGTTTAGTTTAAAAAATAAGTCGCTGGTGTTGGCGCTTGGTGTTCTTGTTAATAGATGTCGTTATAGTCGTTCTGGGACTTAGATATTTTTAGAATATTCAATATACTCCAGTAGAAATCGGTTGGTGGTAATTTCTTAAATATTCTCGAATTTGTCACGAATGAAAATTACGTTAGAAGTTTAGTTTAAATTATAAATCGTTGTTGTTGGCGCTTGGTGTTCTTGTTAATAGATGTCATTGGAGTCGTTCTGGGGCTTAGATATTTTTAGAATATTCAGTATACTCCAGTAGAAATCGGTTGGTGGTAATTTCTTAATATTCTCGAATTTGTCGCTTGGTTCCTTTTCGAATAACTCTATCCAAGTATGTTACTAAAATAATAATTAAAAAATAACATTTTACAAAATTTACAAAACTTTTTATTCTTAGCAGAATTACATGTTATTTATATAACTTAAAACTAAAATTAGTACCGCCTTTTCTGTGTGCTTATATACAAAACATTATTTCCTCTGATAAATGCATCACCGAATTTATTTTTTAGCTGGCCATTAACATATTCTTCAGTCTGCTCCAAAGCAATGTTCATGTATCCATCTAGGCATGCTAGAACGCCTAAAAAGTAAGAAACACATGAAATAATTGAATACAGTAAAACCTCCGTTAACCGAAATAATTGGGGGGAAGGGCGTTTCGGATAACAAGAATTTCGGTTAAAAATAACATTGCATTTTGTATTCTTCTTATATCAAATTACATAGTTCTTGGTCAAAGTTGGTATTAAAACATACTATAAGGTGATTTCGTAATGTTTTCTTTATTGTAAAATAGAACAAAGCAATAAAATTAAGGAAAATGAACACGTTTGAAATGTTTTTTTTTTAATTTTTCTTTTCCTTTGACAATGATGTTTTGCGGCTATGTTTATTATATAGATGTTTCGGTTAACGGAAGTTTTACTGTATATACTATAAATAATAATTTAATTGTTAATTAGTAAAGGACTTGGAGGAACTCTGATGGACAGACAACAAATAAGATCAACTTTATCTTCACGGACACAAACACATAATTAAAATGTTACAGGCTTAATCAATTTTCGGTCGCAAGAAAGACTGAAGATGATCAAAATTAAAAAAAAAACTTGGATACACCCAACGAATAAACTTGTATTTGAGAAATGTATCAGTAGTAACTTACTCAGGAACACAACAAATGAAGATCGAAATAACCTAAATGAAGTAATAGTATACACAATAACACACGCCCAAGAAAATATTATAAAAGAAAAGAAAATAATTAAGAAATGAAACAAAAACTGGAAGACCATAGAGTACTGAAAAGTCAAGGAAATATTTATTTATTTATTTATTTACGAGTTTCCCCAATTTCATAAAAAATATACATATATATATAAACAATAAGTAGAAGTAAAAGTAGTAGTAGTAGTAAAGTCCAGTAAAACAGTAAAAAAACAAAAAATAAAATTAAATGAAAGTGTGACAGCATAAAACTGTAGTAAATACATTACAATAAAACTAAATTTAACATACACACAATCCACGTTATGCAGTGACAATACATAATAATAATATAATATAAACCGACATTAATCAACTAACTACAGACAATAAAAAATTAATAAATTATACAGGGTGTCCCGAAAAGACTGGTCATAAATTACACCACACACTCTGGGGTCAAAAATAGTTCGATCGAACCCAACCCGCCCTAATACAAATGTGCTCACAAAAAAAGTTACAGCCCCTTGAAGTTACAAAATGAAAATTGACCCCCTTCAATACATCGAAAACTATTAGAGATCTCCCACCGAAAATGGACATGCACCATTCTCATGGCAGGAACATCCCAAAACAAAATTACAGTGAAATTTGTCCACCACATAAAAAAAAATTGACTCACAGAAGTGCCCAAATAACTTGGAAAGACATGTGTATTTGAAATTTGGGTAAGTAGAAGTACAGTGGAACCTCGATAACTCGGATTAATCGGGACCACGACCGATCCGGGTTATCGAAAATCCGAGATAGCCGGAGAATATGGTAAAAATTAATAAAATACGGTATACTTACAGATAAACTCCGTTAGAATTGAAATAACATGAAATATTTTTATAAATATGCACAGTACATATTACCTACTCATTACAATTCTAAAAAAAACACCAAACCCAAACAATACAAGACACACAATACTAAAGACCATTGTTTATAAAAGAATTTTTTAAATAGTCTTTCCTAAACAATGCTGACAGTTTGAAATAAAAAGGAATAGATACTACAGACAGCTGGCTGTTGTTTCTGCGGCGTGTACTATGAGTAATTTTTAATCTCGTGTTCAAATTACACACATAAGTACACGACACAGAGAGTCTAGACACATTATCTCTCAAATATTATATTACATACACTTTTATTGTTGAAAGGATTGTCTGATAATTAACTATTTTGATTGGAAATAAGCCACAATTAAATTGAAAAATACAAAATATTGAAAATCAAAATGTTTATCTGATGAAAATCGGTCCGGGTTAGCCGGACTTCCGGGTTATCGGGGGTTGACTTATCGGGGTTCCACTGTATGTAATTATCAAATATATTATAAGGCTGAAATGGAGGTGCACAAAAAAATTGCTTGAGTGGAGACCGCAAGCAGACAAGCGAAGCCAGGGAAGACAATCAATGTGATGGACCTACAACCTCAAAAGAGGAGCAGAACAGATGATGGAAATATCTGGAGGAGGTATGTTTTACAATGTACTGATGATGATGATGACAGTGCAGATATTATACATTCATCATTCATATGTCTTCTCAAGTTGAATAAGTTGTAATAACTTGCATTATTCCCTTTCTAAATATATACATGGAAACATACTAGTCAAATCTCAATAACTCAAATCTTAATCAGTAAAAAAAGCGGTAAACTAGACCATAAAAGTGTATAAATAAAAACACAGTGTTGTTATACCTCTATAATCCACGCCACTGTTTAGTTTTACTACAACAGGTCTACCATGAATTTGTTGAATGAAAGTCGATAGTGCCTCCTTTCTGTTCATTTTTATAATAAAATTAGTGCAATTTGATAAAAATTTCAATTTTCAATATAAAATAGGAAATAGGTTATCTCTATGTTTGACGTTTTTTGGTCAGAGTAATAATCTTCTTTTTCTATACAATGCAGATACTGTCATACCAAAGAATACATATCTCTCACAAGAACCGACACGGACGGCGATTCTTTTGTTGTTAGCATGTTAGCATGTACTTAATTTTAGTATCGAGTTGGCAAGTGTACACGCGAGTACACTGAGAAAAGTCTCGCACATTTCTGGCGTGTATCAATAAAATTTTAGTTGCACTGAGAGAAAGGTTGCATGCAGGGCCGGCTTTTGTTGACATTCTTAGGCCCGGTCTTTTCACCTCCGAATAAATATGCTCTTATCTGGCAGTTAGCTATCTGGAGGATAAATATTTATTCGCCAGATAAAATGTACCCGTCTTTTCACGTCAATTTATGTTCCAGTTAGTTATCCGGTAGATAAGCTTAAAAGTAAGTTCGGATTCGGAACACACCTGATTTTTGTGTTTATTTTTATAATTTCAGCTTTAACTTAACCTAACATAATTAGATTCACATAATCAAGACCAAGATGATTTTCTCGATTTTATTTCCATTTTGGAAGAAGGAAATGTAAGTAAATCAAAGAATTACAACTTAAAATAAGAAGTATATAAAGTCATAGTCATAAGGTTTAGAAATACATTTCCATATTTTGATCAAACAATATTGTTTTAGAAAGAAAACATTGATTATGGTGAAAAAGTTTACTGGAGAACTTGAACAAGAGGTAAATAAATTTTAAATTAGTGGAAAACTGTTGATTTGTATGTAAAGAAGACAAAGACAAGTTTAAATAAAGACAAGCTAGCTAATGAAACAGATGCAGTGGTAATTTTGTTTACATAATTAATAATTTTAACATATTATATTATTAATATCTATTAACTGTTCAATGATGTAAAAATTTGTTAATGTGGGGAAAACTTTTATTTAAATTCAATACTATATTTCTGTAGTGGTAAGGCAAAAATTTGATTTTATGTCCGATTTTAGCCAGAATGAGATTATTTGCTTGATATGCTATTTAGTAAAATTTCTTCAAGATGGTGGAGTTTGGTATGTGTATGATGAAGGTAAAAACCCCTTTGTTCCACATATCTTTTGTATAAAAGTTATGTCCCCTTTTAACTTACTTAGTAGAACCCCGATTATCTGGGTGGGCTTTCTATTACTCAAGTTGCATTTTTGAGGTTTTATCAAAATAGCGTCATCGTAAATCACTTGACTCTATATGACGAAAGAGAGACTCATAATGAAAGATTTATTTTTTTCTGTTATCTCTTTATAGTAGGTACATAATAATATCTATGTATACACATACATATTATGTATGTGTATACGTACGTATTATACATAATATGAAATACATGTTCGGATTATCCGTGCTTTTCAATTATCAGTGCCACCTTCGGTCTCGAGGAGCACGGATAATCGGGGTTCTACTGTATTAGGTAGGCCAGAACTTGATATATTACTTGATTTCTTATGTTGATTACTTTTCGTTTTTGGGTTGGCAAAACATGATTCAAACTTTCAAAATGCTCTCCTGAAAAATTAGGCTAGATGGACATATCAATCATCGTCAAAACGCTACAGATTTATAATCCATCCAACTGGTATATTGAATAGTAAACTAGGGAAATAACCAACTAAGTATATCAAAACACAATATTTTTAAAGATTGGATAATTTACATTACATGGTAACTTGAAGAATCCCAATAACAAGAATAAAACCTAATTTTAATATTTGTTAGTAGATACCTTTCACTTTTCTAAATAAAAAAATTAGTTACAGATATGATAAACATCTAGAAGATTCAATCCTGCATTCTTAAAGAAAAAAGCTAGTTTTAGTAGTAAGCTACCAATAATAAACTAGAGAATGTATTACAAGAAAGAACAACGCTAATACTAAACATACCTCAATTGCTTCAGATAGAAAAAGAGGACGAAAAGGTACAACACAAGCGTGCTAGAGAAAATGAAAGGGCAGAAGAGAGACACAAAAATTCATTGATTTATTAAATTTAAAAATTTAATTATACAAAGGACAATTAAATAAAGAATAAAAAAATGATACATGTATATTATTGATCCTTCTATTTCCCCATAAAGCATGTTACTGACCAGGAGGTATACTATAATAGATATATTACATCTCATGGTGCTCACTATAATAATGAGTGAGCCTGCATAAACGGAACCATAATATACATTATAATTCCATGTATGCAGCCTCACTCGTTACTATAGTGAGTGATATGAGATATATTTTAGTATAGATCCCCGTGCATGACAAGCTTAACACAAAAATTTTTATAAGGTTATCAAACATCTTCAGTAAATTCAATAATTTAGCTTATTCCTGGTCTATACTTAGCAATTCATTTTCAAAATTGTCTTCATTTTCATTTCTCTCTCTATGTTATAAATATATTGCTTCAGTGTAAGATAGGACAATTGAATCAATTTAATTGTTTTGTTTTCTGCCATATACAAAAAGGGCGATATGTATTTCTGGACTCATCAGTGGACAATCAGAATCTCTAAGTAACAACCCATTGCTATGATCTGAATTTAAACAGCAATAATACAGAATTATTTATATTTGGCACAAAAAATATTACGCTACCTACATTCAATACCACGTATGAGGATTTTTAGGTGAAACGAGTTAGAGGTTGATTCTGAGTATATTGCGCACACTTTACTGAATGATTCTAATCACAAGTAAGAGAAATAATGTTTTCCACCTACCTCTACCGAAAGTATACTTTTCCGGACCTGATTGTAGGGAGCAAAGTTGTACTTTTCCTCCCTAGGGAGGAAAATATTTTTCCTCCCTAGGGAGGAAAAGTAAAAGTGACGTCATGGTATTTCATTCATGAAATGTAACTTATTGACGCCCTGTACAATAGCTATTTTCTATTACGTAAGTTTCTATACATTTTAACGTTTATTTATAAAACACTCTGTATTTTGCAGAATGGTAAAAAACAGTAAATTGTTATTTTGATTTAACAATGTTTACATAATTAATTTGACTTATATTTGACAGTTGACAGTTATATTGTACGTACTTGTTAGTTTTAGTTCTAATAAATTTTGTTGGTTAGTTACATAAATATATTAAGTAAAAATTAAAATGACTTGTTATTTGAGGAAGGTGGAAAAACCATATGTATAACATGGGAGTAAAGTGCCTTTTCCTCCCTTGAATGATTACTGCCCTCCGCTACGCGTCGGGCAGTAAACTTCATTCTCGGGAGGAAAAGTAGCACTTTCCTCCCTTGTTATACAAATAGCTATTTCTCGTACTTGGGAATATACTCAGAATCAACCTCTAACTCGTTTCACCTAAAAATCTTCATACGTGGTATTAGAATGTAGGTAGCGATTAGTAAGAAGGTACCTATTTAAAACATATTCAGGGAGTATTACGAAATTGTCAGAATATAAAATCAGTCTTCCTATATTCTATAGATTTATTGAAAATTTTGAGAATTTCATGATACACCCAGTATGTTTTGGATACTTAACTCTGCAGCTTTTTTTTCAAGGTAGGTATCTACTGTTTTGGAGCATACTTAATTCTAGTTACTATATCAATACCTTTCATTTTGGAATCGTAAAATATTTGGCAATTCAAAGAAATCAATATTTTAAAAATGAGAAAACTAAACAATTTTTTAACAAAACTAGAGGTAAAACTTTTACCAATTTAATGTTTCACAGATTATTCTAGTGGGTAACTTTAAGATAGATACTTATGCAAGATGGGATAAAAAACTATTTTATTTTTTACAACTTGTTTTTCTTTGTAAATGAATATAGTTGAGTAGGTATACAATAATACATAACTATTATAATTTTTTCAAATTATAACCCATTTTTAATTTAATATCTAATAACTCGGCTTAAAAAATTACAGTAGGTAGGTATGTACAAAAACAAAATAACAAAATTTGTGATTGAGAATTTTTAGAAAGAACAAAATTTTACTTTTGCAATAAATTCAATCAGACCTACAAGATTTTAGGTTATATTTTTAGTTTCGTGGCAATCAGAAACCATGAAATATACGAAAATCAAAGTTTATCTTCCAGATAACTTCTTATTCGGTACTTTATTCGGCAGTTAAATATTTGATATTTAACGTCAATTTATCTGCCGGATAACTTTATTCCAGAGTGAAAAGACGCTACTTTTTTTATCTGTCAGATAAACTTCCCGTTAACTATTTATTCGGAGGTGAAAAGACCGGGCCTTAATATGGTGGAATTATTTTTGATTTACAAAAGGTTGCAAATACAACACAAAGTAATGGTGAGAATTATATTGATTAAAACCATGGATAAAATACCTTTTTTATCCTGATTTTAGCATTGAAAGACCAATAATAAAATATATTATAGTGGCGTGACATTCACTAATTATTCTTTTTGGCTTATATTGATACAACGATACAAAATATAATTTGTTGTTTTCACCAATTTTGAAAAAGTGTGAACAAGTTGGTGAGAATTTGAACGACTTGGTGTGACCTAATAGGCTGTCTGTCCGTCCGACCGCGAATATAACTCCTTCAGTCACTATACCAGGTAGAATGACAAATGAGGTGTCAAATGAAAGCTTATAATCCATGGATGGTACTCAAGGTGAGACGTCTGACCTAGACTGTCTGTCCGTCCGACCGGAAATGTAACTCCTCCGTTACTATACCAGGTAGAATCACAAATGAGTGTCGAATGAAAGCTCATAATACATGGATGGTACTAAAGGTAGGAAATTTGACCTAGGACTTCCGGTTTTAGAAATGCGACCGGAAGTACTCTTTTAAAGTCACCGCAATAGCACAAGTGGTATATTATTCGACGCGCATTCGCAAGACGAGAACAAATATATACATCTGGTTTCATGACTGTCTGTCCGTCCGACCGCGAATACAACTCCTCAGTTACTAATACAGATAGAATGACAAATGAGGTGTCGATTGAAAGCTTATAACCCATGGATGGTATTAAAGATGAGAAATTTGACATCGGACTTCGGTTTTAGAGTTACAACCGTAGGTACTGCTTTAAAGTCACTCAAAATATGATATGAATGTAAAACAAGATGACAAAATTAGTAAAATCGTAGATCAATCGACGCAAAGTTACACGAAGAGTTCCAATATCGACTTCCAGTTCTACTTTCGATTACTTTGGGTGAAAACCTAGGACCAATTACTTGTTTGTCGAGGTATTTCCTGATTCATTATATTCGTTATTTCGTAAAATATTCGAAAAATAACAGCCGTTGTAACCGTCACGGAATCCAATTCTTTTTGGATGACAAATGTTCGTGATCAACAACAAGAAACTGTATATTAAAATCGAATGTCAATATTTTCAATTTTTATTGTCTTGGAAACCAGCCAAAACATTCTGTACATTCCAGCCAAAACCAGCCAGTACATTCTTTAAAGTCGAATATCGGGGTAAATAAATAAAAAACCAATAAGTATTGTACTATTTTATTTCTATAAATATAAAGATGTAATAACTGAAAAAATATATATAGTATACAATAAAAACTACTAAGCAATCGAGAAAAGAGAAAAAGTAATTTTTTTAATTAATATATTAATTAATATATATATATATATATATATATATATATATATATATATATATATATATATATATATATATATATATATATATATATATGGAAACGTTTTGATCATTATGGTCAGAAGCTTATATTCCATATGAAAGCAGCCTTTAGCTTTTTTTGTTGGAACGCAAGTATAATCAAGAGAATGTAAACCTATTATGAAGAGTGTATTGTCAATTATCAAGCATTAACTTGAATGTTGAAACAATTTCAAGTAATATTGGATCAAACTTTTTGAATTAGCTAAATTATATAATGTTACTCCTGAAAATCCTGAATTTCAAGTAGTCAGTCATAAATTGTTTTATATATTTGACCTAAGTTATTGTTTTATACAAACTACAGAAACAATTTAATGAAACATAGTTTATTAAATTTAATTTAGGTTTGCTGATAAAAGTACTTTATGGAAGTTTTTGTGAGTATTGGATTCTCAACTTTTTAAACACAGCACGTGGCTTGTGGAATGAACACATATAAAATATGACTTTGTGCTCTTCCTGCAGATGCATTTGGTACAGTAGAGGTCAAAGAAAGGTTAGAGAATTTGTATTTTTAGATTCAAATTCTTTGTGAAATCCCAATAAATACAAAATTATTTTTTTATGCGATAGTTTATAGTTCATGAAAAAGCTTAAAATAATTAATTCACATAATCAAGATATCTCAAAAAGAATTAAATTGTATAAATGTTGGAAAATAACAATTAATAGTTGTAGGCTATATAAGAAAATATATACCGGGTGGTGAATTGGAAAGCGGGCCATAGGAAACTCAATGTAAAATTCTAAACTGTTGAATTCCTGCTTCCCTAATTATTTTACATCAAAAGTCATAAGAAACTATTTGTAGAGAATTGAAATCTGTATTGAAAACAACTGTTAATATTGTTCTACGAACAATAATTATTCAAAATTTTGTAAAAATAGAATACATTTTTCAGAGTAATACGCCAAAGTTAGGCCACACGCAATACCATAATGTGTATAAGGTTGCATTTGTTGACAAAAAATTTATTATAATATTAACAATTTGAAATGTCAATTTTTTTATTTATTTTATCACTTATTGTTTAAAACACAATAAAGTTGATAAGATACCCTTGGTTAAGGAGAAGTATTAATAATAAAGATATCTTCTTCAGTCAATAATGTGCTCACTGTCAGTTAAATAGTAACGTGTGGCCTAACATGCCCACACATACCTACTGCGGTAAATACATTATACTTTTTCAAAATTTTGGAATGTGTTTAAATCGTAGAACAATTGTAACTTCTGTTTCTAATACAGATTTCAATCCTCTACAAATAACTTCTCATGACTTTTGATGTAACATAATTAGGGAAGCAGAAATTCAACAGTTTAGAATTTTACATTGAGTATCCTATGGCCCGTTTTCCGATTCACCACCCTGTATAGAAAATAAGTCTATACAAAATATTATGAGCTACAAACTGATACAAAAACAAAATACTAACGCCAAGCCAAACAAACAACTGTGACAACAAACGCCGATCCTGTCCAAGACAAATGTCACCAAAATTATTTGCTATTCATACAAATTGAGAAATGGCCGATCTGGCACATGCGCATAAAAATTTAGTTCATAGATAATCCGTTTGTGTCGGTTCTTGGGAGATATGTATTCTTTGGTCATACTGTTCCTTTGGTCTACGCCTACGTTCAATATGTTAAAAAACATTTTTAGGAATACATTCTGTTTTACCAAACCAAAACTGAAGACACCGCTTATCAGTTGTTAAAACAGATATAAACAGATCATGAATACATATAACAATAATTTCTTTACCCAAAAATGTGAAAGTAAGTAACTGATCCGTGGTTCATAATGAATCTTTTTCCATCTCTATTTTGATAGAAGGGTTGTCTGGTTGTGTCAAGTCAAATGTCATTGTCAAGGTAGTTGATTTTTGAGCTGCGTGTGTAAAAGAAATATGTACAACAGTGGATTTTTATTAAAACTCGAGTTATAATAACACAATTACCCCATTTTTGCAAGCAGTGAAGTAATACATTTACCGAAATATAAAAGTTCTACCAAAATTGTGATATAAATACAAAGAATCTTGCAAGTATGGCAGTTCCAAAAAGAGGTGCCTCAGTTTTTGAGGACTTATCAAATGTAGAGTTTGAAACTAGTGAAGATGTCGAAGTTATCGAGAAGTTTAAAAACATGAACCTTAAAGAAGAACTTCTTCGTGGTATCTTCGCATATGGTAAGCCTAGAATGTAGGTCATTCTGTGTACTCTCACTAACCTTGTTTTTCTTTATAGGCTTCGAAAAACCCTCAGCCATTCAACAGAGAGCAATAAAGCCTATTATGAAAGGAAGAGATGTAATAGCTCAGGCACAATCTGGTACTGGTAAAACAGCTACCTTTTCCATTTCGATTTTACAAGCTTTAGATTTGACAATGCGAGAAACGCAAGTTTTATGCTTGTCTCCTACTAGAGAATTGGCTGTACAGATTCAAAAAGTTATTCTAGCTTTAGGTGACTTCATGAATGTTCAATGTCATGCTTGTATTGGAGGCACAAATCTTGGGGAAGATATTAGAAAACTTGATTATGGACAGCATGTCGTTAGTGGAACACCTGGAAGAGTTTATGGTATGTATATTTCTAAGCTGTTGGTCAAGAGGAGGTTTCTAATTATTATATTAGGGAAGTAACCGGTTTTTCTATTTTGTGCAGGTTAAGGTTCAACCATGTTTTAACCATAGACATATAATATCTAGACTGGGTGATCTTAAAATGGGTGATGATTGCGACGGAGATAAATGAGCATATTAGGTGGGAAGCCTCTTTATAATCGGAGGAGTTCATCCAATCAGCGACAGTGGGAAAGTGACGTGATTGATAAACCTAACATCATTGGATAAACCCCTTCAATTAGAAAGAGATTTATCGCCGCTGTCACCCATTTTAAGATAGCAGCGCATAGTCTAGAAATTATATGTCTATGGTTTTAACTCCCCATTACAAATATAAAATAAAATTGAGTGATTCCCTAATTATTCAAGCTGAGAAGGTTTTTATAAAATAATGAGATAAAAGCATTAAATGAAGAAATGGCCAAAATTCCCAAAATCACTGCTGTATAACCTCATCCAATTATTAAGATCAGAAGATTACAATTTTTATCAAATTTTTTGCAAACATATTTTATGCACTAGATTAAGATTATAACATATGTTTTTTCCTGCATGTGAAGCTCTATATTGATCCAAGGTCGACCTGTCTCGTCTAAATCCTCTAATCGACCCCTGAGCGTCAAATTGTATCGTAATCTAATATCCCAAATAGGGAACTTGCATAAAATTTTAAATTCAAAAAAATGGTATAAATCACAACAGAATATAATTTAGAACCTGTATCAAAGATAAAAAGTTTTGTTTGTTTTTCGTTTGGCCCCTAAAGACGACTAAAAATTCAACTGATACCAGCCACCCCAAAACGCGTCGTGACGTCACGGGGTTATATGTTTACATTCTACACCAATTGTATATATAATTTTAAATTAGACATTATAAACGTCAGCAGGAAATACAGTTATGTGACGTTACAAGCGTTTTTGATCGTTTGAACTATTCATAGAAAATTTGTACTTTTACAAAATGGTTTTATTTTCAATAGTAAACCTTCTTTCCTTTCCTTCAAAAACTGTATCAAACTCCAATCTCAACAAACTGGTATATATTATTACAATGACATACGATGAATGTCATGAGAATATAAATATTTTTCCTTTATTCCCTGACGACGAGCTGGCCAAATACCCAAGTAGGTGGAGGCCAATAAACTAAAGAAGAAGAAGAATATACGTAAATATAACCATAAATGGAACCACATAGTTAAACTCTGACGTCACAGGTCGTTTGAACTATTTTAAGATACAGAAGACTTTAAATTTGTATTTCTAAGTTATTATGAGTTTTTGAAGCGTGAAATTTTGGAAATCTCATTTTTATACAAAACTGAACATTATTATGTAATAAAAAAAGTGCAAGTTCCCTATTATATTAGAAAAAAAGATAATGACAATGAGCATCAAGTTAGCTAAACACCTATCACAAATCGATTCGAAAGTAGGTGGATAATTTGCCGCTAATTAGTCGTTAATTAGTTGTGAAAATACCGATTTTGTCGTTTCTTTTTTTTTTTATTTTTTTAGGTGCTTTGCTAACTTGATATAAAGTTAGCAAAGCACACCTCCGAAAAATGACTTTAGAGCGTTCGTAGGAGAATCGGAATAGGATTAGTTTTTGCCGCTAATTAGTCGCTAATTAGTTGTGAAAAAATTAATTTTCTAAATTAATTTTTTTTTTTGTTTTTTTGGGTGCTTTGCTAACTTGATACAGTACGTAAATTGTTCAGCTGGACATAGGAAACATACATCGTATATATTTAGATACATAAATCCATACATTGTATTATATTGAGATAATTGTGGCAACTGAGCTACAAATACAAATTGTCAGTAATTGTTTATCCTTTCAAAATTCGTTAAACGTCAAGTATTATTTGTCATCTGAACCCCGAAGCGAAGAGTATTATTTAAAATGTTTATTTATACTTCTCCAGAAAAGATGCAAATAATTAAATGGTATTATCAAGATAATTCGTTAGCAGAATGTGTAGATCTATTTGCTAATACTTTCGAAACTAGACCCATACCTTGTAGACAAAGAATTGCAAATGTTATAAATAGTTTTGAAATACAACATTGCTTAAAAGATTGTACAAAATGTCACAAAAGAAAAGAGATGCCCCCGGAAAGACAGCAGGAAATCCAAAGAAGGGATGAAGATATTTGTTCTACAATTGAAGTAGATAAATGCAGAACCACCAGAAGTGTCGCCAAAGAGTTGGAGGTTTCGCATACCACAGTTCATAAAGTTCTAAAAAAATATGGCTTTAAGAGTTTCAAATACTCGAGAACCCAGGAGTTATTTCCCGGAGATCATTATCGTAGAATGGAGTTCTGTCAAGCTGCAATGGATGCATCTCACGAAAATGATGATTTTGTAAAAAACATTCTTTTCACTGATGAATCGTCATTTTCTGTACGGGGTCATCACAATCCTTCCAGAACGCGGTATTGGTCTCAGGAAAATGGACATAGAAGCATTGTACATCGGACTCAACGCCCTCAAAAACTTAATGTGTGGACCGGCATTTTGGGGTGACCATGTAATTGGTCCATTTTTCATTGAGGGAGTTCTGAATTCAGCTAAATATCTTGCTCTTTTACAAGATAGCATTATTCCAGCTATTCAGAATCTCCCAGATGTACGTTTAGAAGATGTCTGGTACCAACAGGATGGCTGTTCCGTTCATAATGCGCGTATCGTGAAAAATTATTTAAGCACAATTTTTCAAAATCGCATTATAAGCGGAACAAGCAACCAAATTAAATGGCCTGCAAGATGTCCCGATTTGGCTCCCATGGATTTCTTTTTCTGGGGACATATTAAATCCACCATCTATGGCAACGATCTCGAGAGGGCACATAGTCTAGAGGATTTGGAAAATAAAATAAGAAACGCTTGTGCTACGATTACGCCACAACAGCTTGAAAACGTGAGACAAGCATTTTATGATAGACTAGGTTATTGTCTTGCAAAGCAAGGTGGTCTATTTGAACCTTTCATTTAGTTTACTTATTATTTTCTACCGTATAATGTATTGTTGGATTTCCAATTACTTTAAATTAATTATTTATTTGTGTTTAACTAGTTTGAATAATAATTTTTCGTTTTTTGTTGGGCATAGTACACAATAAAAATTTTGAAGGTTTTTAACTGCATTTTATTCATTTTAAATTATTTACGTGGATTTACAGATTTAGCAGAATTACCTCCCTCGAGTCACACGTAATAGAGTCTTTTTCATGAAAGAAAATTCTACATACAGTTTAAAAACAATAGGCGTGGTTTCCTGTAGGCCTATTGGGGACTATCTTTCAACAATAGAAAAGATCAGCGCACTGGCTAGCTTACCTCAAGTGGTATGAAAACGGCTAGGTATGTTTGTAGAGGAGAAATTTACTTTACTCAAAGGATTGTGACCGATCAGAGGTCACAGGTCAAAGTATCCTCAAAATACTAAGGTAGCCACTTGAGGACACTTTTGCCTTTGACCCCCTACGACACGCAAAGACCGCCGTTCGTGAAGTCACAATCCTCGCTTATATTCATTTCGACTGGCACAAATAAACGTCAAACATGACAATATAGTAGCTGAATATTTTTGGCCTGAGGGAATGAGAAAACTGTGTCTGTTTAATTTTGTAATTAGTTTTAAATAAAAAATATTTTAAAAATTAAAGTAAAATTATTAACTCATCAATCATAATCTTTGTTTTTGAGTTATTTATGGACATTCTTGCTTACAAATTCACTTATTGTATTCGTTGTAACGACTCTATTGCACCAGAAACTCGAACACAAGCTTCAACTAACACAGATTAGCGCAGTTGCCACACTCAACTTAATGGACATTGCCTATGTCCAGCTGTACGATTTACGTACTGTATAAAGTTGGCAAAGCACGCTTCCATAAAATGATTTTAGGGATTTCGTAAAAGAATGAAAATAGAATGAGAATTTGCCGCTAATTAGTCGCTAATTAGTTGTGAAGAAATGAATTTTCTAAATTAATTTTTTTTTTGTTTTTTTGGGTGCTTTGCTAACTCGATATAAAGTTGGTGAAGCACGCCGCTATAAAATGATTTCAGAGTTTTCGTAAGGGAATGAGAATAAAATGAGAATTTGCCGCTAATTAGTCGCTAATTATTTGTAAAGGAATTTTATTCACAAAAATTTTTTTTTGTTTTTCACGGTGCTCCGCTTACTCGATATAAAGTTGGCAAAGCACGACTCCATACAATCATTCTAGGGTTTCCGGAGAAGAATAGCAATGGAATAAGAATTCTTTGCTAATTAGTCGTGCATTAGTTGTGAACACACCAATTTTGTCGTTTTTTTGTTTTTGACGGTTCTTTGCTGACTTGATATAAAGTTCGCAAAGCACGCATCCATAAAATGATTTAGGTTTTTTTTGTAGTAGCATGAAAATAGGATCAGAATTTGCCGCTAATTAGTCGCCAATTAGTTGTGAACAAATTTATTTTCTAAATTAATTTTGTTTTTGTTTTTTTGGGTGCTTTGTTAACTTGATACAAAGTTGGCAAGCACACCTCCGAAAAATCATTTTAGGGTTATCGTAAAAGAATGGAAATAGAAAAAAAATTTGTCGCTAATTAGTCGTGAATAAGTTGTAAGAATACCGATTTTGTCGTTTATTTATTTTTTTTTATTTTTTTAGGTGCTCTGCTAAATTGATATAAGGTTAGCAAAGCACAACTCCAAAAAATGACTTTCGAGCGTTCGTAGAAGAATGGGAATAGAATGAGAATTTGCCGCTAATTAGTCGCTAATTAATTGTAAAGAAATTAATTTTTTTAACTAATTTTTTTTTGTTTTTTTGGGTGCTTTGGTAACTTGATATAAAGTTGGCAAAGCACGCTTCCATAAAATGATTTTAGGGATTTCGTGAAAGAATAAAAATAGAATGAGAATTTGCCGCTAATTAGTCGCTAATTAGTTGTGAAGGAATGAATTTTCTAAATGAATTTTTTTTTTGTTTTTTAGGTGCTTTGGTAACTTGATATAAAGTTGGCAAAGCACGCTTCCATAAAATGATTTTAGGGATTTCGTGAAAGAATAAAAATTGAATGAGAATTTGTCGCTAATTAGTCGCTAATTAGTTGTGAAGAAATGAATTTTCTAAATTAATTTTTTTTTTGTTTTTTTGGCTGCTTTGCTAACTCGATATAAAGTTGGCGAAGCACGCCGCTATAAAATGATTTCAGAGTTTTTGTAGGGGAATGAGAATAAAATGAGAATTTGCCGCTGATTAGTCGCTAATTATTTGTGAAGGAATTTTATTCAGAAAATTTTTTTTTTGTTTTTCACGGTGCTCCGCTTACTCGATATAAAGTTGGCAGAGCACGACTCCATACAATCATTTTAGGGTTTCCGTAGAAGAATAGCAATGTAATAAGAATTCTTTGCTAATTAGTCGTGAATTAGTTGTGAGAATACCAATTTTGTCGTTTTTTCGTTTTTGACGGTTCTTTGCTGACTTGATATAAAGTTCGCAAAGCATGCATCCATAAAATGATTTGGGTTTTTATGAAAAAGCATGGATCAGAATTTGCCGCTAATTAGTCGCTACTTAGTTGTGAAGAAATTATTTTTCTAAATTAATAGAATGAAATACCTTCACAACTAATTAGCGATTAATTAGCGGCAAATTCTGATTCTATTTTCATTCTTTTACGAAAACACTAAAATCATTTTAGGGAGGCGTGCTTCGCCAACTTTATATCAAGTTAGCGAAGCACCCAAAAAAACAAAAAAAAATTAATTTAGAAAATTCATTTCTTCACAACTAAGTAGCGACTAATTAGCGGCAAATTCATATTATATTTTCATTCTTTTACGAAACCCATAAAATCATTTTATGGGGGCGTGCTTTGCCAACTTTATATCAAGTTAGCAAAGCATCCAAAAAAACGAAAAAAAAATTCATTTAGAAAATTCATTTTTTCACAACTAATTAGCGACTAATTAGCGGCAAATTCTCATTCTATTCTCATTTTTTTACGAAAACCCTTAAATCATTTGATTGAGGCGTGCTTTGCCAACTTTATATCAAGTTAGCAAAACACCCAAAAAACAAAAAAAAAATTAATTAAAAAAATTATTTTTTTCAGAACTAATTAGCGACTAATTAGCGGCAAATTCTCATTCTATTCCCATTCTTCTACGAACGCTCGAAAGTCATTTTTTGCAGGTGTGCTTTGCTAACCTTATATCAAGTTAGCAAAGCACCTAAAAATAAAAAATAAACGACAAAATCGGTATTCTCACAACTAATTCACGACTAATTAGCGGCAAATTTTTTTTCTATTCCTATTCTTCTACGAAAACCCTAAAATGATTTTTCGGAGGTGTGCTTGCCAACTTTATATCAAGTTAGCAAAGAACCCGAAAAAAGAAAAAAAAATTAATTTAGAAAATTAATTTCTTCACAACTAATTAGCGACTAATTAGCGGCAAATTCTGATCCTATTTCCATGCTTCTTAAAAAAAACCTAAATCATTTTATGGATGCATGCTTTGCGAACTTTATATCAAGTCAGCAAAGAACCGTCAAAAACGAAAAAACGACAAAATTGGTATTCTCACAACTAATGCACGACTAATTAGCAAAGAATTCTTATTCCATTGCTATTCTTCTACGGAAACCCTAAAATGATTGTATGGAGTCGTGCTTTGCCAACTTTATATCGAGTAAGCGGAGCACCGTGAAAAACAAAAAAAAAATTTTTCTGAATAAAATTCCTTCACAAATAATTAGCGACTAATTAGCGGCAAATTCTCATTTTATTCTCATTCCCTTACGAAAACTCTGAAATCATTTTATAGCGGCGTGCTTCGCCAACTTTATATCGAGTTAGCAAAGCACCCAAAAAAACAAAAAAAAAATTAATTTAGAAAATTCATTTCTTCACAACTAATTAGCGACTAATTAGCGGCAAATTCTCATTCTATTTTCATTCTTTTACGAAATCCCTAAAATCATTTTATGGAAGCGTGCTTTGCCAACTTTATATCAAGTTAGCAAAGCACCCAAAAAAACAAAAAAAAAATTAATTTAGAAAATTAATTTTTTCACAACTAATTAGCGACTAATTAGCGGCAAAAACTAATCCTATTCCGATTCTCCTACGAACGCTCTAAAGTCATTTTTCGGAGGTGTGCTTTGCTAACTTTATATTAAGTTAGCAAAGCACCTAAAAAAATAAAAAAAAAAGAAACGACAAAATCGGTATTTTCACAACTAATTAACGACTAATTAGCGGCAAATTATCCACCTACTTTCGAATCGATTTGTGATAGGTGTTTAGCTAACTTGATGCTCATATAATGACATACATTTAAAAAAAATTGAAGTGATAGGAATGTAACCATATTATGTATCAAATAAAAATGCAGTAATTAATTTTAAATTTTTTTGTTTTAGATATGATCAGAAGAAGAGCTCTAAGAACAAGATCTGTAAAAATGTTGGTTTTAGATGAGGCTGATGAAATGTTAAATAAAGGATTCAAAGAACAAATTTATGATGTCTACAGATTCCTTCCCCCATCAACACAAGTTGTACTCATTTCAGCTACACTGCCTCACGAAATTTTGGAAATTACTTCCAAATTTATGACAGATCCTATTAGGATTTTGGTAAAACGGTGAGTTCTTATTAATATCATTTCATTTTTGCATATCATTTCCAGGATGTGTTGCATATCATGTAACACATCTTTCTGTACCTTCCTCTCTTACACTTTTCCGTAATTGAAAACCAGGTACTATTTAACTATTGCTCTATAAAGAGTAATTCGAGAGTCCCAGATTAACTGTGCAAGTTATCAGATAATATGCAGATGGTATCAACATTATAGCTAGGTTCACAGAGTCTCTAAACAATGAATTTCAGTCATTAAGGGCATCTGCACAGAGATGGGACTAAATATTGATGCCCAACAGATCAAATATATGTGTTGTACTTTGTTAACCTTCCGTTACTCGCGCCAATTTTTTGTGATCGAATACTTGTGCACGGTGCAGAAGACCGGGTCCAAAAATATGGGTTAGCAATATTTGAAAAAAAATTTTTTTTGCAAAATTGTGTACAATTATATTATTTAATGAATATATGATCATATCATTTTGTAGATATGCGTTTGTGTCAATATAATATTACTTTAACAAAAAGAAACTTTGTTCATCATCATCTTCATACGTTTCCTCGTCAGTCGATACTTCCTCAAATAATTTTAATAATCTTTGCTTCTCCTTCTCGTAATCCATATCTAAATATAAATAAACAAATATATAAACATTAAAAACAAGAAAAAGATCTTAAATTACCTTACTAATTAAAACTTACTACTTTTAATTACCTTACTAATTAATAGGTGTTGCCTAATAATAAAAGTACAATACACTTTTTTACACTGCACGTGGACTTCACACACAGTTGACTGATGACTGAAGAGGTATATGCAGCAGCAATTCAAAATCTCCACTACAATCAGAGTTATAGGAAGTTATTTAGAGCAGCGGTCCGCAACACTGGGGTCGCGACCCCATGTGGGGTCGCGAAAGATCTTTATGGGGTCGTCAAAAAAATAAAAAAAGTCAACAAGGTCCTGTACTTATCGAATTTTATGAAGGTTTATGCGTAAAATATAACCTCTCTTTACTTACACAATTACATAATGTCCTTAAAACGAAGAGAATCGAAAATAATTACGACTGTACGTCCTGTCCAGTCCCGCCCGTCACAACCTCACGTAGGCTTTGTTCACCGTGAAGCCCTTGCAGCAAAACATTTGCAACCAGATGTAAATAAAGTGTTGGAACAAGTCATACGTAACAATAATAAATTTTATTAAAGCTTGCGCATTGAACAGTCGCCTTTTCAAAATAATGTGTCGCGAATTGGGATCAGAATACGAAAATACTACTGTTACATACGGAGGTCAGGTGGTTATTGCGAGGAAAAATACTCCAACGTGTATTTGCTCTCAAAGATGAAATCAGAATATTTCTACTTGAACGGGAACCAAAGCTAGCGGAATATTTTCTTGAATGAAAATTGGCTGGCAACAGTTGGCTATCTTTCGGACATTTTTGAAAAACTTAATGATTTAAATCAATCGTTGCAAGGGAAAAGTACAAATGTATTGATATTGGCTAACAAAATAAAAGCTCTTTGTAGGAAAATAAGTTTGTGGATAGACGAAATCAGTGCTGAAAACTACGAGATGTTTGCATGTTTGGAGAAATTTTATAAAGAAAACAATATGAAGCTCGAAGAAGAAATTAAAACCAAAATCATCATGCATCTTACAAGCCTTAAGCAAGACTTGGTAATACGATTTCCAGATACGTCACAC
Organism: Diabrotica virgifera virgifera; assembly: GCF_917563875.1. Classification (NCBI taxonomy): domain Eukaryota; kingdom Metazoa; phylum Arthropoda; class Insecta; order Coleoptera; family Chrysomelidae; genus Diabrotica; species Diabrotica virgifera. Next base: position 60,377,963 of record NC_065451.1, read on the forward strand.
GGCGACCAATGGATAATTAATCCATTCACTTGTGATCTTAACACTGTGAAGATGAACTTAAAAGAAAAGGAGCAGCTGATCGATTTATTGTCCGATGAAAGCCTTCGATCTATTTTTAAAACCACGGATCTATCCAAGTTCTGGATAATGATGGAAAAGGAATATCCACTGTTCTACAAAACATCTCTGCTGAAATTGCTGCCATTCTCGTCTACATACCTGTGTGAGACAGCTTTCTCCACATTGACTGCTATAAAAACAAAATATCGCTCCAGACTTAACGTAGAACCTGATTTGAGGGTGTAACTTTCTGATAATATATCCACCAAGAATTAATATACTGACTGCAAGTGTGCTATTACAAGGTTCACATTAGTTTGTAAACTTACGTATTGTTATATTTCTATTTGATATGAAAATTAAAATTTGATAATTATAGACAAAATTCAATTTAATATAAAATATTTTCAATTTTCTCAACCACGGGCATATAAATTTAGAACAACCTGTATACAACAAATTGTTATATTTAATTTTAAGAAGTGATTAAATAAGACTCAAGTGAAATCGTTAATAGGTCATTATCGTTGTTCGCGGAAGGATCGATCATTAGCCGATGCTAATTAAGACTAAGTGGAAATAGAGAATAGGTCATTAAAATTTGTATATAGTAGAAAGTAATTTTAGAATGGGAATTAACTATTTTCTTTGAAATCCATTAAGCATATTTAGAAAGTTTAAAAATTGGTTTTGAGGAATACTGCGAATGAGAGTTGGTGGTGGAATTTTGATTTGTGAATCTGGAAGGGATATTTAGAAAGTAGGGGAATGAATGACAAATAGAGATCAGAATGTTTTGAGCTGTCGAGAAGTGAAGTCGAGTAGTAGACGGTAGTGTACGGAGAGTGAGAAAGCCGGTGTAGTTCCGTGAGTGTGGAGTATCTATCGTAGAACGAGAGGTAGGCCAGGTTGAGAGTAAAAGAACCTCCTTGAGCCAAGAGTTCCCGGTAGCTGATTGCAGTTTCGAAAAAGGTAGAACACAGCATCACGACAGAAGCAGGAAACGAGAGCTATACGATCTAGTTTCAGAGGAGAACATTACTGGAAGCTAGGACGAGGTTTTGATTGCAGCCAAGGATAGCAGGAAACGGGTCTTGTGTGAAGACATTCTCAGTGCACCAGAAAAAGGTCAGTCTCATTTTTTTGGACATGAATGTATGGGTTTTTCGTAGTAAATACCACATTTAAAATTGAAAAAACATAATCAATAATATCAGAAAAGCTTCATCAAACTTAAATAGAATTGTTGCTGATAAATCATAATAGTTAAATGTTAATAAAAACTTTCAATTGGAAATCAAAAGGAAATAAGATTCCCATGTATAAATGTTATGTTTAAGAATAATAAGATATAGCAAATATTAAGCAGTGATTGCCATTTAAATAAAATAAACAATATTTTGATTACAATTGTAACCCATATGTGTTATTATTTTACTCTTTTCTTTCCTATCCCGATTAGGAACCATTAAGAAATACTTAGAAGCCACGTATGTAAGTAATTAATTTTATAAAAAAGCCCTGAGATTGAAAACATATTGATATGTGATCTGGTAAATTAATTAGATTATTATTAATGCATTGATTAAATTAAATGACATATAAAAATATTATCTCATATCAATAATCAAGATCACAACAACTGTCGTCCAACGTGGAGAGCATTGTAAAGTATTTCTAGTGGCAAATTTGAAGGATAGAAAGAGTAAAGCCGGTATTTGAAAATTTATATGCCTGTGGTAAAAAGTGAGATACTTACATTTGATAACATAAAATTTTAGATCTCTTTAGGTACAAATTTTACATAACTGATTTAATATTTTATTTTTACGATATTACGTTTGATATATTTATTGACAATTTATAATATTTGGGTGAGAAAAAGTCGTCTTGGTAACATACTAGTAAAATTTCATATTTGGCGGGGACAGTACTTCTTGAAAACAAATGTCTGTGACAAGAAGCCAAAGCAAGGACAACAAAAAACAAAAAGAACATTCAGACCAAGAAGATATTTTAGACACGACAATCATGGCATCAGAACAGCAAGAATTATCAGGAATAGATAAACTATTACAACTGATGCAACTCCAGTCACAAAAACTGGATGACAATCAAAGAGAAACAAAACTAGCAATGGATGAAGCGAAAAGGACAATGGATAAAAATCAGGAAGAAACATCAAAGAAAATGGATAAAGTGGATCAAAAAATGGATGAATCACAACAAAAAATGGAACAGAAAATGGATAAAGTGGAGCAAAAAATGGATGACAATCAACAGGAAACAAAACAAGCGATAGAAGAGAACAATAAGAAAATAGAGGAACGCATAGAAAAGTATGAAATGAAAATTAAAGATCACATGCAAAAACAAGAAATGAGAATGAAGGACCACATGAAAGAACAAGAAATGAAAATTCAAAATAAAATAAAGGAGATAACGAATTGCCAGAAAAAAGAAATGGAAAGTTTGGAAAACAAGTTGCAAAACGCTATTCAAGCAGACATAGAAGAAGTGGAAAGAAAGATTGCGGAAATCAATACTCAACAAAATGTCGGAGAAAGAAGAGAAATGGTTATACATAGCACAGATGACGTGAAGATAAGGTTTGGCGGGGATGTAAGAAGATTACACCCAGTGCCGTTCATAAATAGCCTGAAAAAGAAAATACAACACATCGGAAATTTCGAAACAGCAAAAGAAACTATCAGAAACCATCTCAAATATGAAGCAAGCCTATGGTTCGATAGTAAAGAAGAAGAATTCGGCAATTGGCAACAATTTGAACAAAAATTTTTGAATTATTTCTGGGGAAAGGTCCAACAATTGGAAATTAACAAGGAATTGCAAAATGGGAAATACAATGATAGGATGGGTGTATCAGAAAGGACATATGCTTTGCAAATTTACAATAATGCAAAACATTTACAATATAATTACTCATCGGAACAATTAGTCGAACTGATTGCAAGACATTTCGAGGAAACGCTGGAAGACCATATCACATTGCAAAACTACAAAGACATAGATAGTTTATGCCAATTCCTACAAATAAGAGAATCACGTCTAAGAGAAAGAAAATCAAGAAAGTCGCGAGAAGATTACAAGCCCCGAGAAACACAAGATTACAGAGATAGAAATCAAAATAGGAGGGACTATACAAGACGAGATTTTAATCCCAGAAGGGAAAACGAAAATAGAGACAACGGAAGAGGAAATTATGAACAAAGAAATAGGCAATGGAATGAGGACAGAAATCGAGAATACCAGAATAGAAACACCACACGCTCAAATCAAGAAAACAGAAATAATGGTAGACAAAATGAACAGGGATATCGAGAAAACCGAAACAGATCCGACAGACCAAGAGAAAATAGAAGAGAGGTAAATAATACCCAGACAGAAGAATATGACGGAGAGAGAAATTATGACGAAAATATAAACAACAATGAGCAACCGGCGTCTTTTCACGACGGCGCTCACTAAAAACAAAAAAACAAACAGGAATCTTTTGTCACCCCAAGGAGTTTATTAAATTGGCAGGAAACAACGAAAAGAAAAATGGAATTAATTTAAAATTTGTGGATGGATTTATCAACGAGAAACCAATTAAAATTATGATAGACACTGGATCTGAAATAACATTGATCAACAGAAAACTAATAGAAGAAGTTAACTTAACAAATTTAATTTACAAAATACCTAGGGTAAATTTAGTGGGCGCAAACAAACGGACATTGGCAACTATAAATGAAGGCATACGAGTAATAGTACGACTGGGTAAGAAGATGTATGCACTACAATGTGTAATAATGCCAAACATGTCACATGACATGATAGTAGGAGTTGACGAATTGGCAGAAAAACATGTAGTGATAGATTTTAAAAATAATACGATGAATCTAACAGAAGAAAAAGAAGAAGAACAGGACAAGGAACATGAGAAACAAAATACGGACGAATCAGGTAAAAAACAAACAGTGGAAATGAATTTGGCAACGAAGCAAGGACAAAGAAGAAAAGGGAGGAAAAGTCAGAAAAAGACAAAAGAAAATGAAACCTGTGGCTCCTCAAAAGAAGAGTTGAGCCCAGAAGAAGAAAAATTGAGAGTATCAAAAGCAAAAGAGAACTGGGATTCCTCAAAAGAAGAGATGAGCTCAGGAGAAGAAGAAATAAAGCTAACAAATGAAAGCGAAAAAGATATGATCGAAACAGTGGCATTTGAAGAGGAGGCATATGAAAACGAGGATGCAGAATACACGGTAAAAGTATGTGAAAAATCTGAGGAAAAAGACAGAAGATTGATATGGGAAAAAGGGAAAGACAACATAATAGCCGACACTCTAACACAGGATGAGGACACTGAAAATAAGGAAACAATTACTCTACAGGTGGGACTAATTAGAGTAATACAAGAAGAAGGGGTATAAGACGTAGATTAAAGTAAGGAAATATACAGGGAGTTGGTTTTGACTCGAGAAAATTTATTTAAAAATGCAGATAAATTTTATCGAATACAAGGCGGGGATTTGTTATATTTCTATTTGATATGAAAATTAAAATTTGATAATTATAGACAAAATTCAATTTAATATAAAATATTTTCAATTTTCTCAACCACGGGCATATAAATTTAGAACAACCTGTATACAACAAATTGTTATATTTAATTTTAAGAAGTGATTAAATAAGACTCAAGTGAAATCGTTAATAGGTCATTATCGTTGTTCGCGGAAGGATCGATCATTAGCCGATGCTAATTAAGACTAAGTGGAAATAGAGAATAGGTCATTAAAATTTGTATATAGTAGAAAGTAATTTTAGAATGGGAATTAACTATTTTCTTTGAAATCCATTAAGCATATTTAGAAAGTTTAAAAATTGGTTTTGAGGAATACTGCGAATGAGAGTTGGTGGTGGAATTTTGATTTGTGAATCTGGAAGGGATATTTAGAAAGTAGGGGAATGAATGACAAATAGAGATCAGAATGTTTTGAGCTGTCGAGAAGTGAAGTCGAGTAGTAGACGGTAGTGTACGGAGAGTGAGAAAGCCGGTGTAGTTCCGTGAGTGTGGAGTATCTATCGTAGAACGAGAGGTAGGCCAGGTTGAGAGTAAAAGAACCTCCTTGAGCCAAGAGTTCCCGGTAGCTGATTGCAGTTTCGAAAAAGGTAGAACACAGCATCACGACAGAAGCAGGAAACGAGAGCTATACGATCTAGTTTCAGAGGAGAACATTACTGGAAGCCAGGACGAGGTTTTGATTGCAGCCAAGGATAGCAGGAAACGGGTCTTGTGTGAAGACATTCTCAGTGCACCAGAAAAAGGTCAGTCTCATTTTTTTGGACATGAATGTATGGGTTTTTCGTAGTAAATACCACATTTAAAATTGAAAAAACATAATCAATAATATCAGAAAAGCTTCATCAAACTTAAATAGAATTGTTGCTGATAAATCATAATAGTTAAATGTTAATAAAAACTTTCAATTGGAAATCAAAAGGAAATAAGATTCCCATGTATAAATGTTATGTTTAAGAATAATAAGATATAGCAAATATTAAGCAGTGATTGCCATTTAAATAAAATAAACAATATTTTGATTACAATTGTAACCCATATGTGTTATTATTTTACTCTTTTCTTTCCTATCCCGATTAGGAACCATTAAGAAATACTTAGAAGCCACGTATGTAAGTAATTAATTTTATAAAAAAGCCCTGAGATTGAAAACATATTGATATGTGATCTGGTAAATTAATTAGATTATTATTAATGCATTGATTAAATTAAATGACATATAAAAATATTATCTCATATCAATAATCAAGATCACAACAGTATATATGTACCTATTTAAAAAAAATTGTTAAAATAATTGCTTGTCTCATTTAATGCCATCATATGCATAGTTTGCTCTAATATTACTTTCCAAAATAAATAAACTCATCAACATAATCTACGAAATAAAAACAGCTAAGTACAACATGGAGGATAATTGAAGTTTACCTTAATTTCATCCTGAACCAACCTTTGCACTGGTTAATTTAGTGATTTTTTCTGGGGTCGCTCATAACTCTTTTTTTAATTTTGGAGTCGCAATATCAAAAAGGTTGCGGACCGCTGATTTAGAGGGCCGGTCTCATACACCTTGTGCGAGTAACGGAGGGTTAAGCAGCCAGACATATAGAATAATAATAGTTGACGATTTAGAGCTGGAAGATGTGGACACCTTCACATACCTAGGCTAGCTGTTGACTAAAGAAAACAATCTCAATGAAGAAATTAAAAGGATAGTGCTTGCCAATAAGTGTTACTATGGCTGGACAAGACAGGTGGCCTCAAAACTACCCAGAAAAATTAAAATGAACATCTATAAAACACTATTAAGACCAATGCTAACATATGGAGCAGAAACATGGTCACTTACACAGAGGAACTAAGAACTACTTAAATGTTTCCAGCGAAAAATCTTAAGGGGAATATATCGAGGAATAAAAGAGCCAGGTTTGTGACGCAGGCATTATTTCTCGCCATTAATTCAATAGGTTTGGCATTCATTTTGACACTGACTATTGGTCGACCGACTATTCGTTTTGATACTATGGGTCGTTTGAACTATTTTAAATATGTACTCAGAAAATTTTAAATTTGTACTTCTAAGTTATTATGAGTTTTTGAAGCGTAAAATTTTAGAAATCTCATTTTTAAACAAAACTGAACATTATTATGTAATAAAAAAAGGTAAAGTTCCCTATTCGGAGGTAATATTGTACTATTACTCGGTTGACATTACTATTTATATTTTTACTTTATTTATTAATTTTAACCACTAACTTATTTAAATAAAGAAAAGACTTGATATTATTTTAGTTACAACACTTACAATAAACACTTAATTAAAACACAATACTAGAAAAAATATTTAAGGACTCACACATAATAATTTATTTATAACAATTTATTTGACCCTGTACAAGAATCCTAAAAAAACTGGAAAAACTCATTCACAATCGTTGCCTTAAATACCAAAATACGATGTTCTACTGATCTCCAGAAAATTCGGAAGATAAACATTATTTAAAGAACAATAAAAAAGGTTAATCGATGGCCTTCCAGAAGCATCTATTGATTTATGATGTTTACAAAAACAAATCTTTATTTCTCTTTAAATGTTCAGACTTGAACTGGAAGCAGGGCCGGCTTGAGAGCATCACAATATCCTGTTTTTGCTCTCATTGACTGGCATGAAGATAGCACGCCTTAGTAGTCCAGGGTAATAAGGTTTTTTCCGTGACACTTGAACAGCCAGGGTACTGAAGCGTTTTTTCGACAGGTAGGTAATACCTATAAGAGCAAATTATAACTATTTCCTGCGTAGGATCTGGCGACCATTTTTATTTATAAACAATTAAGTGTCAAAAAATGCCATTTTTCACTTTTTTTTTTCAAATCAATGGAAAACAGGAAAACTTATGGTTTTTTTAGTACCAATATCCTCGAGATTATGGAAAAAGCTTTAAAATTACGTTTTACAAAGTTTGATATACTCATTTATTGTTAATATAATTGCGAAAAAAGGTCGGAATTGCAAAAAAAAATTATCTTCGCAATAACTGTTGTAAAAATTAGTGTACAGCTTCGAAATTTTTGTCAAATAAGGGTTCATTGGTGCTTAATATGTGATAAAAATTTCAAAGCGATTCATTCAATTGTTTAAATTTTATTCAAATTGTTTATCCCAGAGAGCATTTTTTTGCAATAACATAAGTCAGAAGAAAATAACGTTAGAACCATTCCACAGGTCTCAAATGAAAGAGCTTGAGCTATATTTTCAACTTGGTTTAAAAAAGTGAATAATAAATGCATTTATTACTAATAAATAATTATGCAAAAGTATCGTAAATCTTTCCTTATAAACTTTTTATTTTGTTATATAAGAAATTATACATATTTATTACAATTTTTTATCAATTATGATACATATAAAAAAAAAATTTAATTTAGTAAAAAAAATTTAGGTAAAAAAGTTAATTTTTTTGGAAAAAGTTATTCAAAAATTTTATAAAGAAAAATTGACGATACTTTTGCATAATTATTTATTACTAATAAATGCATTTTTTATTCACTTTTTTAAACCATGTTGAAAATGTAGCTCATGCTCTTTCATTTGACACCTGTGGATTGGTTCTAAGGTCATTTTTTTCTGACTTATGTTATTGCAAAAAATGCTCTCTGGGATAAACAATTTAAATAAAATTTAAACAATTGAATGAATCGCTTTGAAATGTTTATCACATATTAAGCAGCAAATAACCCTCATTTGACAAAACCTTCATTTCAAAGCTGTACACTAATTTTTACAACAGTTATTGAGAAAATATTTTTTGCAATTCTGACCATTTTTCGCAATTATATTAACAATAAATGCGTATATCAAACGTTGTAATATGTCATTTGAAAGCTTTTTCCATAATCTCGAAGATATTTGTACTAAAAAAATCATAAGCTTCACTGTTTTCCGTTGATTTGAAAAAAAAGGGGAAAATGCCATTTTTTGACAGTTAATTGTTTATAAATAAAAATGGCCGCCAGATCCTATGCAGGAAATAGTTATAATTTGTTCCTATACGTATTACCTGTCGAAAAAACGCTTCAGTACCCTGGCTGCTGAAGTGTCACGAACAGGGTATATTTTTGTCTTATTACCCTGGCCTATAGATGGATAGACCATGTAATCAGACAAGAGGAAGGTGCAACCGTCAGAAAAGTTTGTGACCAAAGATGGCTGATTGGATAACGATCCAGAGACTTAGGTATCAAGACTACTTAGAGAATGATTTAAAATCTATTGAAGTTAGAGCATGAAGAATTTTTTTTTTCTTTTTGAAAAATGGCTTTGGCAGAGCCCATTAGCCAGACTTGTTTGTGATTGATTGCAGATTCATAGTCATAGATTTATTATTTCATAACATAAGTACATACTACAATATTATTTTTAGATACATAGGTACATTGTGTTGCTTTTTTTTTATTTTGTTTTTTTTTTAATTATTTTACTGTGTTTTTTTAATATATATTTTAATTTGTGCTAAACACTTTTTTTTACTTTCTTTTTATTATTTTTATTTTCTTTTTTATTTTTGTTTCATTTTTTTTATTTATTTGTTATTTTTGTTATTATTATTTTACTATGGTGTTTTTTATATATTTTTTTTCTTTTTTTTAAATTTTTTCAAACCACATTAACAAATTATGCCTAGTTAGTAGGTATATGTATATTACATTTACAACTTGTATTTACATAATTTAACATGTTTATAAATGAGATGAAGAATTTCCATATCATTTGTAAATATTAAAGGTTTAATTATTTATATGGGAAATAAGCCACAATTAAAATGAAAAAAATAATTTTATTAACGTTTCGACGCCCAAATCGGGTGCCGTTGTCAAAATACAAAATATTACTAAAATAAACTAAAGTGTTGTTGCTAAGCAAAAAAAATTCTTCTAATAATTTATTTAATCTCACTCATTTATATTGGCAATTCAGACATATATTATACATTTTAAAGTAGAAGACTTTAAAATGATATTGCCAATATTTTATGAGTTGCGTTCCTGGGACGACTTACTGAAAGATAGTTCATTCGATTACATGAAATTAACCCCAACTCAAGAATATTCGTCATAAAAAATTATAGCATGTGATATGTCTTTAAAAAGACAACCAAATGCAACGACAGTAAAATTCTCGCGTTAGAGACTTCATAGTAAATCACAAGGGAAAACCAGGAAAAACCCTGTGATACTATCCCGACATCGTAAGTATTTGGTCTTACATTAATTTACTCTCAAAAAATAATACCAAATTCTGACTTGTAACATGTTTAAATTATAAATATTATTAATAATACTAGATAATATATAAGTAATACTAAAATATAAAATATGTACTAGCTCGATATTATTGACTTACTAATCTTGGTATTTTCTTTCTATTGACTTCCTCTTTCAGTATGGGTAACCACATCCTACTGCATTCTACCGAGGAATTTGCGACACAATTGGTTTCATTTAGCATAATTAGAGCCGCTTCTTTGATTTTTCTCTTTTTACTATCTGATTCTTTCAGGACTATACTCGAATCTCTCCACTGAACTCTATGTTCATTATCCCATGCGTGTTGACATATTTGAGATCTCTCAAATTCTCTATTTTTAATATAAGATTGATGTTCACTTATTCTAACGTCTAATGGTCTTGATGTCTCACCTAAATAAAATTGTTCGCATTCACAAGGTATTTTATAAATGCAATTTTTTGTTCTTTCTTGATCATTGTTAGGTTTAGTTTTAGATAGAATAGATCTCAATGTGTTTGTTGTTTTGAATGTTGTTGAAATGTTGAATTTATTTCCTATTGTTTTAAGTTTCTCGGATAGTCCTTTTATATATGGTATTGATATTTTCCTCGTATTATTTCTGGTGAATGTTGTAGGATCCCGTTCTAAGTTGTTCTGTTCCATTCATTTTTTCTATTTTCAACTAAACAATGAATTCTATAAACAAAATTTTGGTCTAGCAATGGGCTCTTCTTTATCTCCATTATTGGCTAATATATTTATGGAGGATTTCGAAACTAATATTATTTCTAAACAAAATTTAAAACCCACAGTATGGTGGAGATATGTAGATGATGTGTTTTCAATATGGCCTCATGGATCAGAATTGTTGGATACATTCCTGAATATTATAAACGATCAAGAAGAGACAATAAAATTTACAATGGAAAAGGAATACAATAACAGCCTACCTTTCCTCGATGTTTTGATCTCAAAGAAGGATATTGGATATGAGACTCAAGTGTATAGAAAACCAACACACACCAACAGATATCTCAATTACAAGTCAAATCACAACATCAACGTTAAAAAGGGAATCATTAAATCCTTATATGATAGAGCCAAAATTACTTGTTCTAACGAAAATTCCTTTTTAGCAGAAAAACAATTGTTAACATCTGTTTTATTAAAAAATGATTATCCTTTATCGTTTATAAATAAGGAATTGTCAAGATTGGATCGAATGGAACAGAACAACTTAGAACGGGATCCTACAACATTCACCAGAAATAATACGAGGAAAATATCAATACCATATATAAAAGGACTATCCGAGAAACTTAAAACAATAGGAAATAAATTCAACATTTCAACAACATTCAAAACAACAAACACATTGAGATCTATTCTATCTAAAACTAAACCTAACAATGATCAAGAAAGAACAAAAAATTGCATTTATAAAATACCTTGTGAATGCGAACAATTTTATTTAGGTGAGACATCAAGACCATTAGACGTTAGAATAAGTGAACATCAATCTTATATTAAAAATAGAGAATTTGAGAGATCTCAAATATGTCAACACGCATGGGATAATGAACATAGAGTTCAGTGGAGAGATTCGAGTATAGTCCTGAAAGAATCAGATAGTAAAAAGAGAAAAATCAAAGAAGCGGCTCTAATTATGCTAAATGAAACCAATTGTGTCGCAAATTCCTCGGTAGAATGCAGTAGGATGTGGTTACCCATACTGAAAGAGGAAGTCAATAGAAAGAAAATACCAAGATTAGTAAGTCAATAATATCGAGCTAGTACATATTTTATATTTTAGTATTACTTATATATTATCTAGTATTATTAATAATATTTATAATTTAAACATGTTACAAGTCAGAATTTGGTATTATTTTTTGAGAGTAAATTAATGTAAGACCAAATACTTACGATGTCGGGATAGTATCACAGGGTTTTTCCTGGTTTTCCCTTGTGATTTACTATGAAGTCTCTAACGCGAGAATTTTACTGTCGTTGCATTTGGTTGTCTTTTTAAAGACATATCACATGCTATAATTTTTTATGACGGATATTCTTGAGTTGGGGTTAATTTCATGTAATCGAATGAACTATCTTTCAGTAAGTCGTCCCAGGAACGCAACTCATAAAATATTGGCAATATCATTTTAAAGTCTTCTACTTTAAAATGTATAATATATGTCTGAATTGCCAATATAAATGAGTGAGATTAAATAAATTATTAGAAGAATTTTTTTGCTTAGCAACAACACTTTAGTTTATTTTAGTAATATTTTGTATTTTGACAACGGCACCCGATTTGGGCGTCGAAACGTTAATAAAATTATTTTTTTCATTTTAATTGTGGCTTATTTCCCATATAAATAATTAATCATAAAAATGCCACAAGGAAATAGCTTCAGAACAACATTAAAGGTTTATTGGGAAAAAACATTTTAAATTTTTTAATTCCTTATAAAGGTCGTTTATATTATTTATTTGTAAATGACATTTTAATTATGACATGTGTTAGATCTCCGATTTCGCCACAAGTACAATTAGAAGTATCTGACAAGCCGATTATATGCATGTAAGATGGCGTAAGAGCATGATTGGCTCTCAGCCGATTAATGGTCTTTATAAAATGTCTATTATATTCTGTGTAAAACCATCTTCCTGAGAATGTCCTAGGGTTACAATGAGCAAAATTTGAGCCAGTATTACATTCTCTGTAATACATTTGCCAATTATTATTTTTAAGTTTTTGTCTGCTAAAAGTATCGATATCTAAAGCTGGAATTAAATTTTTGTTTATTTTTTCTCCGATCATATAAGCTGATTTAGCAAAATTGTCAACTATTTCATTGCCTCTTATTCCAGAATGGCCCTTAATCTAAGCAATTGTTACATTTACTCCCAATTGTATAGTTTCAAACAGAGTTTTAAGAATATTCAATTCAATGTGGTTTATATGTTTGACTGTTTGAATGTTAATTATCACAGGCTTTGATAATATTTTTTGACAATTTTCTGTCGTCAAGTAGCGCCGTAGATGTCCTTTGTTGTTACGCAAATTTAAAATTAAATAAACATTCAGTGACATTAATCACAATTAATGTTTTACAACTTGTCAAAGTGAACACCATGAGCAGATTTAGTAAATATTCAGAAGAATACCTATATCAATAAGTTTTAAACAGTTTTAAACAAAACTGTTTTAAACAGTTGTATTCACGCAATAATCTTACCAAATTATTTTATTTATCAACTGGCAAGCCCAATTACAATTAATGTTAAACTGACTATATCTACGGTTACAATACAAAAAGTTAATCTGTATTATTATACAATGCAATACAAAAATTATCTATATCTATTATCTCGTATCTCTATTACTCGAGCCAAGAGTACACAAAACCTGAGGCAAGAATAAGCCAAAGGTTGCAAAGATATCTATGTTGTCATATTGATTGGCTAGTCTAGCAGTTCTTGAAATGAAGTTGTTAAATCCATAGTGCGATGTATAGGGTAATGGAAACTAGCTATAGATCTGGTAGGTCTAGATGGAACATGTATATTAATTTTATTGAGAAAAGAAGAAGCATCAGCTCTACCATGCAGAATATTGTAAAAAGTAATAAAATCTCTCTTCTTATGACGCATAGAAATGGGTGACATATTTAATGTAGCAAGTAAGTCTGCATCATTGTAGTTGTCCAAGATGTTTAATTTGAAAGTAATCTGTTTAAGGAATTTATGCTCAACACGACACATGGTCTCAATATGCACACCATAAAAAGGTGACCATACATAGGACGCATATTCAAGATCGGAAAGGACAAGAGATCATTAAAGAGTTTTTAAGGCAGTAATCCCAGTAAAATCCTGTGTGCATTTTCTGATAAAGCCAAGCATCTGGAATGCCTTGTTGGCTACAATATTTAAGTGATCAGAAAGTTGTAGAGTTGCATCCAAAGTAACACCAAGATCCTTGATGAAACGTACAGTATCTAGGCAATGCTGTCCAATCTTGTATTCAAAATTGATTGGGGATCTAGATCGAGAAAACGTAATGGCTTTGCATTTATATGGATTCAGTTCAGACTCATCCCATTTCTTGTACATCAGTCCAACAAATTGATTAACTCATATTGAAGTTTATCACAGTCATTGGGAGATTTAATCAGACAGCTCAATTTTAAGTCATCAGCACACAGCAAAAAAAAGGGAAGAAGAAAAATATTCCTGAATATTGTTTATAAAAATGTTAAACAGAAGAGGCCCAAGATGTGATCCATGAGGAACCCCTGAAGGAACAAGAATTGATTTGGAAAGAAAATTACCAATTTTTCCATCTGTCTGCGATTAGACAAATAGCTGCTAAACCAAGAAATCATTGGTTCATCAACACCAATCATTCTGAGCTTATGGACCAACATACTATGAGACACCCTGTCGAACGCCTTGGATAAATCAGTGTAAATTGTATCAACTTGATACCACCTCTCAAGGGAGTCGAACAAAAAATCTACATAAGTTAATAAATTAAGCTCAGTAGATCTATGGGGTCTAAACTTAAATTGTTGATCGATAAGTTTAGGCTCGAGTAAAGGAGTTAAAAAGTCACAAACCAGACTCTCAAACACTTTGGGTATCACACCAAGGACGCTAATAGGGCGATAATTACTAACGAGAGATGTATCCCCGTCTTTAAATATAGGCTTAAGAAAACAGTTTGAAGGGAACAATTAAATATGTAATACAATGGCCTGGAAAGGTTAAAACTACATTTCTTTAAGAACAAAGGAGGTAGACCGTCAGTGCCTGGGCCCTTATTGATATCAAGAGAAGAGAGCTTGGTGTATATTTCTGATATTAAAATATTATGATTAGTTGATTAGTGATATGAGTATTGGATGAAGATAGTTCATGATTGGGCATGTTGAGATTACTCTGAGAATAAACTGTGGAAAATAATCAGCAAACAAATTTGCAATATCTTTGCCTGAGCTGTTTGTCGAGATATTTAAGTCCATTAAGAAAAGCACTATTTTTTCTTTTATTATTAACAAAAGACCAGAATTTCTTGATATTTGAAGATATAGCTGTTTCAGTAGACTGAACATATTGTGAGTAGCATTCCTGAGTCAGATCCTTGCACAATTGTCTAACCCTAGAAAATTCCCAATAGTCATTCAAACAACCAGTTGACTTATATTTTTTGTGTAATTTTTTCTTTAAGATGATAAAATTTTTTAGATCCTGAAAGCACCATATTGGGAATTTTCTGGCTGAAAACTTCTTTAATGGTACAAATTTATCTATAGCTATAAAAAAAATTTCATAAAATATATTTAACATAGTCTCGAGGTTCGCGAGGTACTAGTACACTTTAGAAGACCAAAAATAATCATTTCTTTCAAGAATTTTTTTCTCAGAACCTTTATTAGAAATGAACATAACACTTTTTACGTATTAATACCTAACTCTTAGAGAGTACAAAAAATATATCTATTTTCAAAAATTGGAATAAATCCTTTGTAAAAGGTATAAAATTTATTAAAATCCCTAAAGGGCTACATCAGAACAAAATGTTTTCGATTTTATTACAAAATCATCATCAGTGTAAGACAGTCTGGATGCTAGCTGAGCCACCAAAGAAATATAGGGGTAATAACCCTTCAAATATAAAATGTATGCTTTACAGATGCATATTTACTTAAAATGCCTTGTGATGGGCAAAAGGCAACAGGAATAATGCCCTAAGGTAAGGTATTTAAATTCCCAACATGTGGGATGCAAAAAAATTGAGTTTACATTTCGATGACTTTATGGCAACTGAACGAAAGTTGAGTGATGTTTCTGAAAGGTGTCAAAGATCAAACCGAACATTGTGACATAATGGTTACCATGTATTACCTCAGCCAACTGATTGTGATATGATATTTTTAAAAAAATTTTTAACAGTAATAACTAACATCAACAAAGGTGTGGCTATAATAAAGTTTACCCCAATTTTGTAGGTTGTATTAAATGATTTTTATAATGTGGATGGAGCAGTAGCCAGATTGTATGCAACCAACTATACATAATAATAATGAAAATAAATAAATTAGCGGAAATGGATCCAGTTATGTATAGGAACATCTGGCACCCAGTAATTAAGTGGGAAAATCTTTTTGCTAAAATGTTTTATTTATGTGTAAAGGTTGATGATTGTGGTTCGAATTTAAAATGGAATCGAGTCCAACTGTGTTGATGAAAGTTGAGTTTACTATGAATGAAAAATGGTTTAAATGTACTAATTGTAAGAGTAAATTAGATAGTCTATTGTGTGTGGAGGTCTGATATCACAGTAGTGTTGAAATTATGATAAGTAGTATAATTTACAAGAGGAGGCTGATATGATATAAAGATATGTAGGTTGGTTGGCTAAAGATAGGTGTGTGTATTAAATTGAAGTGAAAACAAGGTATCAATTGAACTCGTAACTTGGGTAGAAATGATAGGTCCTTTTATGTAACATAAACATCTAGGACTAAAAAAAATATTTCAAGAATTAGGGTATATTTTTAACAAGTTACTGAGTTAAATTGAAAAGGTTTAAAATTGGATGGATGTATGAGGGTGTTTTGGAATACAGCTGGCATTGTTGGTAAATATCAGTTAATAACTAATGGAAAATATATGGTTAGATATCAAAATTATTTACTGTAATGAGGTGTGATGAGAAAGGCTGGGAGACCCATATCTGGGATATCTATTTTCATTTATGCACGTACACTAATATTGTAGAGGGCGCAAAATTCGAGGCCTCGAAAAATGATGGCGGGCAGTTAATCTTAGGATTGGGATATCTGAAACAAAAAAATCGTACTTCGAAATCTTCGAATCTTCGAAATAAAACTCACACAGCTCAATCATTTTCCCTTCCAAATCCTTAAAGTCTAAACGACTACTTCGTTAATGTGAGTAAAAATATAACATCAACAATTTTGCCGCAACAAGATCCCATTTCCTATCTTCCTAATTCAAGACAGGTCTCGAATTCATTCTTTTTACGACCAGTCGATAACTCTGAACTGATCCAAACAATCAATAGTATCAAAAGCAAATCATCCTGTAGTACTGATGGACTATCTATAAAAAATTTCTCTAATCTCACAGAAAATGTGTTGGAAATCCTCCTCTCACTAATTAATGATTCCTTCGAAAAAGTTAAATTTCCAGAGTGCCTAAAGACACCCATTATTATTCCTCTTCATAAGGGTGGCGAAAAATCTGATGCCTGCAACTATAGACCTATTGCCTTACTACCGGTACTCTCCAAAATTATTGAGAGACTCATTAAAACTCGACTTATGTCCTTTATCGTTAATAACAACATTTTATCACAAAATCAGTTCGGCTTTTTAACAAATAAATGTACCACTGATGCCATGTTTTCTGTACTACATGAGGTTTACCAAGCACTAAACAATAATCTTTACACTGCCACTGTTTTCTGCGACTATGCCAAAGCTTTTGATTGTGTAAATCACGACATCGTGATTACAAAACTAAATTTCTATGGAATTCGAGGTATATCTTTGAATTGGTTCCAATCCTACTTGAATAATCGGAAACAACTAGTTAGAGCAAATGATACTGACTCTAGTCTCAAAAACATCGTATGTGGAGTACCACAAGGTTCAGTATTGGGTCCTATACTGTTCCTTATCTTTATAAATGACATCACTAATTTAAAAATCAATGGGAAAATTTTTCTTTTTGCTGATGATACCAGTATCACTTGGAGTAACTAAACTATTGCATCTCTTCATGAAACTATAACTTCGGATCTACTGACGATAAAGACCTGGTCTGACTCTAATTTACTCTCTTTTAACGTAAATAAAACAGTAGCATTATCCTATAAAGGAGCTCTTCAACCTTTGCCTCTTAATAACAGCCAGATAAGTACCGTTGATTCTGTAAAATTTCTTGGTATTTTTTTAGACAGCAACCTCAAATGGTCCCTTCATATCGATTCGTTAAGTAAGAAACTCGCCTCAGCTTGCTATGCAATACGATCTGTCTCAAGGGAACTCAATTTAGCATCTTCTAAAATAACATATTTTTCGTTGTTCGAGTCTGATCTTCGATATGGTCTTCCTTTTTGGGGTTTTAGTACAGCTGCTCAATTTGATGTCATTTTTAGATTGCAAAAAAGAGCAATAAGATATTTGTTTGGCCTCAGAAGATCTACACATTGCAGAAGTTACTTGAGAGATCACGAAATTTTAACACTTCCATCTTTATATATTCTAGAAACGGTTTGTTTAATTCGTAAACACCTTCATGTCTTTCCATCAAGGCCCAATCATCTTTACTCCACCAGAAATTCAATCTTTGATATTTATTTACCAATTACATCCACTGAGTTAGTAAAGAAATCTATATTATATTCCGCAAAGAAACTGTACAATCATCTTCCGTTACAACTTAAATCTGCAACATCTTTCCCTAAGTTCCGTAAAATGACAAAAGCCTATCTATCCAAAAGACCATATTATTCAATAGATGAATTTCTTAATGAATAACTAGGATAATTGGGTTCCATACGCAGTAGCATAAACTTGTCAGTTCCTTATGTTGTACCTATTTTATTTTATTTGTTGTATGTTCAATTTGCAATTTATATATATTTTGCAATTAATTGTTTTTGTCTTGGCTTTTATATCTTATATTGTATATTATTGACGATTTATCTAATTTTAGTAAAAATTGTAGTTGTTATTTGTTATTTATATTATGTTTTTCTTTTGACTGTATGTAAGCTTTGTCCATGAAATTGTAAAAATTTTCAGTGACAATAAAGCATATTTCTATTCTATTCTATCTACTGCATTTGAAAAAGGAAGGTTTCAATTGTGACGTGACAATTTACCACAATTTGACCAAAAAATAAAAAATAAATATTTTTTAACCATGAAAAACTGAAGAAAAACGGGCGATTTTTTCACAAAATTTTTTAAAATTTCCGTAAAATCTTTTTTTGCGGAATTTTTCACTAAAGGTGGTAAATTCTCACGTAAGAAACCTTCCTTTTTCAAATGCCGTACGATTTTTTTGTTTCAGAGATCCCAATCTTGAGATTAACTGTCCGCCATCGGAACTACTTTTTTTCGAGGCCTCGATTTTGGCGTCCTCTACAATATTAGTGTAACTGCATAAATGAAAATAGATATATTTTTTGTACTCTCTAAGAGTTAGAAATTTATACGTAAAAAGTTTTATGTTCATTTCTAATAAAGGTTCTGAGAAAAAATATCTTGAAAAAATGCTTATTTTTGGTCTTCTAAAGTGTACTAGTACCTTAATAAACAAAATGTCCCAATTAAACTGGTCTAGGAATAAGGAAATATTCTGATAGTTTGCAGACCTAAAATCTCTGTAGTAACCATCAAACTGGAGTCCAGGTTCATCATAAGTCAGGTTACATTTAATGGTAATTGAGAGTGGTGGATGAACGACTGGAGGAACCAGAAAAAAGTCTGCTAACTCCGTTTCTGCTAGGTGGTCATTTGTCAAGAAAAGATCTAAGAGACTATTGTGTATTGTAACATGATGATTACATTGGAAAATGTTGTGGAAACTGCAAACATTTGACATAATCTGGATGCAAGACACATCCTGTAATGATGCTCCACCTGCAGTCGCAACAGAACTAAAGGAACCATTTTGCCAGAGAGCATGTGGCAAATTAAAATCCCCAACCATGTGTAGGCTTAACTTAGGCATCAATAGAGCGAGCGAGTCCAGTGTCTCCTCGAACCTTAATGAAGACCTGTTCAATGCTATCTGGTACTTGGAGACGAGTACTTGGTATTGACTTGTGTACAGCTATTAGCACTCCTCCTCCTCTCTTAAATTACACTCGAGGTCTTACAATTACCAATTTGTATTGCCCTCGTGACAATTTGACATGAATTAAAACTGTCAAAGTGTCATTCGGGACACAAATCGGTAATTTTAGAGCCTTTTGTAATTATAAGTGAATATTTTACTCTATTATTTTGTTGGTACTTACGAGTAACATTCTCCCCAACATACTTATTTTTGATACCTATTTAACATTTTAGAAAGTGTTATACATAAAGTAAGATGAATATTGGCATCTTAAGAGGAAACAGTAGCGATCAACAGGTAGCGAAAACGCGTTCCAAGATTGCGGCTGTAATTTTGAATATTTTTTCGAGATATTTGGCACACGTATTCGTAATATAATAAAGAATGGCGGTATAGAGCCCAATTTGAAAAATATATTAATATGTGGAAATTACTCTGTAATTAAATACAATATTAAAAAAACGAGCCTGTACCGCCATTAAGAAGAACAAAAAAATAGTTCCAAAATGACACAAAATCTAGGCATCGGATAAAAAAGTTTATTTGAAGAAAGTGTATTTTTTTGTTCTTCTTAATGGCGGTACAGGTTCGTTTTTTTAATATTGTATTTAATTACAGAGTAATTTCCACATATTAATATATTTTTCAAATTGGGCTCTGTACCGCAATTCTTTATTATATTACGTGTGCCAAATATCTCGAAAAAGTATTCAAAATTACAGCCGCAATCTTGGAACGCGTTTTGGCTACCTGTTGATCGCTACTGTATCACCTTAAGATAGGCATATTTTATTATTTTGTCCACAACATACAATGCCATTATCCACCAAATATAATAAATACTTTTAATTCCCTTTTTAGTGATGAATTGACATTGGAGGGTATAAAACAGTTCTTTGTGGCTGTGGAAAGGGAAGAATGGAAATTTGACACCCTCTGTGACCTCTACGATACATTAACCATTACACAGGCTGTTATTTTCTGCAACACAAAGAGGAAGGTAGACTGGCTGACGGAGAAAATGAGGGAAAACAATTTTACAGTTAGTTCAATGCACGGAGATATGCCACAAAAGGAACGTGACAATATTATGAAAGAGTTTAGGTATGTATTTCTTCTTCTTTTTGTGTAGTCATGACTGTCTGTTTTACTTTTGTCGTACGTAGTATAATAGATAAAGTTATAGGATCGTGCAAAAAAAGTCAGATTTCACTTTTTCTTGACGTTTTGAGTCGCCCTGAGTCCAAAATGCAAAAAAAACAAGTACGTATGTATGTCGCCACCGCCCAGCAAAAACTACCTTACCGATTTCGATGAAATTCGGTATGATTTAGTTTAAAACAATTTTGTCGAGAAACTAAGCTTTTAAAATAAATCTCTCAAAGGGGGGCCGAAATAGGGGGGCAAATTTTAACCTAAACGAATGAAACTTGGGGCAAAGTTAGCTCATCGATAGGCGAATGGAAATTCGGAATTTGACATTTTCAAATCAAAATGGCGGCCAATATGGCCGACCGCCCACCGGGCACATTTCCTTACCTAATTTGATTTTTGAATCAAATGAAGATTTTTGAATGATGTTTAATTTGAAAAAGTTATGGGTGGCCTATATTTAAGGCGCCAAAATTTGACATAACTTTGAACTAGATTTTCTCAAAAATGTCCAAGGAATGTGTTTATTTTTTGGTATGTTTTAGATGCCCTATCGATTAATTGAATGACATTAGTCAGATTTCTTAACTCCCCACAGGAGGGGAGTTATGAAAACTGGGGTGCAAAATTAACCGGACACCTTAAAAATGGGTCTTATTTGATGTCTCGAATTTCCTAAACCTGTTGTCTGATTTAAGTGATTTTTTTAATATGTTATTAGATGTATTCTTTAACCCGGGAGCAGTCGCGCCGTGAGAAAAAATCTCACATTTTATCCTTTTCCGCGTTGTTTTGCTTTAAACATTTTGTTTTAAACAACTGTTTTAAACATGTTTAAAACACTTAAATTAAACAAGCGTTTTTTTTCATTTTTTTTTGTGAATAATACATAAATATGAAAAAAAATCTTATACATATTATTATACAGACTTTGTAACAAATATATTTTTATTTATTAATAATGGGAACACAAGAAAAATTGGAAAACTCAAAACATTTTGCATACAAGAGTTAATAATTTTCTCAAATTGTTTTAGTCTCATAGTAATCTTATAATCTAAGTCATCAATTTTATCAGCCACTTGATCACTTATAGAATTAAGCTCTTTAAAAATTGAAACCAACTTAGCAGCTTTGACATTGCCTAGCCGGTTACATAGTTTGGAATTGACTAAAGCGTATGATGAGAAGAGTTTTTTTTTATGTTGTATGACCATAGAACGAGAAGCAGTCATCTGGAGCTACAACGTTACTAAGGCAATTGTGACAATTTATTTTTATGTTTTTGGAGCAATAAGGACACGTGTGCCGTCTCCTGGATCTACAATGTTACTTCCCTGGTTAACCTGAAATTGGGACGTCTGTTCAAGTTTACACAGTAAGAAGATGTCTGCCACAATGATTTCGTGTTTTATGTTTTATGCCATAATTGACTGATAAATTATTATCTAGAGCCATAACGTCACTTCTACAAGGGTAGTAATTTTTAAACGTTTATATTTTCATAATAATAGTAGTGAGATTTTTGATTTTATTGTAAAATAAAGTTTAAAGTTGTAGTTTAAATATTATCATTTTGAATTTTTGTTGAATTTTTAAACGCGTAAATTACGGCAGATGCATAAGTGACGTTATAGTACCGTAGGTGCGATATGTATCTGTGCTGCCTAATTCCTCAAACAGATCCTTCTCATTTTAAGAAATATGATTTAAACAATGTTTTTTTCTATGTTTTATTTGTTTAAAACACGTAATATAAAAACGAAAAATAAATAATGTTTAAAACAAAAAAAACCGTTTAAAACAAAAAAAAACGTTTGTTTTGTATAAAATAAAAAAAACATGTTTTTTTTCAACCCTGCTTTTCCGTGATAACTTGATGAAAAATTTTTCAACATTGCTTTTCACTCGTAAGTGCCTCGAGGAAGATCGTAGTAATGCGTGGAATTTTTTTTAATGTTTTTTTATTTTTTTTTTGTTTTTATTTTTTTTGTGGAATTTATGGCTTTGGTAAAAACCAATTAGCTTTAAAATTGTTAGAAATATAAAATATATTTAACATAATAAGTAAATAAAAATATTATTAAATTAGAAATTTGATTTAAATTCGTATTTAAATCTATATTGTGAGATTTTTTCTCTACGCGCGACTACTTACGTTACAGAAGTGTGCGCGACTGCTCTCGGGTTAACAATATTGCTGTAATAGTATTGTTGCTAAACAGTTAAATTTTCATTGTATACCGGGTGTACCAATCAAACTGGGTTTTTTCTCAAAGTTCGCATCACCCTGAGGAATATTCTGGTATTTATAAAATACTAAAATTAAAATCCAACTATAGCCTTCTAAGCATTTATAAAATACTGCAATTAAAATCCAACTATAGCGTCATGTTTTCTCAACATTTTGTTTTTTGATTCATTCGCTTACATTAGACCATAAAAAAGTTAGGTAATTTAACAACTAGTCATGTTTTTACGGGTCATATTACCCGTATGTACGCCAATGGTGTATATTAAATTCTTACTTGTATGTCAAAAAATGTACAATAACTACGTCTTAAAACCCACCAAATTTCATGTGCATATATCAACTGGTTTTAAAACAATAAACAAATTGTGAGTTTGTAAGAGAAATTTCAACACCCTCTATCTCAGAAACGAAGCATTTGCGGACATAGCACAGTGAGCTTGAAACACGTTATTATCTAATTTGATATAGTTTCAACTTTTTTTGTTGGAATATCTTCTACAACTCAAAAGTAGACAATACAAGACAAAATTTAAATCCGCTAAGCGTCCCTTTTTGAAAAAACGATTTTTTCTAAAAAATATATAAATTTTTGAAATGTTTGAAGAATTTCTTGAACCCTCCCGCATATCCTCCACCCGTTGCATTTTTCTTTAATTTGCAAACTAGTGGATTCAAGAAAACAAATTAGGTATGTATTTGTTTACACAGGGTGGGCCAAAGAAAAGTCGACTTCGATATTTGGCAGTAGTTATTAGATTTTAAGGAAATGCCGAAACAAGTAGTTTTTTTATTTTTGAATTACAATTTTTTGATACATATTACATACTAGTGACTTCATCCATCTGGGCGTGATGACGTAATCGATGATTTTTTAAATGGGAATATAGGTCGTGTGGTAGCTCATTTGAAAGAGTGTTCAATTCTCTATTCAGTAATATAAACAATAATATCAATACTTATACATGGTGGCCAAAAAATTTTTTTTGAATTAAATTAATTAACGCAAAAAGAAGAATGTATGTAATTTATTTACCTCAAAGTACATTTTATTGCTGTCGGTAAATAAAAAAAGAAGATGTTTATTGGGCAAATAAACATTTCTGTTCGCTTAAATTAAATGTTAAAACTGTCAAAAGAGGTAGGTGGGAGGCTGTTGTGATTTAATTTAAGCGAATAAAATGTTTATTCGTGAAATAAACATTTTTTTTTATTTTCTGTCAGCAGTACAATGTATTTTGAGATAAAAATAAATTAAAAGTACATTCTTCTTTTTGCGTCAATTAATTAATTCAAAAAATATTTTTTTTGTCACCTCGTATAAATAATGATATCAATGTTTATTTATATTACTGAATAGATAATCGAACACCCTTTCAAATGAGCTGCCACACGACTCCTATTCCCATTTAAAAAAATTATCGATTACGTCATCACGCTCTGATGGATGACGTCACTAGTATGAAAAATACGCGAATAAATTGCAATATAAAAATAAAAGTCGACCTGTTTCGGCATTTTTTTAAAGTCGAATAACTACTGCCAAATATCGAGGTGGACTCTTTTCTTTGGCTAACCCTATATTGCTGTGAGCATGTACTATTAATATAGAAGTTTAAATAAACGTTTCTTTAAAAATTTATATTTTTTTAGAAAAAATAGATTTTTTCAAAAAGGGACCCTAGCGGATTTAAATGTTGTCTTATATTGTCTATTTTTGAGTTGTAGAAGATATTCCAACAAAAAAAGTTGAAGCTATATTAAGTTAGATAATAACGTGTTTTAAGCTCACCGTGATAGGTTTATAAAGCAAACTGTCAATATTTTTTCATGTAGTTTCACCTTTTTCATTTAGTTTCACATTTCACCCCTTGAAGTTTGCTATATTTATTTAAAAAAACACCCTGTATTGATGAAAAACATGGCTAATTGTTAAAGTACCTAATTTTTTTATGGTCCAACATAAGCGAATGAATCACAAAAAACAGAATGTTGAGAAAACATGAGGCTATAGTTGGGTTTTAATTTGAGTATTTTATAAATGCTAGAACATTCCACAGGGTGATGCGAAGTTTGAGAAAAAAATACAGTTTCATTGGTACACCCGGTATACAATGAAAATTTACCTGTTTAACAATAATATTATTACAGCGATATTGTTAAAGAATATGGCTATAAAAATCACTTAAATCGGGCAACAGGTTTACGAAATTCGAAACATCAAAAATGGCCCATTTTTAAGGTGTCCGCTTAATTTTGCACCCCAGTGTATTATCACATTCAATTTTAATCAAAACATGGCTTCCGGTTTAACCGGAAATGAAAAAAAAATCTTAATTTTTTAGCCATGCTCTGTATATTTTTACATATTGTTCTGAAGCTATTTCCTTGTGGCATTTTTATAATGAACTATTTTAAATGGGAAATAAGCCACAATTTTACCAAAAAAATGAATTTATTAACGTTTCGACGCCCAAGTCGGGTGTCGTTGTCAAAATACAAAATAATACTAGATAAACAAAAATGTTGTTGCTTAGTAAAAAATTAGTCGAAACGTTAATAAATTCATTTTTTTGGTAAAATTGTGGCTTATTTCCCATTTAAAATAGTTCATTATTTTTACATATTTTGAAAGAATACAAAATTACCTTTACAATGACATAAAACTTATTTCTGTAACTTAAAAACTCGACAGTAAATAGAAGTTTTGCTATAATCTCGTGTGTCATCTCTCATATATATCAAGCTCGATCATAGCATAGATATAGAATGAAATGTATGAATGAAAAATATCATGTAAACTATTAATTTGTCAAAAAAATGAAATAATTTGAAATGAAAGTATGACTCAGATTCTATTGATTTATGCAATAATATAGACGGAGTTCTCCGAAATGTGGCATCGAACATTCAGCCGTGTGATGGATGACCGAAGTTATCTTTAACGTTTGAGTTAAAGTTAAGATTACTCTCAGGTATAACGATGCCCATAACTATTTAGGTAAAATTCGGTGTGGTGTATTCTTCACAGTTATGAGATAGTTCTTTTTTCAACGTTATATTAGAAATAACATTTGAGGAACAAAGTTTGACGTAACAAAGAGAACCTTATGTAGAAATAGTACAAGTTGGAGTGAGCGCGAGACATCGTTCGGAACATGCTACGTGGTTCCCAACCTTTTATGTCTGGCGACCCACCTTCTGATGTTTTTTCACATTCGCGACCCATCCCTCAACCATGATGATATATATGTACGTTATTCAGCTACTGTAAGAACCACGCCGCGACCCATCTGAAATCTGCCCGCAACCCACCGGTTGGGAAACGCTGTGCTACAGGATGGATAGATGACCGTAAAAGTAAATCCCCATCGTCGGCCACCGTCGATGACCGAACAGCAAACAGCTGTTCGGGTTCGGTGGTGTTTCAAACGGTAGATAGAAACAGGGTTGCCAGATTGGTGTATTTTCCCACAATTTTGGGGTAATTTGAAAGCGTCTAAGGAAATTTTTCTAAGCAGAAATTGTAGTGGGATTTTTTGGGGGCGGAAAATTGTGGAGGATTTTAAGGGGTCATGGTAAATTAAATTTGCGACATGTACATAGAACTGTATATTATACTCCCATATAATCGAAGACGATCGGAACTGTTAATTATTTCCAGGGCCCTCGTTGATAAGTAGTATAATTTTGGTTTACTGTTCTCTTCATTTGACTAATAATTTATTAAAATGCGGCAAAAATTTAAATTTGGGGTATTTGAGCTTCAATTTGAGGGAATTTCTATTTCTAAGTGGGGGATTTATAAAATATCATCTGGCAACTCTGGATATAAAGCTCAGTAGGTACTTAAAATAAAATTTCAACTCATATCTCTCGATTTGATTATTGTATAATTTTTAAAATTGTATTACCCTTCTATTTTTAATTATTAAATTAGTAGCTTCTAAATTCACTTGATTTCTGTCTAAAAACAAGTCAAAAGATGAACTTAACCTTACATATCCTTACATAACTACAAAGTTATCTCATAACTTGAGGTTTAACGTCGCGTTATAAAGTGACAGTTGATATATCAGATAACTCAAGAACTGTCAAGAAATAACGCAAGTAGTTAAGTTAAATATGATACATCACACCAATTCGAGGATTATAACTTAACCACAGGATAACTTTACGTTAAAGATAACTTCGGTCATCCTTCATCCATCACACGGCTGATTTTCTCAAAATCTATTGAAAATTTTACAAAAATATTTTTATAAGAGTTGCAGGAATTAATAATGCGTAGAACCATAAAATATTTTCAAGTCTCTAAAATATCAAAATAAAGAGCAACTTTGTTATTTTTTATAGAATGTCATTGTCTAGTATGACAACGATAATAGATGGGTACGATAAAGTTCTCGGGCGGTCTTTCCGTCCAGCGTTTTTTCAATGTTTTAGTAATCTGTCAGTCCATAATTTTAGTGGTTTTCCCACTGATCGTCTTCCTATTGGGGAACCGTCTCTTGCCGTCCTTACGACTCTATTTGTTGTCATTCGGCTTATGTGGTCGTTCCATTCTACTCTTCTGTTTTTTACCCAGTTATTAGCGTTGTCCACCTTGCATCTCCATTATATACAGAATTTCTATATTAGAGGAATTATTAGAAAATATTCTAATATTACAAGAATTTTTTACTAAGCAACAACATTTTTGTTTAATTTATTAATATTTTGTATTTTGACAACGACATCCAATTTGGACGTCGAAACGTTAATAAAATCAGTTTTTTAGTTAAATTGTGGCTTATTTCCCATTTAGAATACAGTCGAACCCGCTTATTGGAATAGCCTTTGTGCCAGGCAAAATTATTCTTATAATCGGGATATTCTAATAACCGATCATTGGTGGCTAGCCGAAATAAGTGTACCGAATATATGTAATAATAGTATTTACATACTATGCCAATAAGTAGTTTTACATACTATGCCAATATGTATATCATATTATACATAATCAGTATATGTAAATGCTTTTAGGTCTTTTTATGTCAATAATACAGTAGGGTATTCCCGTCATCTAAAATTAACGTTTTTCTCCAACACCAAAGCAGTCTATGGTCCTTTTCATGGGCAATTTTTAGTGCGTCAAAAATGATAGAAAAAAAAGGTAAGTCCGTGATAATACACATTTATTCTAACATGACATTTTAGTTAAATCTGACAGTTGTCACATTTTATTTGCAATTTGACATAAAAACAAATCAATTGCGTTTATTGCATTTATAAAATGGTGCTTTCTTTGATTTGTATAGGCTTATAAATTGTACAGATTATATTCGTAGATATATTATATAATTCGTAAATAATTTCTTTCAATTTATAGCGCCATCTATCGACAACTAGAATAAATGTTTTAAATGTCTGTAATCACGGACGTGCCTTTTTTTCTGTCACATACAATTTAATGCGTTAGAAGGAACTCGAAAAACTGTGACGCACTGAAAGATGCCTATGAGAAAAAGAATACTACTTATCTATGTGTTATATACCAAATTACATTATTGGGACCGTGCAAGTTCGGCAAAGCGACACCTATTTCTTCGCTCTGTAACTTTATTCGCACTTTTAATTATATTGGCCAATTATATTAGTCCTGGTTACTGGATAATTGTCAAGGCCATAGCTCAAAAAAATGAGAAGAAAAAATAAGATTCAGGTTATGTTATTAAAACGTAAACAATTGTATGTAGTAAATAAAATTAGTTATTAAAATGCAGTACTGCAAGCAAAATACAATTAATTAAATTTACCTTTATACAATAATTGCATATCATATTAATATTGTGGAGCAACATATAATTTTTCTTGTTCAATGACAGTAGATATGAAATGTACGTCAATTTGACAATTTCAATTGACAATATGAATTATTTAAGAAAGTTGCAATATTTCTCCGCTATTCGCGCACGATCGTTTCACGTATCCCTTCCAAGTACTTGCACACCGCGAATATGTATGTGAATGAATACAGTAATTAATATGAAATGTATGCAATATGTAAATATTTTCTCATTACAATGCATATATAACAAAATTACTTATATTTCTTGAGAAATTATCGGTAATTATAGCTTTTTTGTTGTTAATCCGTGTGGTCGTCCTTAATCCATTGGTTGAATCGAAGTTGTATTGGCGGCAAGAAATGGATTGTTACATTATTCAACCTCACGTCGCGTCGGGTTAAAGTCGAATTTAACAAAGCCATAATTCACATCTTGCAAACAAGTAGGTACCCTCTGGGTGAATTCTAAATAAACTCCTGCTAAAAATTTTATAACTAAGTGGGTGAGAATATGTACAGAACTTTGTAGACAAATAAAAATTACTTTATGACCCATGCATTTGTCGGCTAAAGATTGAATTGGTACTCGTAACAAATAGGGATTGCAATCCAGCAGCGTTTTCAATCCAGCTGGATTTTTGCAAGATTGGCCTGAATCCAGCTGGATCCAGCAAAATGTGGAATCAAAATAAAAACATGATTTTAATGTTCTTTTGTCTATATGCTAAATTTCTAAACAACAGAAACATGAATTATTTAGTTTTATGTAAGTGATATCTTAAAAACATAGGTCTAACCTACTTCGCACAGAACTGCACACATATAGCCGGTCACGGAGAAAGCCCTTCCGGCCTCTGTGCTGGTCGGTTTTAAGGTCATCAAATAGTCATAGACCATTGACAAACGATCGCCTTTCACTCATTTGGGCTCATAAACCGCCATATCCTTTTCCAAAATCTTTTCGTAATCTTTTTGAGAATCAGTTTTTTGGCTATAAATGTTTTCTCTTTCTCGTTTCAATTCAATCTCAAGTTCTTGTTCCAAAGTAAATTCACAGGCTCTGGATTAGTTGGCCCATCTTCTTCCATTATCTCTTGCACTGGTTCCACAGTTACTTGTTTATTTATACCTACGAATCAACAAATTTTTCATCTCTTGTCGCATTGCATTCTTTTTCGGCATGGGGAAGTATCCAGGATTGTTTAGTCCTTCGTCATACTTTTTTTGATTTTGTCAATACACTAATGTACCTGTAATCTCAGAGAGACGCCGTTCCGTGATTCTGTTGCGTAGTGCTTCCGATAGATCGGCATTAAGGCTAAAGTTCTGGCTATTTAGTTTGTCTAAGACAAATTTCATAGTTGTGTCGGCCGTTATCAAAGTGGAATCTATTATTAGACAAGGCGAAAACGGCGCGTTCGAAAGGAAAAATATTCCCATGAGATTTTTTTACATAATCACATTCGTGAGACATCCCAGAATAAGGTTCAAGAAGTCGCCCCTGTGAAAAGTGGGCCAATTTTTTTTAATCAAATTGCAAGAATCAATATTTTTTCCTGAACAATTTTTTCTTTAATTTTTTGGACCATTCTGGACAAAAAAGGTCTCTTATACTTTTTCTCTAAAGTTGATCGTTTTCGACTTATAAGGAATTTAAAATTGAAAAAAACGAAAAATGGCGATTTTCAAGGCTTAATAACTCGGTTAAAAGTTATTATTATGAAAGTCAATATATGACTAAATCAAAGTTTAAAGCCCCCCCCCCCCCTACAAGATCCTGAAGAAATTTTTGTCATTATTTTATTACTAAGCTGTTTAAGTAATAATAATAAGCGCCATGCACGTGTGCGGGGCTGTAAATGCTGAGTGCGAGAGAGAAGCCATTCAAGCAGTCCAATTGTGCATCTTACTCGCACTCACATTTACAGCAGCGTCAATACGATCTATCCACTCATTGTTATTAATTAAAAATAACAGCTTAGTAGTAAATTAATGACACAGATTTCTTCAGGATCATGTAGCGGCGACTTTAAACTTTGATTTAGTCACTTTCTGACTTTCAAAATAATAATTTTTGACCGAGTTATTTAGTCTTAAAAATGGCCATTTTCGCGTTTTTCAAATTTTAACTTGCTTATAACTCGAAAAAGATCAACTTTAGAGAAAAATTATAGGAGACCTTTTTTATCCAGAATGGTCCAAAAAAACCTAAAAAAAAATTAGTCCCGGCCAAAAATATAAATTTTTGCAATTTGATTAAAAAAAATTGTTAAAAAAAATTGGCCCACTTTTCTAGTGGGCGACTTCTTGAATCTTATTATGGGATGTCTCACGAATGTGATTATGCAAAAATATCTCATGGGAATATTTTTCCCAACGAACCCGCCGTTTCCGCCTTGTCTATATGTAATTAAAGCTTCTACAGGCGGTTAAAAGTGGCGATTAACTCATTGATTATTGACCACTCGCCTGCAGAGAATTTTATCGCAGAATCGATGTATATCAACGCTTTATCGATGCAAACTTTTAAGCTATAGAAACTTTCCAGCATACTGAGCTACTGCTAGCGCGATAGAATGGCAAGTTGCCAACTCACGGCTTTGAATAAAGAGGCTAATGAAGACATTAATTAACTTATTTCGAATTTGACACGTTTGCGGATCCGCGCTGCTGGATCCAGCATGATTTGTTGGATCCAGCTGGATTGCTGGATGCTGGATCCAGCAATTGCAATCTCTAGTAACAAAGTAATAAATATTTATTACCCTAATAATATATAATCCAGCACTACAGGCCCTTGACGACAAACCATAATACCAAACATAATTTAAATTTTTAGTAGAAAAAATCATTCGTTGACCTGAAAAATATTCTAATAAGCGGTATTATTTAATTAGAACATATTCCAATAAACTGATAAATTTATTAAGGAGTAAATAAAAAAAGAAACGTTTCGGGACCTCGAATTTATATTCCATAAACCAGGATATTCCTATAACCGGGATTCTAATAAGCGGGTTCGACTGTAGTTGATTACAAAAATGCCACACAGAAATAGCTTCAGAACAACATTATTTCTGTAATTTCTTTATCACCCATATATACTTCTCTTCATAAATTCTATATGTCACTAGTATTTCTATTATATTTGATTCTATTAGCTTATGTTTGTCTCTTACTCTTCTGAGTATTTTTTTTCCCTCTTAGACTCATACTTTGTCCCAGAAACTTGTCTATAATTTTGGTTTAGTGATTCACTGAAAGTGGCAGCTGTCAATTTTGTATGGTTAGGTTATTTAAGGAGGGGATAGTGCCAGATATCGTACCTGCTTTAGGGACAAGAATCAGCCCGAAATGTTAGTTTTTGAAATTTTTGTTTCGCGAGCTTTTATATGTAAAATACCGCTCTGTGCAACGTCGTCTATTATGCTTTTTTAGTCATGCAATGTTTCTCCCTGAGTTTTTAGTTAATTTTTCAATACACCATATTGACTAGAACATCGATAACTTGCGCAATTTTTAGTCTAAACATTTGTTTGTTTATACGAAGTTTGAAATAAGGTTGACTGGGGGGTTGAAAATAAATCACTTCGCACTTGTTAATATTTTTGAATTTAAACGTTTATTGAGTATGTATAAAGAAACTAGATATGTAACAGTATTAAAAATAAAGGGCTATATGCGTGTTGCTTCTCTGAATGTTTTGACTCGAATGGTTCTGGAATCTGCTTTTGGTGACCTGTGACCTTCAGTCCCGTCTGCATGAGAGCAGGAACGCGGGTAGTAAAAAATGAACCATATACAGTATTAATACCGGGTGTCCACTTATATTTTCCCCCATTTTAATTGCCTATAACTTCTAAACGGCTCAAGATAGAAATATGCGGTTTTCGCTGAAATGTTTTATTTTAGTAAAAGTTTTGTCTGAATGGACTGAATTTTTTATATCGCTTTCAAATACGAAAAGAAAAATGGCGGATTTTTGAAAGAAACGTTGACTTTTTTTAATGGAACACCCAGTATATTTGTCTGTAAATTGAAGGAAAGGTCATTCACCTATCCAGCGGTATAAAGTTTTTTAAAATCGGTTGTCAAATCACTGAGTAATTAATTTGTAAAATGAGAGGTGCAACTTGGATATCACATATCTAAATAACATAACTAAGCAAATTGATATTATGTTGTGATTTCCACATCGCATCTCTCATTTTAAAAATTAATTGCTCAGTCATTTGATCACTGATTTTAAAAAAATTTATATCGTTGGATAGGGAAATGACCGTTTTTTCAAGTTTTTAGGTAAATGACTATTTTTTATGTCGCTTTTAAATAAAAAATGGCGGATTTTTGGAGAAAAAAACGTTGTTGACTTTTTTTATTGAAACACCCAGTATATTTTTTGTAGCTTGAAAAAACGGTCATTTATCTATCCAGCGATATTAATTTTTTAAAATCGGTTGTCAAATGACTGAGAAAATAATTTTTAAAATGAAAGATGCAATGTGGAAATCACATGTTATATTATTTAGGTATGTGATATCCAGGTTGCACCGCTCATTTTAAAAATTAATTACTCAGTGATTTGACAACCGATTTTGAAAAATTTTATATCGCTGGATAGGTGAATGCCCTTTCTTTCAATTTACAAAAAAATATACTGGGTCTTCCATTAAAAAAATGTCAACAACGTTTTTTTCAAAAATCCGTCATTTTTCTTTTCGTATTTAAAAGCGATATAAAAAATTCAATTCATTCAGACAAAACTTTTACTAAAATAAAATATTTCATCGAAAACCGCATATTTCTATCTTTAGCTGTTTAGAAGTTATAGGCAGTTAAAATAGGGGAAAATATAAGTGGACACCCGGTATTAGCCGCATTGGCGTACTGGTTCGTATTGTCAGATATCAATATAAATGTATGTAATTATAAATGTGCGTAAACAACATTTCCTTTCTGGTTTTAGGTCAGGACAGAGTAGGGTCCTAATCACAACTGATGTTTGGGCTAGAGGTATCGACGTACAACAAGTCAGTTTGGTTATCAATTATGACTTGCCGAACAATCGTGAATTGTACATCCATCGTATCGGTAGATCTGGTAGGTTCGGCCGAAAGGGTGTAGCCATCAATTTCGTAAAATCAGACGATATCAGAATTCTAAGAGATATCGAACAATATTACTCGACCCAAATTGACGAAATGCCAATGAACGTTGCGGACTTAATTTAATTTTTTCTTATTTATTTTTATACTGATACTATTACATTATCAGTAGATACAGTTTATCCTAAACCCTATTTTCAGTCATTAATTTTGACGTCAGATACGATTTTAATAATGTCGCGAATCACATGCATACATGAATGACATAAATGAATACATGACATGAATACATAATTTTCGAAATTCTATGTATAATAATCACGGACGTACGTTCTTTTCTGTCACTTCGAGCTTAATGCGTTAGAGCGAATTACTATGACGCACTGAAAGAAGGGTTTGGGATAAACTGTACTTTTATTTATAAGGTATTATGTAATGCAGAGTGTAAAATATTTTGTATGTAAATTTAAGATTTAGAAATGTAAAAGAATATTAAAATGTTTATGTGGATTTTAATTTTTTATTTATACAGACTATCACACAAATAAGTATCGACAATCACAATAAATCAATAACAGATTGGGTTATAAACGCACAACTCAAATACTCAAATTAAGCAAGACAAATAGAGAGAGAGAACTAAATCAATTTTAGCAGAAATTAGAAAAGATCTAAGAAGATTAATACTAATGTAATTACCGGAACAGTAGATAGTCCAGGGCGGATGTTTTGAGATGAACGTTGAGAAGTGACTCATATTTTTTTGCAGAAATTGCTTGGAATTAACTCATACAATAATAATTGAGTTATCCTCCCACTCAAAAAGGTCCGGAACATTGTTTAAATAATCAAAATGTCAAAAAATTAAGGAAAAATTCGATGTTTTTCTTCGTTTTTTGATTATAACTTTACATATTCATATATTTACAAATGAATTTACATATTTACATATAACTTTACATACAATTTTAAGTACATATTCATAACAGAGAAAAGTTGTATTGACATAAAAGTTGCTTAATTAAATTTCCTACTATATAGGATTGGTTAAAATTTTTAAAAGTTGTCACCCTTATTGCAAACTAGCAATAATTGCGAAAAAAACATAAAGAAACAAATATTTGCATTTTACGGTTTTCAACTATTTATGCTACACTTGGACCTTCATATTTTACCCAAAAAAACTTTATGACATAAAACAATACTGTAAATTTGATTAAGTTTGGTTCAACAGATTTTGCAGAATAAATTTTGAAATTCAGGTTTTGCAAAACAAATCATTTTTTCAAAATGTTGCAGGACTGAAAATAAAGCAGATAGCAAGTTGAAGAATACTGTACATTTCATTTGCAATTTGTAAAATTAAAATCGGTTAACTACCACGGCGCCAGGAATTTTTTAAAATAAACATTAATTTTTGGTGCTACGCGCAGGACAGCGGTGTTCAATTCACACAAGTTGATTTCCACCAAAATTTCTTTAAATCTTTATATAATATATTATTTTCTAACTCTATATTTTGTTGTATTTTAATATTTTAATTCCACAAAAATCAAACTAATTTGATTATTGTTTATGAAAAATTGTTTAAACAATTGCATATGTTTAAAAATAATAAACTTTTATTTTCTAAATTAAAATATATGAATAAAGAAAGTTTTTGCTAAAAAAAGTGTAATTTCAAAGAACAAAGTATGTGTTTTTATTTTGCAATAAACAAATTCATTTACATATTTATATCAAAATGTACTAAAAATTAAAATTTATCAAAGGTCATCGGAATGCCCAATCAGAGCAAACGTATCCGGTGTCCTGCGCGTAGCACCAAAAATTAATGATTATTTAAAAAAATATTTAACGCTTTAGTAGTTAACCGATTTTAATTTTAAAAATTGTAAATGCAAGGTACGGTATTATTATATATGTAAAAAAAATCAACTTGCTATCTGCTTTATTTTCAGTCCTGCAACATTTTGAAAAAATGAATTTTTTTGCGAAAGCTGGATTGCAAAATTTATTTTGTAAAATCTGTTAAATCGATCCTAGTGAAATTTACAGTGTTGTTTTAAAATATCATAAAGTTTTTCTATGTAAAATATGAAGGTCCTAAGTGTAGCATAAATGGTTGAAAAACGTAAAATGCGAATACAGTGGAACCCCGATAACCCGGAAGTCCGGCTAACCCGGACCGATTTTCATCAGCCAAACATTTCAACAATAAAAATGTATGTAATATATTATAACATTTTATCCGTAGCCGCTTCTGGAATGTCTTAAAAATATCGAATTTCATTCATAAAATGCGCATATCCCACCAATCTTCGCTTCAACCATAATATAATATTTGAGAGATAATGGGTATTTGTGTAATTTAAACTATACGATAGTAAAAATGACTCATGGCACACGGCGGCGGCAGAGCCACGCTCATTATCTCGGGCTATCCGAAACGCGAATTTACAAAACCTATACCATTTCAGTCATGGCAGCGACTGAATTCGAATAGGGTTTGTATGCAGAAAATTAGTTACATATCCTATACCATTTCAGTCATGGCAGCGACTGAATTCGAATAGGGTTTGTATGCAGAATATTAGTTACATATCCTATACCATTTCAGTCATGGCAGCGACTGAATTCGAATAGGGTTTGTATGCAGAATATTAGTTACATATCCTATACTATTTCGGTCCAGAAATTAACTGTATTGGTGTAGGATTTGCAAACGAAATTTTTGATTATTATTGAGCAAATGTCTATACCGTTTCAGTCATGTACGTAAAACTAATCAAATATTTACTAAGTGGATTTATTATTATATCATAAAATTTAGATATGTTTTGAAAATTAAAATGAATAGTATATATTTGGATAATATTAAAAATTGAAAACAAACGAATAATTACTAATGTATGAATATATACAGTATGTCCCTGTAATGTATGAATATATACAGTATGTCCCTGTAAGTTGGAACCATATGGAAAATTTTTTATTAACGATTTTACGCAAAAAAGATATTCTTCATAAAAAGTTCTGCATGGTCTAAAACCGAAGATGCAATCATCTGATATTAAGTTTTATTAATAGTATATGAGAGATGTCAAAAAATATGAATTTCTGTCAAGAGTAAAGTATCTTTTACAGAGAGGGGCTAAGTTATGCAATAAATTCATTTTATCTAAAATGGACGACTTGGGAAAAAATCCCGAAACAGGTCGATTTTTATTTTTAAATTACACATGCTTGGCATATATTTCATAGGTACTAGTGACGTCATCAATCTAAGCGTGATAACGTAATAAATGATTTTGTTAAATGGGAATAGGGATCGTGTGGCAACTAATTTGAAAGTGTGTTCAATTCTTTGTTCAGTAATATAAACAATATTATCATTATTTATACAAGGTGACCAAAAAAATAATTTTTTAATTAAATTAATTGACTTTTTTTTGTTTTTTTCCTAAAATTATTTTTTTAAATTTTTTAAACGTTTTTTTTTGTTTTTTTCCTAAAATTATTTTTTTTGCATGGAACAATTTTTTTTAGGTTTTTTGGATCATTCCAAACAGAAAAGGTCTTTAGTGACTTTTCTCTTGATAGTTTTTGACATATAAGCGATTAAAAATTGAAAAATTGCGAAATCGCCCATTTTTAACCCTCAAAAACTATGTGAAAATCTAAAAATTTGAATGTTGCCAAGGCAGGTAGATATTCTTTAAACATCGATTGATGAAATCCCGAAGAGTTTTTTGCAATACAGTATCAAAAACCCCTTTGTTATTTAATTGTCAATCAAGCGTGCGCGACACTATTTTCCACCGTTGCATGTGTATGCAGTATGGTGCAAATGAAAGGAATAATTTCGTTATTTCGTAAACCGGCGACTTTAAGGAAAAATCCCGAAACGGGTCGATTTTTATTTTTAAGTTATGATATTGTGACATATATGGTATACTAGTGACGTCATCCACCTGGGCGTGATGACGTAATCGATGATTTTTTTAAATGAGAATAGGGGTCGTGTGCTAGCTCATTTGAAAGGTTCTTCAATTCTCTATTCAGTAATATAAACATTTACATATTTATTTATACAGGGTGTCCAAAAAATTTCTATTAAATTAAATTATTTGACAAAAAAGAAGTAGAAGGACACCCTGTATAAATAATTATGTACATGTTTATATTACTGAATAAAGAATTGAAGAACCTTTCAAATAAGCCAGCACACGACCCGTATTCTCATTTAAAAAAATCATCGATTACGTCATCACGCCCAGATGGATGACGTCACTAGTATACTATATATGCCACAATATCATAACTTAAAAATAAAAACCGACCTGTTTTGGGATTTTTCTTTAAAGTCACCGGTTTACGAAATAACGAATTGATTCCTTTCATTTGCACCATACTGTATACACATGCAACGGTGGAAAATAGTGTCGCGCATGCTTGATTGTCAATTAAAAAACAAAGGAGTTTTTGATATTGTATTGCAAAAAACTCTTCGGGATTTCAGCAATCGATGTTTAAAGAATGGCAACATTCAAATTTTCAGTTTTTCGCATAGTTTTTGAGGGTTAAAAATGGCTGATTTAGCAATTTTTCAATTTTTAATCGCTTATATGTCAAAAACTATCAACTTTAGAGAAAAGTCACTAAAGACCTTTTCTGTTTGGAATGATCAAAAAAACCTAAAAAAATTTTGTTCCATGCAAAAAAAATAATTTTAGGAAAAAAACAAAAAAAAAACGTTTAAAAAACTTTTGACCAACTTTTGGTCCTGGCAACATGCAAATTTGTTAAAAGGGGTCCTTTTTGAGTAATATTGTGCAAAAAATCCGAATTAGAATATTTTTCCTAGCGGATGCGCAGTGGCTTTCTGGACTATAAGCAAAGTGTTTAATAACTGTGTTCGTTATGAATTTCGCAAACTATATGTGTGTCATCTAGCCAAAAAGAATAAATGTGTAATTAAGAAAAAAGGATGTACACGAAATTATGGGTGCTCGGCAAGTATAAATATAAAATTTCTAAAAATGACTGAAGTTACTTTGCAAAGATCTACCGTATTACAACAAGGTTTAAATGCAGTGATCAATATAAATTTTGAACATTCTCATCGAATTCAGGTTGCTCAAGCATTTGGTTTATTGCGATGCAATGAAAATACAAAAGAAACTTTTTGTCGTTATTTTGAATCTGGAATGACAGCTTCTGCAGCCAAAACTTATCAAGAATTATCTTTATCTGAAAATTGTGAAGGCGAAATTCCTGTGCTCCTGGCGAATGCGCAAATTAACCCAACCAACAGACAAGTAACCTACTTTTATCAACAGTGGAGATCTGAAAAATACGAAGGAAGGGATGATCAAAGTGTTACTGAAAGAATTAAGAATAAAGTTGAAGAGTTACAAAAACGGGATATTCATTTATTTCTAAACGAAAATCCATGTATTGTTGTTCTGATAACGCCAGTTATGAAAAGAGCTTTTAAAGCGAGCCATGCAGATGAGATGATCTTCATTGACACTAGTGGTTCTTGTGATCAAAGTAGCACCTCTGTAACTTTTATTTCTGCTGCAACAAAAATAGGAGCATTGCCAATAGCTGTTATACTTCATAAAAATAAATCAGAAAATGATTATTTGCATGCTCTAAAAATTGCAGAGCAGTGCTTAGAGGCTACATGTGATAAACTATTTGAGCCACAAATTATTATGACCGACGATGATTCTGCAGAAAGAAATGCATTACAAGTAATATGTCCAAAGGCTCGCTTGCTTTTGTGTATATTTCATGTTACACAAGCTTTGTGGCGCTGGCTATGGGACTCCAATAACAAGATTCTGAAAGATGACCGAAAGACATTAATGACGTTATTCCGCCATGTTTTATTTGCTAAAACTACTTCAGATGCAGAAAGCTTTATGTTTCAGTTATTAAATAACCAAACCCTAAACAAGTACAATAATGCAAAAGCTCATTTAAGACTCATTTAGGGCCGTCGAGAAGAATGGTGTTTACCTTTTCGTAGTGATGTTTTGCAAAGGGGCAATAAATAATTACCGTGAAGCTTCCATCAGAATTTTCAAGGATATTATATAGCAAAGATGTAAAGTATTTAACATGTGTGCACTTATTGATTTTATCGCAGGAATTTTTGAAAACTATCACAAAAATAAACTTCTAAAATTTGCTAACACAAGAGGACGACATTTAACTCTAGCTTATAATAAGTTTTTTCGACGCTTAAAAGATATCGAAGAAGTAACACATATCAGTGATTTAACTTACCGTGTTACATCGAAAAGTAACTCTTACGAAGTGAACATTGAAACTGAGTGTTGTGATTGTGATTTTGGTCAAGGAGGACAATATTGCAAGCATTTGCAAAAATTTGCAAAAAAATCGTTGTTGTTGACTAAAACTGATCGGCAAGATTTTGCTAAAATTGCCTTAGGAGAAATGTATTCATCCAATTTTTACGATGACATTGATGATATAAACTACGACAACTATCATTCCGAAGAAAATAATGAAACATGTTACCTAGAAAATAATATTGTTCAACCACATCAATCTGAAACTAACATTTCGTTTGATTTGCCAATTACCGAAAAACTCGATCAAGAATACAAAGCAAATATTGATAGAATGCACGCCGAATTTATAAGACTTTCAGATATAGTAAGAAAAGATCAATGTCCCTCGAATGCCACAGTGCTGAAAAAATTTGTGACAACATTGGAAAAAATTAAAACTCCGTCACAAATAGTATCTATGTTTTCTCACACAACTCGATTTGCCAGGAACCGAAAAATTCGAGTACAACCCACAGCTATAGCTCGAAGAAAGAA
Organism: Diabrotica virgifera virgifera; assembly: GCF_917563875.1. NCBI lineage: Eukaryota > Metazoa > Arthropoda > Insecta > Coleoptera > Chrysomelidae > Diabrotica > Diabrotica virgifera. The sequence continues at coordinate 60,418,978 of NC_065451.1, forward strand.
TAGGGGACTAAAAGGTCAGAATCGCATACAATCTGGAAGACCAACTACTCTGGAAAAAAAAAAAGAAACCTCACAACATTAGTTTAAGCATAGAAAAAAAAAACGAGTCTAGTGCAAAAAAACACTAACTTAACTCTGTTCAATAATGTAGTACCTAATAGTCTAAGAGCTAGAGGCGAGAAATCATCGTCATAAGTAATATGGAGTTTGGCATGTGAAATGTGTCTATTGTATGTTGACAATTATGACCCCTTTCAGGCTGACACCTCAGTGGATACAGGGAGTAGCAATAAGGGATGAAAGGGAAAAGTTAACGGAGTCATTAAAGGTTTTCACCTCCTATTTTGTTAAACCTGCATCGATTTACATGAAAATTGGTGAGTAGTTAGAGTATACCTCAAGAAATAAAACTGATATGGTGCCAACGTGCGCTTTTACTCTGGGGGTGGATGCCACCCCTTGTCAGAGGTGAAAACTATTTTATTAAAAATAACCCCGCTAATCGATAGAGGGACAAATTTTAAGCAAAATTTATTACCCCTAATTATTAAAATAAATCAATACTTTTTGAGTTATTAAAGATCAAAGATTTGAATTTTTCGTGAATTAAATGCATGATGTAAAGCGGTTTTTCGTAAATAATTCAAAAACTGTAAGTTTTATCAAAATAGTTATGATTACCAAAATTGAAGATAATAAAAAATAAAAGAGATTTCTTATTCGAAAAGCATTTGAGAATTAATAAAAAGTGAGTTATAGGTGATAGAATATATATTTTTTTTCGGCTAGTACCCACATCTATGTATTCAAGCTCAAATAACGGGAAAACGGTGCATTTTATAAAATATATTTACTGAACACTTGTCAAAGTACTTAGAAATATGTATCAAATGAACTCCCGGAAAAGTTGATATCATTAAACATTATGCTACAAACATTTTTCAAAGTTAAGCTCCAAAAATTTGGAGCTTAATTATTATATTATTTATATAAGGTTTTAAAATTGTTTTAAGACATTTATATAAAATATAGCAAAAATGTGTTTGAATATTATGTCAAATGTGCCCATTATTGGACACCCTCAGTTTCTGTACATATTCAGTTTATACAGGGGCGGTTCTAGACCAAAAAAAAGTGGGGGGCAAGGGAACACAACCGGTGAATAAACAAGATAACGTGCCTTTTTAACGAAAATTATAGTACAAAAGTACTGTAAAAACTGTAGGGGGGGCAGCTGCCCCCTGCCCCTGGCTAGAACCGCCACTAAGTTTTTATCGATAGAAAAAAATCAATTAAATATCGAAATAATATAAAAATAATATTTTAGTAACATACATATTATTTCAAAAATATATTACTTCATATAAACTGTAAAAGAATTGAAATATCAAATAAATAAATATTACTTATTAATTTTAATGTAGGTAATGTTAAATGGCAGGTTACAAATTTTTGGTGCTGTCTACCCAATGATTTATGTATTATGTATATTATATTGTATAATATACAGTGTGTGTACTTAAGTTGGGCACATATATTACGGGACACCTTTTTATTTTTAATTTTACGAAATAAAGTTATAATTCGTAAAAAGTTCTGCATCGTCTAAAACCTACGATTCAATCATCAGATAGCAAATTTTATCTATATTATAGGAGGTATTTTAAAAAATATGAATTTCGATCAAAATTAAAGTACTTTTTTTTCACACTGTTGTAAACTATTGTTACTACGAAAAATTGTTTGTAATTAAAAACTGTGTTCTAATATATACAATAGTTGTTATTATTATAATTAAATAATTAATAATTATTATAATAATGTAACTATTATCTACATTCTTCTAATAAAAAGAAAATATTTAATTTTTTTCTCAAATTAGAGATAGGGTGAATGTACCAATTTCCGACCAAATTAGGATTTTTGAAATTAAAAAATTAATATTAAATTGAAAAATTAGTTTTTGGACGTAAAACTTCTAGCATTTATTAGTATTTATTATGTACTTTAAAAATACATTTAATATTAGAACGTATCTTTGACGTAACCTATGTTTTGTAATTATTAAAAATTATTTGACAAATTCACCAATAACCGACCACTTTTTCCAGTTTTCGACCACTTATGAACCAATATTCGACCACGCGAAAATTGCATTTAAAAAAGACCTTTTTATTCTTTAAACATTTATTTTGAGTAAAAAATTTATAAAATAATTCATTAGAATTGTTGTCAATTTTACACTGTACCTATACTATTTTACTGAACATTATAGATAGTTCTTTAGATTTACTTCAAATGTAACAGTTGACTGTTACATTTCGTACCACTTACCAGAGTTGGTTTTAATATATTATATACAACTTGACCTTTTTCAATTACAGCTTTATCAGGGACATTGGGGAAGAAGAATTTGTTTTCACATTTGTGACTTTTCTTAAACAAGAAATTTCTTCGTTCTCCTTTATTTTTACAACCTGACCTATATAATATGCTTCCTACACCTTCTGCAGGAAATTTTACCAAAGCAAAGTTTCTTTCTTCAGCATCTTTAAGAAGTTCTTATAGGTGTGGAATGGAAGGTCGGAAAATTCTACATCGCCCAATGAATCGTCCTGTGTGTCCATAAATTCATCTTCCTGTTCAGATGATCCGTTACTTGTATTGCTGCCCGTTTTTTTTGTAACTAACTCTTCTTTTTCGGTTTTCTTTTCAAGTCTTTCTTTTTTCTTTTGTTCTTTTTGTATTTTTTCTTCCAGTATTCAACCCAAGCTCCAGCACCTACTGCATGTGGAAGCTTGATACTTCTTCTACTTCTTCCTCCCTTTTTGACTGGTGATTGTGTTGGCCAAGTAACACAGTCGGCAAAAGCAGGACTTACCCCTGTTTGAATAGACCTACCAGATTTTGGTGTAGTGACTTAGAGGTTGACTGTGAATTATTTTCGTTACTTTGCTGTTTATCTTCTTGAAGTTATGTCTGGATTCTCTTGAAGTTATCTCTGGTTATGCTAGTATTCCGTTCATTTTCATTAAAAGATTATTCGGAATTCACCTTAATTCATTATGTTCATTTTGAGTTGGGGTTATTTCTGAATTTAATCTTTTGTAAGAGCATCTGACTCATCATTGCTAGAAGAGGGCTCTCTAGTAAACTTAGCTTGATTCAAAATATGTTGTTTGATTTTGTAACAAGCATCAAATAGCTCTTTGGCCGACTCATCACCATCCGATTTTTCGCCACTGCTTCGGAACTGACGAACACGTGAAGAAGGGAGCATTGACTCGAGAAACAGTAAATGTTCAATATTAAATTGGCATGGTTTGTCAACTGTTCTTCTTTCATGACTCAAACATTTACTGTAATCAATATTTTCTTTATCAAAAGGGAAAAGTCCACATTTCTTGAAACCATTTTTCAAGACGTCTTCGTTTGCAGCTTGTAAAGCACTTTCAATTAATGGTGCGAAATTAGATCGTGTGGCAGCCCTAGCTCCAGTCTTATTCAGCCAATATGAAACAAGTTTCTTCCAAGAAACTTTAATAGGACGAAATACTGAAACGTCTGCTGGTTGTAAAATATGAGTGGCATTGGGTAGCAATGAATACAAGATTCTTACAAAAAAAACAACTTCAAAGCTTATGTGCAATCTATGTCCATCGGCTATGTATAAAACTGGAAATGTGGTGTTTCTTTCTTTTAGGTAAGGCAACAATCTATTTGTAACATCTTAAAAAACACTTGTAAAGTCATCCATCCACTTTTAGACCTGCCTAATGACCAGCTAGGACTTACGTTTCTGCTAATTTCTGCCGGTATATCCTTTCACAGGGATAAATGATGCAAGGAGGTGCCATATTTCCACTAGTTGTAAATGTTACCATTACCATGATACATTCCTTATCACTACCTCGAACCTGATACAGATCTTTAAATCCTTTGGGACCTATAACTAAAGAGGTTCCTGGGTTAGTTCGAAAACCCAATTCATCCCCATTGAGAATTCTGGAAGGATCTTTTAGCAGATTGCTATTTCCAGTTTCTTCTATTATATAAATTTAAAAGTTATGATGTCATTCACGAATTGCACGTTCAGTTACCAACCCTCTTACTAAACCAAGAGGTTCAGGTTTACGCAGTGAAATACTTGGATGTCGTTTTAAAAAAAAGATCTAGCCACTTTCTTCCAGGTATTCCTTGAGTAAATGGACTTTTTCGTCTATCTTTTTTTATTAACTCTTGAACAGCATCAATTAGTTGTCTTGGTTCAACCGGTATTCCTTTTTTGCCCATTCCCTTCAACCAACAAACTAGGGGGTTTTCTTCCTAAAAAACGAGAAAAGGGTTAGGCACAAATCAATATAATATTCTATATAGAAATGCATGTTTACTAACACCTAATTACATCTGAAGTTAGAATAGTTGGAGAACCCTTTCTAGCATCCAAAGATGTTTTTTGTTTTAATTGGTCCATAAATGTAGCATGGGGAATATTATACTTCCTCTCAGTTTCCCGTATTTTTGCTCCATCACGAACTTCATTAATAGCATTGACCAAATCGTCTTTCGAATAATTTTTAGGCATCTAAAACAAATAGTTTGATTACGGTACCAATTTATGACCACCATTTTGATCCAGTAGCCGACCACTGGTCGTTTATTGGACAGAAATTAGATCTACGTATAAAAATTAAATTCCCCTATTCGTACTACTAGCAACAGCTTATTTAACAAATCATCCGTGGATACAAACCCAAACCAAAAAGCGACCAGCTGGTCGTCTAATGGAAAAATTTTACAATGGTGAACCATAAACCGACCACCATAAATTAATCACTTAGTTACAGATATTTAGAAAAATAACAAGTTAACTGCATTTATTACACTTTTATAATGAGTAATCTCATATTTCAACATTAAAAAAGTTAAAAAATACCTTCGATGTAATTAGATAAAAATTGTTTACCTTCATGTGCATCTAGTTACACGCTCACAGATTTAACCTATTGGCAGTGTTGCCAATACACCAAAATTCCCACTTCCTTTAAACTTGCTTTGGATAAGTCAACGAAATTTCCCTACATACCTAAGGCCACGTCGTATACGTGGGCGGTGCAATAATTTCTGAACGTTCTAAGATTTTCTTAGTTTTAATATTTGTTTAAAGAGTGGTCGGTAACTGGTGCATGGTCGGTTACTGGTGCATTCACCCTACCTACCAATCATCAATTTCATTTATAACTGTTTTATTATTAATTTTACGAACAAAAATTATTCTTCATAAAAAGATCTGCACGGTCTAAAATCCAAGATGCAATCATAAACATAAGATTATATAAAATTGTATCGATTTTAGTCGATGTGTAAAAAATGTGAATTTCGCTCAAGAAATTCGCTCAGTAAAGTGTTTTTATAGCTCACAATATTTAAATAGTAGGATAGAATTGCACATTAAACATAATTTTTAATTCTAAACAACTTTTAATAATAGCAATTTTCCATATTAGGAATTTAAATACATAAAAAACAAAGTTTTCGTTATAATAATGCTCGCATTTTTAACTTGTTATATTTAAATTGTAATAAAACGAACTTGAGATAATAAATTATAATAATAACTTCATTCCCGAAATTCCTTTAAAAATTATTCTGTTAACAAATTTCAAAATAAATATATAAATAGCGTATGTTTTAATTTTCACTTTTTCCTAAAAACTCGAAAGGGTTCTCTTATTTCCATCATCACTTGCTTAGCTTTGATGTTATAAACTTCGTCTGGAGCTCACTTGATAGGTATTCTTGAGTACTTTGACAAGTGTTCAGTAAATATATTTTATAAAATGCACCGTTTTCCCGTTATTTGAGCTTGAATACTTAGATTTGGGTATAGCAGAAAAAAATATAAATTCCATCACCTATAACTCACTTTTTATTAATTCTCAAAGGTTTTTCGAATAATAAATCTCGTTTATTTTTTATTATCTTCAATTTCGGTAATCATAACTATTTTGATAAAACTTACAGTTTTTGAATTATTCACGAAAAACCGCTTTACATCATGCATTTATGTCACGAAAAATTCAAATCTTTGATCTTTAATAACTCAAAAAGTATTGATTTATTTTAATAATTAGAAGTAACAAATTTTGCTTAAAATTTGTCCCTCTATCGATTAATGGGGTTATTTTTAATAAAATAGTTTTCACCCCCGAGAAGGGGTGGCATCCACCCCCAGGGTAAAAGCGCACGTTGGCACCATATCAGTTTTGTTTCTTGAGTTATGCTCTAACTACTCACCAATTTTCATGCAAATCGATGGAGGTTTAACAAAATAGAAGGTGAAAACATTTAGTGACTGCACCAACTTTCCCCTTTCATCCCTTATTGCTACTTCCTGTATCCACTGAGGTGTCAGCCTGAAAGGGGTCATAGTTATCAATATACAATAGACACATTTCACATGCCAAACTCCATATTACTTATGACGATGATTTCTCGCCTCTAGCTCTCCGTCTATAAGTAATATTAGTAAATACCCGTGTTAGATATTTTTTAATTCATATATTCTTATACAATACGTCCCACTAAGTTGAAACTTTATGGAAAAGTTTTTTATTATTTTATTACTTTTACGAAAAAAAGTTGTTCTTTATAAAAAGTTACTGCGTGGTCGAAAACCTAAGATACAATCATCAGATATCAAATTTTATTAAAAGTATACGAGGTATGTAAAAAAATATGATTATCTCTCAAGAGTAAAGCACCTTTATATTCCACAATATTGAAAATGGTTATTATCGAAAGTTGTTTGGAATTAAATATTATGTTTTAATGCACAATTATGTTCTTTTAATTAAAAAAAAATTGAAGATACCCAACATCATTTTTATTTATAACTCCGGAAATATTATTTTTACCAAAAAAAGTTATTTTTTATAAAAAGTTTTGCACGTTCTACAAAATAAGATTCAATAATAATATTTAACATTTTATCAATTTTATACGGGGTATGTCAAAAAATAATATGAATTTCGCTCAAGAATGAAGTACCTTTATTTTGCACAATATTGAAAAATTTTATTTTAAACAGTTGTTCAGAATTCAAAAACATGTATGAGTTACAATTACTTCTTTTTAATTGAATTATTGTGAACTATAAAGGTAGGTATTTTACTCTTGAACAAAATTTATATTTTTTGACAAACCTCGTATAAAATTGATTAAATTTATGGTTGTATCTTAGTTTCTAGACCATGCAAAACTTTTTATAAAGAATAAGTTTTTTTTCGTCAAACTAATAATATCGAAAAAATTAATTTGAAATAATTTGAGAAACATTTTCATTTTTTCATTTTTTTTTTCAATTAGAAGAATGTAGTTGCATATTAGAACATTATTTTTAAGTCCAAATAAATTTGCATAGTAACAATTTTCAATCTGGTGAAATATACATATAAAGATACTTTACTCTTGACAGAAATTCATATTTTTTGACATCTCTCATATACAGTCGAACCCGCTTATTATAATACCGGTTATTAGAATATCTCGGTTATAGGAATAATTTTGCTTAGAACGAAGGCTATTCCAATTAGAGGGTTCGACTGTACTATTAATAAAACTTAATATCAGATGATTGCATCTTCGGTTTTAGTCCATGCCGAATTTTTTATAAAGACTATCTTTTTTTCGTAAAATCAATAACAAAAAAGTTTTCCATATGGTTCCAACTTACAGGGACTTACTGTATACATATATTCGTACATTATTTGTTTCTTACACTTGTACACTCATTTGTTTTTAATTTTTAATATTATCAAAATATATAATTATTAATTTTAATTTTCAAAACATATCTAAATTTTATGATATAATAATAAATGCACTAAGTAAATATTTGATTAGTTTTACTTGCATGACTGAAACAGTATAGACATTTGCTCAATAATAATAAAAAATTTCGGTTTCAAATCCTACACCATTACAGTTAATTTCTGGACCGAAATGGCATAGGATATGTAACTAATATTCTGCATACAAAATCTACTCGATTTCAGTAGCTGCCGTGACTGAAATAGTATAGGATATGTAACTAATATTCTGCATACAAACCCTATTCGAATTCAGTCGCTGCCATGACTGAAATGGTATAGGATATGTAACTAATATTCTGCATACAAACCCTATTCGAATTCAGTCGCTGCCATGACTGAAATGGTATAGGTTTTGTAAATTCGCATCCGAAACAACAGATACCTGTTATTCCTTTATTTATTTCCAACTGTCTTAGCATTGTTTAAAAAAAGACTATTTAAAAAAATTTTTAAACAATGGTCTTTTAAACAATGAAAGAGCCACTGTTCTTAAATAACATAACATCGATCCGATGGCAGACCAAATTGACACAACCGAAACTGACTGAGTTTTTTTACCTAGAAATTAACAATACTCTATACTGTCTATCTATACTATACGGCGCACATGGGTTCGCTCCCAACCCCTATAAAACCACTTTTATTGTACACGAGTTCGCTCCGAAACTCATACCCGAAAGTTAAGTTATGACCGAAGGGTTAGGTCTTCCTACCTGAAGCCGGGAGCGAATCCATGTGCAGCCATACTATACTCTATACAACTATAGGTAAGTTAGATGTGTACTGTGCATATATATTTCATGTTATTTTAATTATAACGGACTTTATCTATAAGTATACTGTATACTGTATTTTATTAATTTTTACTATGCTCTCCGGCTAACCCGGATTTTCGATAACCTGCATCGGCCGCGGTCCCGATTAATCCGAGTTATCGAGGTTCTACTGTACTTGTTTTTTTATGGTTTTTTCGCAATTATTGCTATACAAGGCTAACAATTTTTAAAATTTTTAACTAATCCTATATTGTAGGAAATTTAATTACGCAACTTTTATGTCAGTGCAATTTTTCTCGGAAATGAATACTTTTAAAGTTATAATCAAAAAACCAGGAAAAAAATCGAATTTTTCCTTCATTTTTTGATATTTTGATTCTTTTAAAAATGTTCCGGACCTTTTTGAGTAGGAGGATAACTCAAATATTATTATATGAGTTATTTCCAAGCATTTTCTGCAAAATAATATGAGTCACCTCTCAACATCCAAATGTACTAATATTTTTACAGATGCGCCCTGGTCTAAGAAGAGAACAAAGGTTTAAAGCTAATGAAAAGAGAACTCTACTAAGTATTTGCAGACGACATGGTTTTGATAGCAGAAAACAGAGAAGACTTACAGAACAATCTTGAAATCCTAGAAAAAGAACTATCAAACATAAGTATGAAAATTAATACAGAGAATATAAAAACAATGATAATTTCAAATACGAAGAAGACACACGCAATAGAATTAGACGGAAAACAATTGTAGCAAATGGAATATTTTAAATACCTAGGAGCAATAATTGAATCAAATGGTAAACAAGACATGGAAATAAACGAGATAATGGGACGAACAGAAAGCTTATTTAACATTATGAAAACAACATTTTTGAGAAAAAAAGATACCGGAGAAAGTAAAAACGGCAGTCGTTAGATCAGTAGTTAGACCAACAATCATAGACTAAGAGCCGCTATAGGTGAAATTTCTTTATCATTTTAGGCACGATGGGACCCTATAACTTAAATACTTACACCCACTCACCATATAAATACTTAACCCCACCCACTCTTCTATGAATACTTAGTAGAACCTAAAAGAAAACGTTTGAACACTGTGCCGTCACTTTTCAGTGGCACATGCGTCGACAGTGGCGCATCAAACTTTCCACTTCTGAACGGGATAAATAAATTAAAAGTTACCCTCCCTTACTAACAAAATTAATGTTTTTTAATTTTTTGAAGTTCTATGTGATTAACACATAAAATTCAGCGTAATTTTAACCCACCACCCCCTTCTTCCTACCCCCACCATCAAAAACTTCATTTTTCGTTTTTATTTTTTTTTGGTGGGATGCAATCAATTTTAAAATTTCAAAAAATTCACAAGCATAGCTGAAGATTTTATAAAACATGCCTATTTTTTATAGACCCATAGGCAGAGTGTACATAACCTCAAACAATTAAGAAAAATTTTTTTTTCAAAAAAGCGTATAACTTTTTTTGAGGAAAAACACTATATTTTTAATTTTTTTCAGATTTTTCTGTAGGGCTCCCCACCTTCAAAAATCCGAAAAACTGTTTTTTGGGGGGTTTTGGGGGATTTTCCCTATTTTATAGACTTCATAATATATCAAATCAATTATGTTTTTATAGGTTATATATAACTTGAAGTAAGTGAGCCCTTTAGAATATTTAAAAATCAGAAAAACACGTTCAAACCCCCCAAAACCCCCTTAGAAAACAGTTTTTTGGATTTTTAAAGGTGACTAGCGTTACAGAAAAATCTGAAAAAAATTAGAAATATAGTGTTTGATAAAATACACAAGACTAAGAAAAAATTAGATCTGCAGCTATCCCCAAAAAAAGTTATATACTTTTTTCCAAAAAAAATTTTTTTTTAATTTTTTGAGGTTATGTACACTCAACCTACAGGTTTATAAAAAATAGACGTGTTTTATAAAAGCCTTGACTATGCTTGTGAATTTTTTGAAATTTTAAAATTGATTGCATCCCACAAAAAAAATAAAATCGAAAAATAAAGTTTTTGATGGTGGGGGCAGGGAGAAGGGGGTGGTGGGTTAAAATTACAATGAATCTTATGTCTTAATCACATAGAACTTAAAAAAATGAAAAATATTAAATTCTGGTAATAAGGGAGGGTATTTTTTAATTTATGTATCCCGTCCATAACTGGAAAGTTTGATGCGCCACTGTCGACGCATGTGCCACTGAAAAGTGACGGCACAGTGCTCAAACGTTTTCTTTTAGGTTCTACTATTTAACTTATAGGGTCCCGTCGTGCCTAAAATGATTAAGAAATTTCACCTATAGCGGCTCCTAGTCTATCATGTATAGCAGCGAAACATGGACATTAACGCGAAGACAAAAATCCAGAGTCAATGCTATGGAAATGAGGTTCCTAATTATAGTAAACAGAAAGAGAACAAACAAAATACGAAACGAAACCATCAGACAAAACCTAAAACTAGAACCAATCAATGAAAAAATATTAGAGGGTTAACTTAGATGGTTCAGGCACGTGTGTAGAATGTCAAACGAGAGACTAACAAAACGTGTGTTCGAAACAAGAGTGCAGGGGAAGAACAAAAGAGGAAGACCAAGAGTTATGTGGGTAGATGAAATCAGGAAAGAAGTCGAGAAGAAAGAATTGACATTGGAAAGTGCAAGAAATCTAACACAAGAACGGAAAGCATGGAGACTACAATGCCAAACTCAACACCAGTCTTACACTTAAAGGTAGAAAGGCTCAGGACTAAGTAAGTAATAAAAGAGAACTCACAAAAAGTAAGAAAGAAATATACAAGCTTAGAGATAAAGAAGGAAAGGCAACAATAGAAAAACAAGATATTCTGAAAATAACTAGAGATTATAAAGACCTCTATACCAGCCAAAGACCACAAGATAATTTCCCGACATGAGTAAGCACTCTTAAAATCAGGGATCTGAAGTAATGTTACCCATTATAATATCAGAAGTAAGAGCAGCTTTGAAGGGAATGAAAAACCATCGGTGATGATGGACTCGTTGTTCAGACAATAAAAATAGGAAAAAAATGCTTACATGTGGGTCTGATTTCAAAATACTGGAACAATGCAGTGAGTGATAGTCTTGTTTCACAAAAAAGGTGATATTACTAAATTAGAAAATTATAGACCCATCATCCTCTTGACACATATGTACAAAATCTTTATGTAAATCTTATTTAAGAGACTAACACCTAAACTTGATTTCTATCATCCTAAAGAACAGGCAGTATATGGCACAAATGATCATTTGCATACCATAAAGATATTGAAAAATGCATCGAGTACAACACACCACTGGTTTTTGCGTTTGTCGATTAGGAGGTTTTTGAAAAGGTACTGGAAGCACTAAAGCAAAGCCGAACAGATAACAGCTAGGTATACGTCACCAATCAAAAACATCTATGAGAACGCTACACCAAGTATACGCAACAAAGACTACAAGAAAACACAAAAAAAGAATGTGTGTGTACTTTGTACGCACGTAAGAAGTTACACTTCTATTATATGATTTCTTAAAAAAATATATACTTTAAACAGTTTGTTTTAATTTTTTTTAAACACCAAACTAATTTTGTGCTTACCACTTTCAAAAAATAAAAAAAGTATAGGATTGCACTGGATTCGAACTCTCGATCTCTGGCCGAATGTTATACAAAATACGCTACGAGGACTGTGTCGTGTCTATATCGTTTCGGACGTACCTAATGACAATTCACGGTAACAAACAGACAAGGTGAATAAATATACAATAATATGTTTTAAAAAAGAATGTGTGTGTACTTTGTACGCACGTAAGAAGTTATACTTCTATTATATGATTTAAACGAAATTAATATACTTTTTATTTATATTTTGTTTAAATATTAAACTAATTTATACTTACTACTTCTCAAACATTTTTATTAGAACAGTCCCAAAAATTAAAATAATAAAAGAATAAAACACACACAAACACATTAAACAAGACACAAATGATGTCTGAACATTAATTGTCGAAAAAATTTTTTACTAAATACGCATTTTCTGAAAATACAATTATATAATAAATATACTTACAATCATAAAATGTATTAAAAAAAACAAAAAAGAAAGTTTCTATTGGGACTCGAACCAGCGCTGATAAGCGCGGTTGGTATTGGAATTCATTTGCCTTCAACGCTTAGAGATTATTTACGAAGATCGACTAACTAAACGGATTAAACTTGTGATATTTTGATATGTATTTTGAAAATTGATCAAATTATTTTAATTTTGAATTGAAATGATTTAGAATTGAAAAAATACAACAAAACATAGAGTAAGAAAACAATATATTAGGTGAATATTGATAGAAATTTTTGATGGTAATCAAATTATATAAATAAAAGTATTACATACTATGTATTTTGGCAGATCAAATAGGTAGGCTTATACCCATGATACATTAACAATTATTACGTACCTGTTGGTTTTAAAAACTATTTAAAAGTCACTACAATATTATAAACTTTTTTGTTTCTGTCCTCACAACAATAAAACTAATATATTATACATTTGTTTACCTTTACCTTTACCTCCAAACCACAGCTGTCCTACAGCTGCCATATCGGATAATTTTTGACATGTCATTTGAACATCCAATCAGAACAAAGTTATAATGCGCATGCGCCGGGCTGATAGGTTTTAACATATAAAAATTCACCCTCTATCGCCGGTAAAGAAGTATAACTTCAATAATACTCATCTTACTCCTGAGGAAGACAAAACCAAAGACACAAAAATTATAATAAATATATTTACTAAAAACACTAATATATTCTTTTCACACCTTTTCTTGCACTGATATATTTATACATAACTAGAAATATTATGCGCATGCGCGCAGTATTATGAAATTTTACTCTCAATCGCGCCTAAAGAAGTATAACTTCAAAAAATTCAGCTTAGGGCGAGGAGTAAGACAAGGAGACAATATTTTACCAAAATTGTTTACAATAGCTCTAGAGTCAATATTTAAGAACACTCAGGGGTAAGATATGGGCGTCAATATAGACGGAGAAAGATTAAATCATCTATAGTTTGCAGATGACGTTGTATTAATCGCAGACAACTTATAAGATACAATTAGATATAGAAATTGAGTCAATACTCGCAATCTTAAAGTTTGTATTTTTAATAGTTGTTACACAATCGTAGGGCAACCGGTTTCGAGGCTTACAATTTCTGCCTCATCATCAGGCCCAGTACATAGTCTTCACAATTACAAACTACAAGCTAAAAATCACAAAATGACAAAATTGTACATATGAAAACAACTATGTCTTGATTTAACTGTAGAGTATTGAATTTAGTAGACTATAGAGTGTATATTGAGACATTTGCCATTGGGAGTGACCAATCTGATGAGAATTGCTTGGTATATAATACATATAATATTAATATATTATACCATCAATCCTTAAGTGGTTAAGGGTTGATGGAGTCTTGATAAGAGGGTATATGATCAAAATACACATAAAGTTATTACTAATATGTATAATAATATTGATATGTAGGTACATACCTATTATAGTAATAACTTTGTGTATTTTGATCATATACCATCTTATCAAGACTCCATCAATCCTTAACCACTTAAGGATTGATGGTAGTATATGGTATATTATATACCAATCAATTCTCATCAGATTGGTCACTCCCAATGGCAAAATGTCTCAATATACAATCTATAGCAGAGGTTCTCAATCTGTGGTACATGTACCACTGGTGGTACATATCATTATTGGCGGTGGTACACAAAACACAGAAAAAATTAAAATAGTAGTACTTAGTAAGTATTGATAATACAATTTAAAAATATAGGTGGTACCAAAAATAATAAAAATAACTGTAGGTGGGACATCACTCAAAAAGGTTGAGAACCGCTGCTCTATAGTACTAAATTCAATACTCTACAGTTGTTTTGCTTTATTGTATTTATTTTGTTTTAAATCAAGACATAGTTGTTTTTATATATATGTACAATTTTGTCTTTTTGTGATTTTTAGCATGTAGTTTGTAATTGTGAACACTTTATGTACTGGGCCTGATGATGAGGCAGAAATTGTGAGCCTCGAAACCGGTTTGCCCCATGATTGTGTAACAACTAAGTATTAAAAATACAACCTTTAAGATTGCGAGTATTGACTCAATTTCTATATCGCGAATAGTGTAATGGACACGCATTGGCAACCCTTTCATCATTTATAAGATACAGTTTTTATAATACATTCTCCTATACTCTGTCCGAGAGAGCAGGATTAAAAATAAACTTTGAGAAAACTAAACTTACGACAAATCTCGTAATGAGCGGAAATATTACTATTGACAATAATACCATACAACAAACAGACACTTACAAATACAGTAAAACTTCGATACAACGGACCCCTATTTAACGGACTTCGGATATAACGGACAAAACATCCTATCAAATGTAAAAAAATTGAATGTTAAAATATATGAAAAATCGAATTCTGGATCGCTTGGATTGACTGTTATAATTGTTAGCAAATCTCGTAAACCTAGAGTTGTCAAAGGTATAATGCATCATCCGCCCGTTTTATACTAGAGCTCTAATAAGCATGGTTCACCACAGACATTTTCAAAAATTGGTTTTGTAAAAAATGTGTACCTGCAGTGAGAGAAGAAACTGGAAACACCGACGAAAGAGGTGAAATGTTTATTTATTGTAGACAACGTTCCTGCTAATCCCCCTGAAAATATTCGACGTGCAGAAGATGGCAACTTTAATGGTAACTTTTTGCCAAAAAATTGATCGCTCATTCAACCAATGGATCAGTGAATAATGCTGGCAATGAAATGAGTATATTGCAGAAAGTTTTAGATGAAGTAAAAAAGTAGCAAACAAAGCTTGCTCCCTTTTTAACTTACAGATTTGTACGCTGTATCTAAATATAGTACATATTTTCAAAAAGAAATTTTGATTGATTTTAAACCAACTTTTATATAACGGACTTTCGGCTTTAACGGACATCCCGTCCCCCAATTAGTCCATTATATCGCGGTTTTACTGTATCTGGGACACGAGTTCAAAATAAGCAGAGACAATCAAACATATGAAATACAGTCAAAAACTAAGCGATATTCTAAAAAGTGCAATTCACATGTGTCTTCACTGAAAGGTTTATAACCAATATATTTTGCCCGTATAAACTTTTTGGGCAGATACTTTAAAGGTCGATTCATATTATAAGTTTTCGGCACGTAGCGTAGCGTTTCCGAAAATATTGTTTTTATGGTTTTAAATATGAACCATTCATACTATACGGAGCGTATCGTATCATACACTTCTTTGTTAAAACAGGTTTTTATATTTTTCCGAAACGAAACGCTACGTGCCCGAACGCATAATATGAATCGACCTTTACACTGACGCAAAAATCCACAATTAAATTCAGAGTTCCACAACGACTCATGGAAAGTGCAATGCTGCACGTGAGCCTTCGAGACCACATAAAACAAGAAATCGGGCAAAAATCAGGAGTTCAAGACGTCATTGAGAGAATCACGACGATTAAGTGGAACTGAAGAGGGCACTTAGCTAGAACACAAGATAAAGGTGGACAAGACGAATTATGGAATGGAGGCCCAGAAACTATACCTAGTAGAAGTCGAGGACGAGGACGGCCAGTCGACTAGATGGACCGACGACATAAAAAGAGTAGCAGGAAACTGGCTACAAGCGGCCCAGTGTAGAGAACACTGAAAAGAACTTAGGGAGGCCTATGTCCAGCAGTGGACGCGATTGCCTGATTGATGATGATCCAAATGGAATACCTAAGGATAGGCTCCTGGAATCCGGGAGGACTACGAACAAATGCAAATTTTTTGGACGAGATAATCAACAGATTAGAAATGGACATCCTAGCGACCAAGAATCAAAATTAACACAAATACGAACACACAATTAGGCACATCTACAGTAAAGGAACGACAACAGAGCAAACTGAGGAGGAGGAGGAAGCGGAACAGCCATCCTAGTTGTTGCTCTTGAATGCAGTGTGCTCCAGGGCCTATTTTACCACTAGGCCCATGAGGCACCTGCCTCGGGCCCGCATTTTAATGGGGCCCGGAAAGATCACTAAAAAAACGTGCGTGCGCAAAAAGCATACATCAAGAACCAAGAACTGTTTCATAAATAACTATTTTACCTATTTGTGATACTTTAATTACTCAACTATCTATACGAAAATATGCTTATTAAATCATCTTGGAGGATATTACTAACTCAGTGAGCTTTATTAGTGGACTGTTTAGCATAGGGTGAATTTAAAATAGAATAAAAAAAGATAACAGTAAAAAAACCAGACCTTAAAGTAAATTGTAATAAAAATATTTCCTACCTTGTCATTTCTCGTTGCACAAGCTGGAGCAGGCCTGCTATTTTTCGTACTGCTATTGCTGAGTAGTATAAAGTATAAATCACTCGCGAGGACTATATTGAGTTTCTATACACTTTTTGGAATGATTGTAAGTGACTGTTAACCAAGAGAGTTGGTTGGCGAATTGTCTTTTTAAAATGAGGCGAGTAGGCAGGTAATTACATACAAAAAACTTTAAGGTTTTTACTTGAAAATAATGATAAAAATTAATACATACTCACTGAATTAGGTATTGGCCTACTCGTATATACGGGGTGTCCCATAATATTGAAAAGAAAATGAATTAAAATATTCTTTACAAAAACAAGAAAATTAAAAATTGTTATTCCTACTTATGTGGACGAACCACAACCGCCCACCACAATACGCAGTATTGTTACGGCTCAAAAGGCAAAGGACATAATTTTACTATAGAGCGTTTATATATACCACTATTAGTTTTCACTGTGGCCACTCTAACTATACCATCAGATCCAGGATGAACCTCAATTATACGGCCCAAAGGCCATTGTAGCGGGGGAATATTATTTTGGCGGATTACCACTAAGGTACCTAGTTGGACGTTTGGAGACGGAGAATTCCATTTAGCCCTTTGATGAAGAGTTTGGAGGTACTCCTTAGACCACCGTTCCCAAATCTGTTGGTGCAACTTATTTAATAATTGCCAACGATTCAACCGATTGTGCGGAACATCGAGCAACGTTTCTTCGGGCGGAGCACTCAAAGGCTCCATGGTCAAAAAATGTCCTGGAGTTAACGCACTAAGATCGTTTGGGTCTGAACTTAACGGGCATATTGGCCTCGAATTCATGATGGCCTCAATTTGAGAAAAAATAGTATATAACTCTTCAAAAGTTAGTACTTGTTCTCCAATTGTGCGAATTAAATGACCCTTTACCGTCTTAATATTAGATTCCCATAAACCTCCAAAGTGTGGAGAAGAAGGGGGAATGAGATGCCATTGAATAGATTCATGAGAAGCAGCTTGTGATGCCAATCTGTTAAGTTCTGCTCTGGCTCCAACAAAGTTAGTGCCATTGTCACTATAAACATGTTGACATCGGCCTCTACGACTGACAAATCGCTTAAACGCAGCTAAAAACGCGTCAGTGGATAAATCAGATACGAGCTCTAAATGAAGAGCTTTTGTTGAGAAACAAATAAAAAGCGACAAATACGCTTTAAGAGTTTGAGACTTTCGAAGTTTGGAAGCTCTTATAGGAAAAGGGCCCGCAAAATCAACTCCAACATTACTGAAAGGTTTTAGTTGAGATATTCGAGCTAGCGGTAGATTTCCCATTAACGGAACTGGGGACAAAGGATTCACCTTAAAACATTTAACACATTTAGACAGTACTCTACGAATGGCTCGTTTGGAAGATATAATCCAAAAACGCTGAGAAATTAGGTATTGAACAGTTTGAAGCCCGGCGTGTAGATATTGCAGATGAGTAGATTCAATAATCATATCAGTTAATTTACAACTGTTAGGAAGTAATGCCGGAAATTTGCGATCATACGAAATGGGCGCATTAGCTAGGCGACTACCTACACGTAGAATTCCCTTTGCATCGATAAAAGGTGAAAGCTTTCTTAAATTTTTTGGAAGCAGCTGTTTATCTTGGATAAAATTTATTAAAGTATTAAAAAAGATCTGCTGTGTTCGTTTAACAAAAACCAGTAAGGAGTTATGTTGCTCCAATAAACTTAAACAACCTATTTCCAGAATGCCATATCGGTTTTTGGTTACATAATGGAAAAAACGAATAATGTAACACAAACATCGAACACACCTATTTAAAGACGAATGACGATCCAATAAAATATCTAAAAAATTATTGGGAATTTCAGCAATCAATGCGACAGTCCGCACTTCCAAATTTACATTAGTAGACTCCTTTGAATTAAGTTCAAAGAACGTTAGCGGATCAGATTGTAAGAAGGTTGGCCCCGCCCACCATTTGGAACAGTTAATTAACTCAGAGGGTAAGCAACCCCTTGAACCAATGTCAGCAGGATTTTCTTCAGAAGGAACATAGCGCCAACATGAAGAAGTTACTCGTTCCTGCACATAAGCTACTCTATTGCTCACAAAAGTTTTCCACTGATGAGGGGAAGATTGTAACCAACGTAATGTAACAGCAGAATCAGAATAACAGTATATTTCCTTGATTTCTACTTTATCTTTAATAACAGAAGAAACAAAGGAGACTAGTCGAGCCACTAAAACCGCAGCAGACAATTCTAATCTGGGAATAGTAAGTCCCTTATTAATGGGTGCGACCTTAGATTTAGCTATAACAAAAGAAACAAAAGGTTGGCCTGAAGGTGATAAGCATCGAAAGTACAAGACAGCGCAGTAACCTTTCTCGCTAGCGTCACCAAAACAGTGAACTTCTAAGCGTAAAATATCGTCAATTAATAAACGACGAGGTAAATTTAATTTACTCAAATATGCTACATCATCAATGTATTTTTTCCACAAACGGATAATTTCTTTTGATGGAGCATCATCCCAACCAATCTTTTGAGTCCATATTCTTTGAATAAGGTGTTTAATTAGAAATGTTATTGGAGATAAAAATCCAAGAGGATCAAATATTTTTGCTAAATTGGACAAAAGATGACGTTTTGTACAAGAAGAGTCTAAAACTTGAACTTTAAAAGCAAATGTATCCGAAGAAGCGTCCCATTCCAACCCTAATACTTTAAGTGTTTTGGACGAAATATCATCATTAAATGTAAGAGGTTTTATTGCTAAATCTGATACAGCTAATCCTTTCAATAAATCGGGTACATTACTGGACCATTTTTTCAACTCAAAACCTCCTTTGGCAAGTAAGGCAATAAGTTCGTCTCTTAGTGCTAAGGCATTTTCGAAACTAGGACAGGAAGAAATGATATCATCAACGTAGGTTCCAGTTTTAAGTGCCTCGGCTGCTAGAGGAAACGAATCCCCGTCATCATTAGCCAACTGATGTAGACATCTAATAGCAAGATAAGGAGAACAAGAGAGACCATAAACAACTCTGTTGATACGAAGATCTCGAACAGGTTCAGAATTATTAGAACGCCAAAGTACTCTTTGATAATCTGTTTGAGTAGGATTAATTAAAATTTGCCTATACATTTTAGAAATATCGGCCGTAATTACATAACCATGCAATCGAAAATTAATCAAAATTGTACAGATGTCAGTCTGAAGCTTAGGACCAGTGAATAATTTGTCATTGAGTGAGGGTTGATTTGGAAGATGCCCGGAACCATTAAAAACGACCCTTAATTTACTTGTTAGACTTTCAGGTCTTAAAACACAATGATGCGATAAATAGTAAACATAAGGTGAATCGAAGTTATTCAATGGGACAGGTTCCATGTGACCGAGCTCAACAAATTCCTTCATAAAGGTGCGGTATTGGTCATAAAGTTCAGGAGATTTTTGAAGCCTTCTTTCTAATGAATAAAACCTACTAAGAGCAAGTGATCTAATATTAGGAAAGACAGGATTTTCTTCCTTAAAAGGTAGATCTACTACAAAGCGTCCTGATTGTTCACGCTTATAAGTATTCATAAACATATTTTCCACTTTAGCGTCATCAGGAGCTAAGCAAAAAACTTCAGGGACTGCTTCTAATTCCCAGAATTTCTTTATTTGCTGATCCAAAGAAACCGTATCTTCAACTTGGCAAAATAAAGAAGTAAGAGTAGGTGCCTTTGAAATATTTACTTTTCCCATAAGCACATAGCCAAATATAGTATTAATTGCATCAGGTTGATCTTGATTGCCGTAAATACGTCCATCCAAAAGAATTGTAGAGAATACATCAGCTCCTAAAAGAATGTCGATGGATCCTCTACGAAAGAAGTTATCATCTGCTAACTTTAAATTAGCAATATGGGGCCAAGTATTAACTTCTAAATTACATAAAGGCTGATCCTCACATATTTTTGTCAAGACTAACGCATCGGTTGTCAAAATAGGAGAAGATTTACGTACTGGTTTAAAAGAAATGGTAACCCCACCTAAATTAGTGGTCGACTGCATAGAACCTAATCCTTGGATGTTAGCTGAAGTTTTCATGGGACGTAAACCTAAACGCCTAAGGGTCTTTTGACAGATGAAGGACGTCATGCTTCCCGAATCTAACAGACACCTAACAGGTTGGTAGTTACCGTGACAATCAAGCACCTCAATACATGCAGTGGAAAGCAAAGTACTTTTATCAGCGGAAGAAAAACACACAGAAACGGATGATCCAGTCGTTGAATTTAAAGTGGATGCCGCCGAATCTTGAACATTCTCTTCTTTCTTAGAAGAGGAGAAGCAAAGGAGTGTATGATGTTTTTTATGGCACGAGTGACAAGTCCATGTAGATTTGCATAGGCTAGAACGATGTGATCCAAGACAGTTAATACACATCTTGTTCTTTTTTATTAATTGAAATCGATCTACAGGAGATTTTGCCAAAAAAACGGAGCATTTATAAATGGCATGGGTATCATTAGTTTTACAGATAGAACATTTTGGTTCAGGTTCTGTTTGAGCAAGCAATGATGTAGATTTGGAAGAATTAGGTTTTTTAGAAAAGTTAGATTTTGGTTTAGTGTGAAAATCAATATTATCTAAAGCGAGACAACTTTGATTTAAAAAATCAATCAGTTTTTTATAGCTTGGGATGGTTGAATTATTATGAAAAAGCTCAAAACGTGTTACTAAAGAAACAGTTAATCGTTTTAAAATCATTTGAACAAGTATAAAATCCCAATGTACTGTGGGTAGTCCTAGCTTATTTAGAGATGCCACATTTTTCGAAAATGTATCTAACAACTTGCGTAGTTCTTTTGGATCTTCTGAAGTCAGTTGTGGTGAACTTTCAAGGTTATTCCATAAATTGGCAGCGATTACCCTAACATTATTAAACCTTTCACAAAGCAGATCATAGGCAATTGGATAATTGTTTGCTGTGATGTCAATATGATCCACAGCATCGCGCGCTGCACCCTTTAAACACGATAGTAACAAATTAAATTTGTCAATTGGTTGTAAGTAAGTAAGAGTATGAACGCGAGCATCAAACTGATCTATAAAACTTCTAAATTCAGTTATTTTTCCACTGAAAGATGGCAATTCCGGTTTCGGTAAATTAAAATAATTTATAGATAAAGGATTTTGAGACTGTGAAGTTGATGTAGTTTGCTGACTTGATGTTGAAGATTTTCTAAAGGCTTGCACGTATGTTAATTTAATTTTATAATATAATTTGTCAAAATTACTACGGCAATCATCTTCGACTTTAAATAGCGCGTCCTCATTATCTTGCTCAGAAACTAACATAATTATTTTATTATGAAGATCATAAAAATTGTCACGAATTTTTTCCAATCCTTCATACATAACTTCCAAAACCGGGTAAAAATTCTTATCGTCAGCAGCTACCTTTAAAGCAACAGCATGAATTTCAGTCATTTGTTGCACTTCAACTTGTCTTAAAGATTGATATTTTTTAATTTTATCTGCCATTTTGTAAATTTAAATGTAGAATTAATAAATTTAGAAAAATATGAAATTAGCGTTAGGAAATAAAATAGGTTCACCACACGAAAATTAATAAAATACAACCGAACTTTGTGCTAATAAAATAGAAAACTATGTCCTCTGCTATTTGAATATTTATAGACAAAAAATAATTATAAAACATAAACCCTTTAAATAAAAATTACTGTGTAAAATAAACACACAGTTTCATCTATAATAGAGTCAACCTGTATAATAATTATTATAACAAAATTTGTCTATTGGCCGACGTTGACAATTTAATAATAATTACTTTTACATTAATGTGTTCCTTTTTTACTTAAAAAACAACATTAACTGAGGTATAGGTACCACTAACGATCGGCACAAACAAAAAACCAATTTACTAATTGATACGTGATTTTAATTTTGTAAAGAATATTTTATCGCCTTATGTTAAAGAATAACAAAAAAATAAAGTCAAAGGAAATGCGGTTAAATAACCTGAATTTGATTCTGATCTTTGTAAATTAGCAAAGTATGACAATAAAATCAAACAATTCAGGTTTAAAAGAAAGTTTCCCCGACTATATTACCCTCTTAGAAAAATGAAAAATGCAAGAAAAAAATATAGAAAATGGATCTATCAGGCTCGTAACGGATCAATAAATCATCTTGGAGGATATTACTAACTCAGTGAGCTTTATTAGTGGACTGTTTAGCATAGGGTGAATTTAAAATAGAATAAAAAAAGATAACAGTAAAAAAACCAGACCTTAAAGTAAATTGTAATAAAAATATTTCCTACCTTGTCATTTCTCGTTGCACAAGCTGGAGCAGGCCTGCTATTTTTCGTACTGCTATTGCTGAGTAGTATAAAGTATAAATCACTCGCGAGGACTATATTGAGTTTCTATACACTTTTTGGAATGATTGTAAGTGACTGTTAACCAAGAGAGTTGGTTGGCGAATTGTCTTTTTAAAATGAGGCGAGTAGGCAGGTAATTACATACAAAAAACTTTAAGGTTTTTACTTGAAAATAATGATAAAAATTAATACATACTCACTGAATTAGGTATTGGCCTACTCGTATATACGGGGTGTCCCATAATATTGAAAAGAAAATGAATTAAAATATTCTTTACAAAAACAAGAAAATTAAAAATTGTTATTCCTACTTATGTGGACGAACCACTTATAATTCTGTAAACGATATTTTTAACATCTTGTTCACAGATAAAAGTGAAACAGTAAACTTGATGACTATTACCGAATATTATGAGAACGATATCGATGTTGATGATTTAGTGGAAGAAGTGGCACATTCTAAAGAACTTTGCAGCACATTAGCACATATAATATCTTCAACAAAATCAGCAAAGTATGATGACCTTTTTGATTGAAAATAACATCATAGCGACGTTTACAAATGTAGAAACGTTGCTTACAATTTATTTAACTATACCCATCAGCAATAGCAACGCTTCAGGTGAAAGATCTTTCCTGGTACTGAAAAGAGTAAAGTCGTATTTAAGAAATTCTCTAAATCAACAAAGTCTACCATCTTTGGCTATGTTAAAAAATGAAGAAAATGATATTTATGTATTACAAAAAATAGATACAAATAGTAGGAGAGACTTGGATGCTAAATTTGCAGTAACTAAAGCGTCATGGTACCTATTAGGTTGTGAAGATTAGGTTCTAAAATCTAAAACCAAAATAGGTTAAGTTAAGTTTTCCATTTTAGTGGGGATTTTCCATTTTTGAAGTTTTTACTTCTTTAGGCGCGATTGGGAGTGAATTTTTATTATTCTGCGCGCATGCGCACACAGACAGTATGGCATTAGTTGCCAAATCTCTCAAGTTCTGTATAAATATATCAGTGCAAAAAAAAGGTGTGAAAAGAATATATTAGTGTTTTTAGTAAATATATTTATTATAATTTTTGTGTCTTTGGATTTGTCTTCCTCAGGAGTAAGATGAGTATTATTAAAACATTTATATTTATTATACTTCACTTTGTCGGTTTGTTACCGTGAATTGTCATTATGTCCGAGACTATCTAAACAGAGACCTCGTAGTGTTGTTGGTACAGCATTCGGCTAGAGATCGAGAGGTCTTGGGTTCAAATCCGGACCATTCTTATTCTTTTTTATATTTTTGGAAAGTGGTAAGCATTAAAATTAGTTTAATTTTGAAATACAATAAAAATAAAATGTTTAAAGTATATTTATTTCGTTGAAATCATAACATAGAAGTATAGCTTCTTACGTGCGTACAAAGTACACACACATTTTTTTTAATTTAGTTTTTCATTTCCAAAAATCGTTTTTTCCGATTATAGCGCCATCTATCCATAATTCGAAAAAAATGTCTCGAATAAAAGTTATTTAGGTACTTATTTTTACGTAAGGATTCCAAATCTGCAATAAAAAAATGTGGATTCCTATTTCAGATTTTAAAGCAACTCCACGGGAGTTCCCGGGAGGGTCGTGTTTGGTGTCATTCGATAGATTTTTGAAAAATATTGAACACGCATTTTTTTTCAGTTTTTCGATATAACGTTCATTTTGTCCATTTTGTTCATTTCGTTTCATTTCGTTTATATTTAGGGGCCCGATAAGTGTGTAGTGCCTCAGGCCTGATTTGAAGTAAAATAGGCTCTGGTGTGCTCTTAAGGATATCGCAACGAAATTTTTGCGTTGCTCCTGTGGAGATTTTTTCTCAAGTTTAATTTACTAGTCAGTAGGTATTATATGTGAAATATGTTATTAATTAGTTATTAAAATTATTAATTATTTATATAATATAATATAATTCTATAAGTAGGTATATATTTTATATAGAGCAGAATATACTACCAAAGAGTTGTTCCGCCATATTGGATGGAGCGTTTTTGCGAGTGAAACCGAGCTTATCTACTTCACCGTATGCCGCATCCCCTCCCTCCCACATCACTGGTTTGTTCTAACTCGATACAAAACCGTTCTTGAATCGTTACGCGCATGAGCAATAACGAATAATTATGCGCAGTAACACATTTTTCGTTACTGCGCGTATCGTAACCGTTCAAGAACGGTTTTGTATCGAGTTGGAACAAACCTAATCATAATTATTCGTTATTGCTCATGCGCGTAACGATTCAAGAACGGTTTTGTATCGAGTTGGAACAAACCAGTGATGTGGGGGAACAAACCTAATAAAATGTTTTAGTGGACTTTATAGTGTATTTTTAACTTGGCTACTGCAACGTATCCAGTGGCGTAGCTGAAGATTGGGGCCCCCCGCGACAATTTTTGTGGGCCTCCGTATTAAAATCATAACGACACCAAATAACAGTATAATTACTAAAATATGTCTAAAGCACAATATTTGGCCTTTTTTTTTAAATCTTCATCCGTTAATAGACATGAAAACCTATTATACATATGTCTCCGAAAAACCTATTAGCAAGTTATTGCAATACCTATCTAAATTTACATTGAAATCATTAACTTCAAAACTTTTTTTGCTATAAGTTTCGGAAAACGAATTTCTCATTTCTCTAAGATTATCACGAGTTTTTTCAAAAAGTTGAAGGGCGACCGTTAACTCTGCCTTTTCAGATTGCAAAAGTTTTGTATTAATAAAGTTGAATATTTTAGATTGAATAGTACAGATTATGGGATGCACAATGAACATAGGAAGCTGTTTTTTCAATGTCAGTTATGCGGCATTGTACGCCTGAATATATAACACTGCTCCCAGTATACCACTATTTGCTCTTCAGTGTATACGGAAAAGTGTGTGTTCTTGTGTACGGAAAAGTTTTTTTTATTTTATTTACAAGAAAAATTTTATTTACAAGACTGCCTGCACTTTGGTCCAAAATGCGAATAAATCCCAAAAAACTTTCAACAACTTCTGCTTTGGAAGATAAATTTTTTTCATCGCAAGTTAGTTTTACTTGGTTTTACATAACGGAAAACAAAACTAAGCTGATTGTGTTTTGAAATATCTTGAGTGGTATCAAGAATTATTGAATAAAAAAATTTATCAATTTGTTTTCAGTGTCACGAGCCAGCAAATTTATAACTTAACTTCGTTTTGTATTTGGGGCTCAAGTAATTTGTTTTTGAGTTATTGTTTTTATCAATTAATTTAGCTGAAACATGATCAGATTAAGCTAGTAAAAAAACCACCGACAAAAAATTACCGTTTTGGGATTCACTTTCATCTAAACTACCAACTTGTCCACGAAACGCTAAATTGCACCCGGAATGTTAAGCGTTACGTCAATTATTCGCTTCATTACTTCCTTCCAAATTCCCTATTTTGATGCTTATTATAAGAAAATATGTTTTGGTCCCTAATTTAAAGAAAGTACAAGTATAAAGCTTGAAGGCTTTAAGGGGCCCCTCCTAATGTCGGCCCCCGCCTTGCGGGCCTGTCAGCTACGCCACTGAACGTATCACTCCGAAAGCGTTGGCGAAAGTCGGCAATTTGTATTTATGATATCTTTGTCATAGTATAAGAAATCTGCTAAGGGAATAAAATTACTACTTAAGAGGAAACAGTAGCGATCAACAGGTAGCTAAAACGCGTTCCAAGATTGTGGCTGTAATTTTGAATATTTTTTCGATATATTTGGCACACGTATTCGTAATATAATAAAGAATGGCGGTACAGAGCCTAATTTGAAAAATATATTAATATGTGGAAATTACTCTGTAATTAAATACAATATTAAAAAAACGAGCCTGTACCCAGGGCCGGATTAACACTTTTGCCGCCCATGGGCCAGAGGTCTGCCTGCCGCCCTAGCGGGGGTGCAACACCGGGGGGGGGGGGTCCGGGGCCCCCCCCCCGAAAAAAATTGAAATTTAGAGGCAAAATAACGCATTTTGGGACATTTTCCAGCGCTCAACTGTCTCTTGATATTGTAATGGTTTTAGTACCTCTCATGATGAAAACAAGAAACTATGTCCTAAAATTGCGTTTTATTAATTAAAATAAACTATTTGACAAAACTCCGTTAATTACGAAACCATTTTCTACAACCGTGATATTCCATTACTTAAGATTACAATAATAGTAAATAAAATCGTTGTTGATATTATTTTGTGAAACATCATGCAGCTCGTAATTCCCAAACTCAACAATTCTTTTATAGTTTTATGACTATTTTGGCTGAGAATGATTGATTTGGAGTGAAGTGAAAATTCGGCTTCGTTACTCGGCGACGGCTCACCTGTGAATGTGCCCGCAGGCTTTGAGCCATAATCGGTCATTGCTGTCGATTTATGGGCAAAAACAGGACAGTTAGGAAGGGGCTAAAATTAGTAAAAGGTGTACAGAGTAAGACTGCAAAATAAATGATAATTTCTGTATTGAATATAGGATAATAACAAATATATACAACATCGAAATATAACTGTTCAGAGCATACAAATCACATATCCAAACAAATAACTTACTCACTAAATTAGCTTTGTTAAAGTAAATATAACTTAAAACTTCTTCTTTCTTGCACGTGCATTGGAAAAATCATCAACAACTGCACTGAAATCGAGTTTTGTTGTCAGTTCATGTTCTATGGCTAAAACAGCCAGGCTGACGAGTCGTTCTTGAGTCACTGTTGAACGCAGATAGTTTTTTACTCTTTTCAAGGTCGAAAACGATCTCTCAGCAGAACAGTTTGTAGCAGGAGTTGTCAAAAACATTTTCAAACCAATAGCCACGTTGGGAAACAAGTCCTGTAGATTTTTTTCTATCAAAAATCTGTACAAGTTTGATAGTGAAAAGTCTTTTTCGGCTTCTTTGTAGTTTCCTCGGATCAGAAGTCCTTTCAGATGGATGCACTCGCATATAAACTCTGACTCTTCAATGTCTTCAATATAGATTTTCTGCAAAGACGTCGCGTTAGCAGTAATTTCTTCGGTAGTTAGAGTCTTTAATTTTGTTAGAAATGAAAACTTTGCAACGAAGTCTGTGTACACAGAGATCCTTTTGTCTAACTGAAACTGAAGTGTTTCCACGATGATGTCATAACTTTGTTGAAGACAATTTCCCCTAATGTCATCATCCTTATCATAAGTTCTTTCTTCATCTTCTTCTGAAGATTCATCAAAGAACCTCTTTCTTTTCGCCTTTCTTTTTGGGCGATCAAAATCTTGCTGCACCTGCGGCTGCGTCTCTTGTGGAAGTTCTGGCTCATCGTTCTGTCTCATTTCACCTTGCGCAATTTGCAGTTTTTTTTCGCCCTCTTTCTTATAGTGGGTAAACATGTCTTTCATGTTCATCACATACTCTGTGAGTGAGTTGTACAGGATTACAACGCTGTCCACGGTCATATTTTCAGCCTGGATCTTTTCACTGACTGAATTAAATTTTTGAAGTACATCTCCCCAA
Source organism: Diabrotica virgifera virgifera (assembly GCF_917563875.1). Taxonomy (NCBI): domain Eukaryota; kingdom Metazoa; phylum Arthropoda; class Insecta; order Coleoptera; family Chrysomelidae; genus Diabrotica; species Diabrotica virgifera. The sequence goes on from NC_065451.1 coordinate 60,447,989, forward strand.
AGGGCTGCCATGAAACATGTTTCTAGAGACATTAGTTTTCGCAACAACCCTTTGGCTTTGGATCGGTGAAAATCGGTCAAAAATTGCGACCGCTACAGCGCGGTCTATATTAACTTACATTACCATTACTATAAACAAATAAATGGGTGCATTCAGCAGACGCAATCGCTAACTAATCGATTAGTAATCGATTTGTGATTTACATGCTAAATGTCAAAATTTATGTGGCATTCAGCAGAAAATCACTAATCGATTAGTTAGCGATTGTGTCTGCTGAATGCACCCAGTATTTCTTACCTCACAAGTTACAATTTCAAAATGTTACTCCGCTCAAAACAAATTACAAAAACGTTAAACCTAAACAGTTAGACAGACTGCAGTACGTGGAGTTGAGACCAGACAACCGAATGACAATGGCGCGTGGCGGTGATGGAGTTGGTGGGGGGAGGGAAGCGGCAAGGCGACAAGACGCCTGCCATCAGCCAATGCTAGCAACTACTACGATCCCACAACTAAATTTCCCGTGCGTAGCGTACGATACAGACTGCCGCCTCGCCCCTTCGACTCACTTGGATAGAGTGGCGTAGCGTAGTGTACTGCGACACATTACACCGCGCAGAGTGTCGCGTTATAAATAAATAATAAACAATAAAATAGTTTTTTAATATTTAATGCTCAGGTTCACTGGTCTTGATAATCGATAATAAAGCTTTATAATCAATCAAAAATAATTACACTTTTTTTTTCTCAAATCCGCCGCCCCAAAATTTTGCCGCCCTGGGCCGCGGCCCAGTTGGCCCGTGCCTTAATCCGGCCCTGCCTGTACCGCCATTAAGAAGAACAAAAAAATACACTTTCTTCAAATAAACTTTTTTATCCGATGCCTAGATTTTGTGTCATTTTGGAACTAAGTACTGATGAAATAAAAAATTTTAGTAGTTCCAAAATGACACAAAATCTAGGCATCGGATAAAAAAGTTTATTTGAAGAAAGTGTATTTTTTTGTTCCTCTTAATGGCGGTACAGGCTCGTTTTTTTAATATTGTATTTTTCAAATTGGGCTCTGTACCGCCATTCTTTATTATATTACGAATACGTGTGCCAAATATCTCGAAAAAATATTCAAAATTACAGTCGCAATCTTGGAACGCGTTTTTGTTACCTGTTGATCGCTACTGTATCACCTTAAACCAAAAAAAACATAATATATAAATAAAACCGAATAAGTTAAATACTTCTTAACTTCTTGGACGTTTATATATCAAAAAAGAACGAAAATAATAATCAAATACGGGTATAAAAAGTTTTCAAAGTAGACAACACAGATTACAGCACTCCACATGACAGTTATACCACCTGTAAATGTGTAAATCAGCTGTTGACGTAAAGTAAATAAATAAAATGATTTTGTTGTTATAAATTATCTATGTGATCTTTTTATTATTGAACAGAAATATCTGTGATATCTTTAGTTAATATATATATATAACTATTTATCAAGGTTGTATTATGTAGGTCATCCCCAAAATCTATGGATCACCTGATTAGTGCCTGTGGGAATCCCATAATTTTATAAATATATAGTGGTGACCTCAAAAGTGACTTTCATTCCGAGAATATTCATTAAACAAAATGGATAATAATCGTGCCAATCAATTGAATCCTAACAATGCTGCCTTTTGGACAAGCAGAGGCCATGAAGACCGTCCTGTAGGATGGATGGGTAAGTCTTTTTATATCCTATTTTTATTATATTCATATAAAACTTATCTACCTACTAACATTAAAAAAGTAACTTTAAATATGAAATATTTTGTGGTATAAGTAGTATAGGTTTCAGTACCTAATAATCATCATCAATGGTGACCTATGAAAGAGCCTCGACCTTCCTAAGTCTATTAAGCCAGTCAGTTCTATCCATTGCCAGTTTGCTGCGCCTATTTTTCTCCCAACCTCATCCTTCCATCTGAGTTTTGGTCTACCCCTATTTCTACTTCCCACAGATTGTGACATAAGGATTAGGAGGGTTATGTTCTGCTGTGATCTTAATAGATGTCCTGTCCATCTTAGTCTTCCTATTCTTATAAGAGATACTACGTCTTTACCACCAAATATATGTTTATATCTGTTTTATACCTCATAGTTGTACCTTGTACCTTTTCCTCCAAACACCATTTTCACAGATGCCACCGAATATTCCTCTCAGGATCCTTCGTTCAAATATAAGCAGGAGGTTTTCATCTGCCTTGGAGATGGTCCACGTCTCCGATCCATATGTTAACACTGGTTGTATAAGGGTTTTATATATGGTTATTTTTGTTTTTTGGCTTAAGTTTCTGCTTCTCATATATCGAGGGTATACCAGCAGAATGCACTAAGTCAATTTTTTTAGTTATTCAACTATTAATGCAGTCGTATATAAAAAGGTATGCTCTATATACTGCTAAGACACACTAAGTCGTACTTATTATAATACAAGAAAAAAATTTAATACTAAGTCAGTTTGACTGTTTCATTTACTAGCAGAATGCATTAAGTACTCTTGATGCAGTCTGCTTGTACTATTTTTGCGAAAACTGAACATACAACACTATGTTAACTTTGACTGAGAACATACTGGTTGTACAATCTGTATACCTATCGTTAGGTTTAATCAAAAGGTTAATGTACGAAAAAGAAAAACCTTTTTAAGAGAAAGTAAATAGATTTTAAATACAGCATCTAGAGACTTGCAACTTTTTGCATTGTGTTCAGGATGATGTCGGGAAAAAGTTTACAATTGAAAAATAAATGGAAAAGTATAATTGCATTTTAAACTGCATAAAATGTATCCAAAAGTGCATAGACATATCAAGATAATTAAGGGCCAGATTTTGTCACTCGTGGGCTTTTGAGGTCGCAGAATACGAATTTGCCATCAACACCGACCCTCGGGGTACCTAGGGCGCAGTGTCACTGCTTCCATCATCTTCTGGAGCTTAGAGGGTTTTCGGCATTAAATTGATGCAAATAGATTACTCAGGGAGTCTTTGGGTGTGCTGAAGACGAATACACTTTCAGAACGGACACCTGGTGTCTATGGGTGCAAATAGATGCAAATAGAGTACTAGGCGGTTTTTGGGGTCACTTAATACGAATACGCCATCAGAGACGAATCCGGACCACCTGATGCCCAAGGTCACGGCTAAGGCATGTTATATTATCGAGTTTAAAGGGTGTTTGTTCATCGGGGGTCGGTTCTGATGTCGTATTCTTATTCAGCGGTCCAAAAAACCCTCGAGTAATCGTTTGCATCAATTTGCTGAGGACCCACGAAAACCAGATCATGTGCCTTAGCAGTGAGTGTGGGCACCATGTGCTCCGGTGGTCGGTTCTGATGGCGTCAGCGACAAAAAAACTATCGAGTGACAAAAACTGACCCTCAATACACTTATTTGGATATGTTTATGCACCTTTGGATGCATTATTTGCACTTTTAAAATGCAAGTATGCATTTTCATCCATTTTTCTATTGTATATTTTTTTCTGACATCATCTTGAACACAATTCAAAAAGCTACAAGTTTCTATGTGCAGTATTTGAAAATCCTAAATGCCCTGGTCTATGTCCAACTATTTTTAATTGAAGGTGTTTCATTGGCAACATCGCACTTAAAACGAGCCACCGATAGTTCCCTTGTCAACTTTGCAGTGGCGTGCATATTTTAATTATTATTTATTTCAACATCTAAGTCAAGTAATTACGTAAAAGTTAAATCTAAGATCGATGTAATTATTAAATGATCATGTGTATTTTGATCAAGTATTTTCTAGTTGTCTAATAAAATAAAGTAAATATTGTTCTGAAGCTATTACTTTATGGCATCTTGTGCAATTACATCCAGGTGCAAATGAATAAATTCGTTATTTTGTAAACCAGCGACTTTAAAGGAAAATCCTGAAACAGTTCGATTTTTACTTTTAAATTATGATTGTTTGAGATATATATCATACTAGTGACGTCATCCATCTGGGCGTGATGACGTAATCGATGACTTTTTTAAATGACAATGGGGTCGTGTGATAGCTTATTTGAAAGGTTCTTCAATTCTCTATTGAGTAATATAAACATTAACATAATTATTTATATAGGGTATTCAAGAAAAAAAAATGTTTAATTAAATTGACACAAAAAGAAAAATGTATGTAATTTATTTAATTTAAAATACATTCTACTGCTGTCAAAAAACAAATTGTTTTTGATAAATAAACATTGCTTTTTTTGCTTTTGCTTTTTTTTTAAACATTGCTTAATTTTCATGTTCGAGCTGCCACCCATCTGCCCCTTGAGAGTTTGAACATTATTTAATTTAAGCGTAAAACAATGTTTATTAGTGAAATAGACATTTTTTTCCTGTTTTCTAAAAGCATTAGAATGTATTTTAAATTAAACAAATTACACACATTGTTCTTTTTGTGTCGATTAATTTTATTAAAACATTTTTTCTTATACACCCTGTATAAGCAATTGTATGAATGTTTATATTACCGAATAGATAATTAAATAACCTTTCAAACGAGCTAGCACACGACTTTGATTCTCATTTAAAAAATACAACCATTACGTCATCATGCCCAGCTGGATGACGTCACTAGTATGCTATAATATGTCAAAAAAGCATAATTCAAAAATAAAAATCGACCTGTCTCAGCATTTATCCTGAATGTCGCTGGTTTAAAAAATAATGAATTTATTTCAAATATTTGCACCATACTCTATACAATATTAGTTACCTATATTAGTGATTATACACTATTTTACTTGGGAAATAAGCCAAAATTTAAGTTGAAAAAACAATGTATTTGACGTTTCGACTTCCACTGCTGAAAGTGATAGGTATTAATATTTTGTATTTTGATAACGATTTCCGAGTGGAAGTCGAAACGTCAAATAAGCTGAATTTTCAACCTAAAGTGTGGCTTATTTTCGAAGTAAAATAGTACCTATATTTTACTAAAATAGTACCTATATAATTGATAGAGAGTACCTATACAGTATTTCAAAGAAACGGACTTTGCAAAATAATTATTATATTCCAAAATTATATAGAAGAAGAAATAAAAAGCAAAGAAATAATTACCTAAGTTATGCTTATGAAGTTTCGGATTCCAGCGACTCGTCCGACGAATCTTCAGTCTCATTTAAATCTATTATGATTTTGTCCAAAACGGTGTCAACCATCCCGTCCAATCTCCACATTTTCTCCTCTTCCTTGATCACATGGTCTACAGCATTAGCCCAATCTTCTTTATGTATCCGTTCCATTGCGAGTTCTAACAAACGTTGGACATCAGAAATGTTATAGGTTACGTTTTCGCGAGCTACATAACCCTTTACTTGAGCCCAGATTAGTTCTGTTGGGTTCAACTCGCAATGGTAAGGAGGAAGTCTCAAAACGGCGATGCCTTTAGCACGAGCCATTGTATCAACAATATGCTGGCGATATTAGTTACGATGCTGTTTAATAACTCAGCCTTAACCATGTCCTGGGAAAATGGAATTCCTTTTTGCCCTAGCCAACTCTGCATGTCTGCTTTTTTGGTGGCCATAGTTGGCAGTTGCTCCACTAATCGGCTGTGATAAGCAGCGTTATCTATCGCTATGACCGAATTTGGATGGACTCGTGCTAGAAGGGATTCAAACCACTTTTCAAAATGTTGGGCGTCCATGTCTTCGTGATAATCACCCGTTTTTTTGGATACAAAAACTAGAGCACTGTCGTTTAAAAAACCACTGTCACTACCTATGTGGGCGACAATCAGTCGTTGCCCTTTACCCGTTGGTCCTCGTAACCCCGTCGACAAACCGTCCACAAATGCTTGACGATGACTCGTCACAGTAGTATCTTGCCAGATCTTAGATACTGTGTGACCGGCATTCACCCACGTTTCGTCCAGATAATAGATCTTTTTGTGGGCAGAACGAGCCTCTCTAATTGAGCGAAGATACCTTCGTCGCCATGAGACTAAATCTTCTCTTTCTATTAAGACAGATTTACGGGATCTTTTGGCATATGTAAATTTTAAATCGTATTTTATTATTTTCCGTAAGGTATCTTTACTTACTTTGGGAATGCGATCATTCTCCATGATCTTTGTCTTAATAGATTCGAGAGTTGGGGCTTTATTTTCAAAAAAGAAAGAATGGATAGTAGCGCGTATAAAATTTTTCTGGTACTCGTCCAATTCAATTTTTTTTCTACCGCGGCAATGTACTTTTGGAGCTTGTACAATCCCAGTCACCTTTTTTTCGCGTACAATCCGTTCAATTGTCGAAACGGATACTCCCGTTAACAATGAACATTGGGCTACAGCTTCCACTGTATGGAGTGTATTTTTTAAAGTGTCATATACTCTACAGACAATCTGCTTTTCTTCTACTGACATAAATTTTCGCTTTCTTTGTGCATTACTTGAACCTACTACGGCATCCATCTTAATGCTATAAAACGGATAAACATCAATCATATTATTCTGCTATTTGACGGTTGTTCATTGGGGATGGCAAGAATAAATCGATACATTATATATGAATGGCTGAATTTTAAAATTATTATCGATATTTTGATATCGATATTAAACTTTCGATATATCAGAACATACAGTGAGGCCGTTTGAGAAGGTTTATATATCATACTAACGACGTCATAGATTTAGGAGTGATGACGTAATCAATGATTTTTTAAATGAGAATAGAGGTCGTGTGATAAATTACTTGAAAGATTATTAAATTCTCTATTCAATAGCATAAACATTGTAATTATTTATATAGGGTGTCCACAATCTTTTAAATTAAATTCATTGATACAAAAAAAAAGAAAGTAAGTAATTTAATTAATTTAAAATACGTTTTACTACTATCAGAAAAAGGGAAAAAATGTTTATATAATAAATAAACACTGGCAAACTGCCAAGAGGCAGGTGGGTGACAGCTTGAACATTTAATTTAAATGAAAAGTGATGTTGTTCTGAAGCTATTTCCTTGTGGCATTTTTTATGATTAATTATTTATATGGGAAATAAGCCACAATTAAAATGAAAAAATAATTTTATTAACGTTTCGACGCCCAAATCGGGTGCCGTTGTCAAAATACAAAATATTACTAAAATAAACAAAAATGTTGTTGCTAAGTAAAAAATTCTTCTAATAATTTATTTAATCTGACTAATTTATATTGGCAATTCAGACATTTTTAAAGTAGAAGACTTTAAAATGATATTGCCAATATTTATGAGTTGCGTTGTTCCTGGGACGACTTACTGAAAGATAGTTCATTCGATTACATGAAATCAACCCCAACATATTATTTATAATTATATAATATAAATCAACCCCTTATTTCCCATATAAATAATTAATTGTGAAAAGTGATGTTTATATCTGAAATAAACATTTTTTCTACTTTTTGTGTCAAATAATTTATCAAAAACAGTTTTGGCACCCTGTATAAATATATATGTTAATGTTTATATTACTAAATAAAGAATTGAATAACCTTTCAATTGAGCTAACAGACGACCCATATTCTAATTAAAAAAAAATAATCAAAAAAAACGGATGACATCACTAGAATGATACATACAAAAAAATATAATTTAAAAATAAAAATCCACCTATCCAAGGATTCCGTCAAAATATTTTTAATTACAAAAATATTGAATTTATGCAAACCTTTACCTCCTCACTTTTTATCGATATTTGAGATTCAATGTATCGCCCACACAGGATTAATAATTAATATGCCATATTGCATATTATCCCGTAGGTATGTAATATTATAATCCATAACACGATTGTAAAAACAAACTAATTTAAAAACAGTAGGTATACTTTCCCAATTAAAAAAATCAAAGTTATGACTGTCACCTGAAGAGGAATCGCGTAAAGTTCGAGACATTGATGCTAGAATATACTATGATTATTTTAAAAATCGACCTGCCCGATCGTTTTGCTTATATGCTAAAAATAAATGAGTTATTATGGGGGTGTAATACTTATTCCAGCGCACTGTATAATACGATATACCGTTGTATAATTCGTTTTTGTCATCCCTATTGTTTACTTACCTCAAAAACTATTTTAAAGTTAGTAAATAATTTAATAAAGTCTATTTAATAAATTCAAAACAAAGTCACATTCACGATTCACGAGAAACAAAATACACAATAAACCACCACGTCTACGTCTATGCAGATAAGGAAACTTGTTGACGCGTAAAATATTTCTTGGATTTGCCACCCTTCCTGGGACGTAAATATACAGGGTGTCCCGAAAAGATTGGTCATAAATTGTACCACAGATTTTGGGGTAAAAACTAGGTTGATTGAACCTCACTTACCCATATACAATAGTGCACACACAAAAAGTTACAGCCCTTTGAAGTTACAAAATGAAAATCGATTTTTTTTCATATATCGAAAATTCTTGGAGATTTTTTATTGAAAATGGACATGTGGAACTCTTATGGTAGCAACATCTTAAAAAAAATTAAGGTGAAATTTGTGCACTCCATAAAAATTTTATGGGGGTTTTGTTCCCTTAAACCCCCCCCCCCCCAACTTTGTGTACGTTCCAACTTTGTGTACACAATATTTTTAAAACTTTTTTGGCTCCTAGTACTTTTTCGATAAGCCAGTGTTTATCGAGATATTTTGAATATTTGTCGAATCCACCACATATTTGTATATGGTTAAGTACGATTGTAGCGACCTGTTAATAATCTGAAAATTTATTTATAATTAACATTTTTAGGTATATTTTGAAAAAGAAGCCACATCTCGATAAAAGGTGACTTATCAAAAAAAGACTAAGAGGCAAAAAGTTTTAAAAATACTGTATTTAGCTAATGGTACCACAATAATAGTTTATTTAGAACGTACACAAACATTTGGGGGGTTTAAAGGAACAAAACCTCCTTAAAATTTTTATGTAAACATATTAAAAAAGAAGCCGCATCTCGATAAAAACTGGCTCATCGACAAAATACTAAGAGGCAAAAAAGTTTTAAAAACGTTGTGTTTAACTAATGGTACCACAATAATAAATAAATTGGAAGGTACACCAAAGTTTGGGGAGGTTTAAGGGGACAAAACCCCATTAAATTTTTATGGGGTGGACAAATTTCACTATAATTTTGTTTTAAGATGTTCCTGCCATAATGATACATGTCCATTTTCAACAAAAAATCTCTAATAGTTTTCGATATATTGAAAAAAATCGATTTTCATTTTGTAACTTCAAAGGGCTGTAACTTTTTTAATGAGCATATTTGTACTAAGGTAAGTTAGGTTCAATCGAACTATTTTTGACCCCAGAATGTGTGGTATAATTTATGACCAATCTTTTCGGGACACCCTGTATAGACCAGCGAAGTATTGTTAAGGTTACCAATGATTCACAGTATTCAAGGAATTTGTTCAACTTAGCCGCTTGTAAAAGTGACCGATAGGCCAGATGTATATTGTTACGGAGGCAAATTTTATGAAATCATCTTACTTTTTCACTTACCCAGATTGGCAAAGCATACACCATAAAAATGCCCCCCGTAAGAATTTAGTTATAAAATTTAACATTGTTGCCGATAGTTCTCAGTTCCATTTGTAGATGAGTCGCCTTCAATTAAAAATGTTTTGAGTAAAAGAAGACTAATCATCTATTTGCTTTTTTATTTTTTGTATCTAGTAATTAAATTTCTGAAAATTTCTATTGTTCTTTTTTATTTTTATTTTTCAAGAGGATTTTTTAATGCCGATATTCTAGTTGTCTAAGATTATAGGATAAAACATTATAATGGTAAAATTAATACAACTAAAATTAACATTAAAATGGGATTAGTTGTTTGTTTACTTGTGTAAAATAGTAACATTATGAACAAGCAGAATGTACTAAGTCAGTTCATTATTTATTAAAAAAATAATTACTAATTAACCAAAAACAATAACTGTTGTTGTAATATACCACATTCTTTAAAATACCATTACTATTTCTATACAAGTAATAGAATTAAACTAAAAGTAATACTTTTTGTATAATTTTGATTTATATTTAAAAATTTTACTAAAACTTGATTTTCTCAAAACAGTGATTTTTGACTTAGTGCAATCTGCTCGTATACCCTCGATATGTCTACTCAGTCCAAAATATCATTTGTTTGCTAGGGTTATCCTTCGCTTGATTTCTTCCATCATGACGTTCTCCTTGGTGATCAGGGAGCCTAAGTATGTGAATTTCTCTTGGGAATTCTCTAGAAAATTAAGAGAATTGATATCACTAAAAAAGAGTAAACATAAAAAATATAAGCTGTTTTATAGTGAAAGGGACTATCATGAATTTTAGTATGTTGAGAGCACAATGTAAACTATTGAGTCAAGAGTGTTACAAAAATTATCTGACATCTGTAAATGGGGATTCGATTAGTAATCCAAAGAATTTTTGAAAATTCATTAATGGTAGGAGAACATCAAGTAATATTCCAAAAAACATGGTTCTATTCTAAATAATTCAGTTGCTACCAATAGTCAACAAATCGTTGACTTATTTGCTAATCACTTTTCTACAGTCTTCTCAAATGCATAGGCAATGTCTCCTGATAAATCTTACAGCCAAATTAACATAGATTGTCCTGTGATACGTGTATCTGAGGTTTTCGAAAAGTTACGGACTCTTCCTAATAAGCTATAATGATCGGTGCTGATGTCATTCCAAATCTTGTTTTCATATGTATTTCATAGGAAAAACATAGAATATTATCCACAAGGAAAAAGTTTTCCTGTGGTTGGCTGTATATCATGTAATACAAAAACAATAAAATCCTTTATAAAAGGTATATATTTAAAATCCCTAAAAAGGGCTACATCACCGAACTACAACACTGCGGTGCAAAAAAATCGATCCACTAAAAATTTGGTCATTTTTGATGTTTCGAATTTCCTAAACCTGTTGTCCGATTTAAATGATTTTTTACCACGTTATAGCCTTATTCATTGAAAATATCTCTGTAATAATATTGTTGCCAGATAGTCAAACTATCATTGTATACCGGGTGTAAAACTATCATTTGCGCAAAACTTTAAGGGGTTATTGTACATAGAAAATAACGACAATTTGCTTTATAATCAATGTCCGCAAACGCTTCGTTTCCGAGATACGGGATATTCATTTTTTTTTTACAAACTGATGATTTACTTATTGCTTTAAAACCAGTTGAGATGTGCAAATCAAATTTGGTGGGTTTTAAGACGTAGTTATTGCACATTTTTTGACATACAATTAAGAATTTAATATTCACCAGTGGCGCGCAAACGGGTATTATCACCGATAATATTACCCGTGCGCAAGCCAATGGTGAATATAACATTCTTAATTGTATGTCAAAAAATGTGCAATAACTACGTTTTAAAACCCACCGAATTTGATCTGCATATCTCAACTGGTTTTAAAGCAATAAGTTAAATCGTCAGTTACAACAATATAGTATATGTTATGGACCATATGATTAATTGGTCATTTTTTATAATGCCCGGGCTATATAAAAAATGCCCAATACTGTCGGTCAATATAATAAATACTATTAAATTCATCACATTACCCGGGCATTATGTATAATGCTTGGCATCTACTAGACAGGATGATTAAAACTACTTTTATTTTTATTAAATATGAAATATATTTATTTTGATACAATCAAGTATGTAGTAAAAACTAAAATATTTCTTATATACTAATGAAAACAGTCTTGCAGTCTTCTGTGAAATGGCACATGAGTACATTTAATGAATAAGTGTACATAAAAAATATAATACGTATTAACGGTAATTGAGGAAACCAAAAAAAGAATTCTGTGTTTTTATTTGCATTTTTTTCTAATGACCGAAATCGATGGTAACACACAAAGCGGCCAGTGAGAAATTAAATCGTTTTTCTTTTAAATCAAACTCAATTTTAAATAAAAATACACTTACCACCTTTGCGTGCTACATCATCGAAATTTATTTTGTATGAATGATTTACAATACATAACTATTTGTTGAAACATGTTCCACTATGGTGACACTTGGAGTTACATATTTTTTTTTCTTTACGACACTTACACTTATCAGATTTAGACCCACCTTTACAACCGCACCTACTGTATCCTTGTCCCCCACAGTTAGAAGATTTTCTTGCGCATTCTCTAAGAGATATCTCAGTGTCTGGAATCTCTTCTATGGAGATAAACTTTTCTTTACAAACGGTAAACTGGTTTCTTGAATATAACTGATTTAGTATGCCATATTTTGTGCCTAGTTTGTAAAGCTTTTTTTCAGTTATCTCTGTCACGATAGCTAGTAGATTTCTTTGATCACTACGAGCTCGGTCCACATCTGGCACTCGTATCCTAACTGTGTTACCTAATTTAGCCGATGGATATTTGGAATTGGAAAATTTTAACATCTTCTCGGCTTGTTTTTCTAGATTCGTCAAAGCCAATTTTCTTTTCTTCCTTACATCGTTTATTCTAATATCTATATTGGAATCCAGATTTTCATTATTTTCTAAATTAACTACAATAGCCGTTTCTACCGCATTTGTTAAAAATTCTGGAACTTGACTAGATTCACGAGATGAATTTTGAACATGAGATGAACTTGATTCGGGCAACATTATTGAAGAGTCCACATTTATATTATTATTTTGTATTATATATGGTTCTGTAGATAGCCCAGCCTCTTGATTTTTGAACAGAACCTCTAAGTCTTCCTCCGAATTAACATCAGTCAGAACTTCTTGGGGTAGAGAGCTTTTTAAACCAACTTTCAACTTTGTGCCGAACATGGCTTCATATGGACTACAACCTATACCAATGTGATGAGCTCTATTTTTCATTAGTTGAACAAAACGTAAGCCTTCAGACCATTTGTTTGTATTGTTGTCTTCTAACCACGAACTAAGCATATTCTCTACGTCTTGATTGGCCCTTTCTATAGATCCTTGACTCTGAGAATGCCTGGGTTTGCCATGTACCATTTTTAACTCGGGCCACATGCTACACAGCTCTTTGATAATATGGTTAGCGAATTCTCTGCCATTATCACTATGAAGCACACTCGGCGCCCCAAATATTGTGAAAATATCCAAAAGTACATGCGATACTTCTTCTGCTCTTTTACTTGTAAGAGGTCGAAGTTGGACAAATTTGGTAAGATGGTCTTGATAAACAAGCACAAATTTATAACAGCCATCGGCTTGTGACTGCATATCGATTAAATCGACTTGGCATCTTGAATTCATTTCCTTGCTCAATATTGGTTTCACCACCAAGCCTTTCTTTGGAACATTATGTTTTTTCTGACAGGTCATGCATAAATTTAAATAGATAACAATCACCTCCCTTGTAATATTTTTAAATTTAGAATGTACTTCCTTCTCCATTCGGTTTCTACCACCATGCCCGATAGTAATATGAAGATCGCGCAATGTATCAAATATTTCTTCTGTATGGACGTAGTATTTAATTACGTTATCTTCTTTCACAGGAACAATCAATTTTTCTACTTCTCTAATCGTCATAACGTCGAATCTTCGTAAGCGCTGATAATCACTCGGCGTTTTATTTGTCTGTTTACTTTTAGAGTTTTTTACCTTCTGTATCATTTCCATGTAGGCTGTTTTTGTGAAAATTTGTGAATTTTGACTTTTTACTGAAACTAATTCAGTTAACCGATTGTTAAATCGATTTTTCATATCACTTAATGGTTCTTCTTTTTCCATAGTTCACTATGCAATACTTTATAAACAAAGAATTAACAAAGAAATGTCACAAACAAACCACTTGTCGTATATACCATTACTAACATTCAACTGCAATATGATTTATAAATAATGGCCGACGCGCTTCGGTGACTGTAACCTTGGATACAGCGCGTTGATTGGCTGCTGAAGATCGCATGATTTACTAAGAACGCCGATTTATCACATTGCCCGGCCATAGTATAGCATTTTTCATAATGACCAGACAATATGATAAATTGTAAAAAGTTATCAAATTGACCGCTGAAGTTAGTCATTATTAATAATGACCGGGCATTATACATAATGGCTAACATAATCACTTTGTCCATAACATATACACAAGTCAAGAAACTTGTGAAGTCGTAACGATTAAGTTCATTTAAGATACTAATTAGGGGGTGATTTTCTCGATTTTTTTACCAATACCAAAAGGGACTAACTTTATTTTGAGCGTAACTTGTTTAATTTTGATGCTAGAATTTTTTTTTTATAAAACAAAAATGAAGCTTTTTTTAAAAACTTTAAATAAGTTGTAATGAGTTTTCCCCGAAATGTGCTTCATTTTTGGTTATTTCACGTTAAAGTATTCCATTTGGAATTTGACGAATATGAACCTATTTTTCAATAGCTATAACTCTGCTTCTACTAGGTGTAGAGACGTGATATACACCATTTTTTTTAAATTTTTACAGGCTATATTTTTGCTAAGAATGTTTTTTCGACAAAATACTTACTATTGTGAGTTATTTGCGAAAAACCGTCTAAAAGCGTGGTTATTTTGTTGAAAAAATGAACAAATTCACTGCCAAATAACTCGAAAAGTATTGACTTAGTGAAAAAACTCTGTAGAACAAAAGTTACTTAAAATTAGCCAGTTTATCCATTTCCTGACTTTCTTTGGACGAATATTTTTTCACCCCCCAAGAGGGGGTGAAAACCACCTCCAGGTTAAAAGCACATAAGCACTTTGACTTATTAGCTATGTGTTTGCCAAATTTCATGTCAATCCAAGCGGTTCTTTAAAATTTAGAGGTTTTGCAATATTTTACCGTTAAAGAACGGACTACATGTAATAATAATTATTGTTACATGTACTTGCACTAGACAATTTTCTTTGTGACACGGTGACAGAAAAATACAGCGTGTTTTATATGTTCGTTTATTGGTATTCTTTCATTTTTCCGACTGTATGTAAACTCAATAACGACTGAGTTATTGATTTTCGAAGAAGCTCGAAATGGAGAACCTTTACTCTCAAATAACTCGAATGCGGTGTAATTTTTTGGGATACTTAAGAGAGACATCTTTTAAAGTTCACTAAAAACCCTTTCAAATGAGCTCTGATAAAAGTTTTTTTGCATAAGAACTGACTGGCTATGACGAAAATAAATTCGCTCCCTCGTTTTTTTTTTGAAATGTAACAATTATTAAACCCTTGTCTTACACTCTTAATAGAAATGTATAGCTTCCCACTTTAAATTAACTTTGTTTAAGTATACCTAATTGATACAATCCATGTGATTTGACCGGTTTGGAATGGTTAGTTTATAAAAAATAGTAGTTGATTAAATTGAAAATGACATTTTTATAATTAAAAAAGTGCATTGTTCTTTAATAAACCTAAAAGTGTTAATGACACAAAACAAAAAAAAAACAAAAATATTTAGTAAAAAAATTCTACAATTAATATTTGAAACATTTTTTCATATTATGAATACTTTTAGATTTATTTAAGAAAAATGCACGTCTGTTTTAAAAGTATAAAAATGTCATTTTCGATTTAATCAACTATTTTTTCTAAACTAAGCATTTCAAATTGGCGAAAATCACATGGATCGTATCAATTATATCTAAATAAAGTTAATTTCAAGTGGGAAGCTATTCATTTCTATTAGAATTTTAATGACGAGGGTTTGATTGTTACATTTCAAAAAAAAATGCAGGTAGCAACTTTATTTTCGTCATAAGTCAGTCAACAAAATGCACAAAATTTTTATCGAGCTCATTTGAAAGGTTTTTTAATGACCTTTAAAATATGTCTCCCTAAGGTTTTCCAAAAAATTGCACCACATTCGAGTTATTTGAGATTGACGGTTCTCAATTTCCAATCCTTTAAGGAGCAATAACTTAGTTGTTATTGGGTTTACATAGGTCTTTTCGACGAGAATATCTTTACTTTCTTATTAGCTACAATTTTATTTTAATCTTCTTCTTCTTCTACGGCACTACAGCCCAAATTGAGCCTTGGCCTCCTTTATTTTTTGCCTCCACCCTTACCTGTCTGTGGCTGCTCTTCTCCATACACGGACTCCTAAAAGGGCTTGTGCGTCGCTGTTTACTGTGTCTTCCCAGCGCTTTCGTGGCTTCCCAACCGGTCTCTTTCCTTGCATTCTAGCATTCAGTGCTCGTTTTGGTAGCCTATCCTCTCCCATTCTTATCACATGTCCGGCCCATTGCAATCTTTGTAATCTAATGAAGTCTGACAGGGGCGTTTCCTTATAAAGTTGATAAAGCTCGTTGTTGTATCGACTTCTGAAGATTCCGTTTTCCCTCACAGGTCCTAGTATTCTCCTAAGTACTTTCCTTTCGAATGTGTCGAGTTTGTTTTTGGACGTTTCTTTCAGCACCCAGACTTCACTGCCATAGCATGTTATTGGTCGAATTAAGGTTTTATAGATTCTCATCTTTGTATTTCGGTGGACACTTTTTGACCGAAATATATGGGAGAGGGCAAAATAAGCTCTGTTTGCCTGCGTTATTCTCTTCCGTATTTCTCCATCTTCTGATCCGTCGGCATATATTTCTACTCCCAGGTATGTAAACTTTTCAACCGTTTCAATGTCATCTTCATGTATAATGTTTTCTGGGACTATATTTCTTCTCGTCTGAGTCATTATTTTTGTTTTTTCTGTGTTAATTTCCAGACCTAGCATTTTTGTTTGTGTTTTTAACTCTGCATATGTTTCCTGTGCTCCTGTTGATGTTCTACTCATAATATTAATATCATCAGCATAAGCGGCCAGTTGAACCGTTCGGTTGGTCAGTAGATTTCCTCGTCCAGTTTGCATTTGCCTAACCGCATACTCCAGTGCCAGGTTAAACAATGTTGGGGCCAGCCCATCTCCCTGTTTTAGTCCCTGCGAAATGTTAAAAAAGTCTGTCCGGTGGTTTTGTATTCGTACACATGCCTGAGTTTCATCCATTGTGGCTTTAATGAGTCTTATTAACTTGTGTGGTATTGCCAATTCAGCCAATATATAGTATAGTTTGTTCCTTTTGACTGAGTCGTATGCCTGTTTGAAGTCTACAAACACGTTGTGAACATCAATATCGTGTTCCCATGCTTTGCTCAAGATCTGTTTTACTGTGAATATTTGATCCAGTGTCGATCTTCCCCGTCGGAAGCCCGTCTGATACTCTCCAATAATATTTTCTGCTAGTGGTTGGAGCCGCTGGTTTATAATATACGTGAGGACTTTATATGCTGTACATAGTAGTTTATTTTAATCACTTTTTCTAAAAAATTAAAATTTTTGAAGTTATTCATGAAAAACGGTTATAAAACGTGAGTTTTTTTCAATAAAAAATGCATAGTTTCAATCGCTAATAACTTGGAAAGTATCAACTTTGCAAAAAATATTATTGAACAAAATTTACTTAGAATTGGTCAATATATCGACTTCCATAGTTATTTTGATTGAAAAAAATTTTCACCCTCTAGATGGGGCTGTTTTCCCTCCAGGGCAAAAGCCCGCTACGACGTAGGGTAGATTTTGACAAAGGTTATAAATACTATAAAAATCCAAATTTTCAAGGAAATCCTTTGATTCTCAAAATTCCACGAGAAAATGCTGAACCAAATGTTTAAACATTTTTTATATCACTTTTTCATTTTTTTGTAGATGTCCTTTCAACTATACTATCATTGGCTTATGTGTTCACCAAGAGCGATAACGACAACAGATCTAATCAACTGAATCCCAACAATCCAGTTTATTGGTTATCTAGAGGTCAAACCAGACCCTAAGACATGGTGGCAGTCCCAATGACCAATTCAGAGTAAAGATGGAAACAATACTACACAAAATCTCATCACCAAATTTTTTCATTGTTTTTTAAATTTTTTTTTAATTGTAATATGTAAGATAGAGCTATAACATGACATTTTACAAAATATCCTTTTTATGGGGCTAGTGGTTTAATTTTTTCACCTTTAACCAATGGTGAGATCCAATAAAATATGTTTATTAAACCTTTATGAAATTAATCTATTTATTTGCTTATTTTTGAAATTCTTCTAATAATGTAAAAGGAATCATAAACAAGATTTTGACATACAGTGGTAGCTAAATAAGTGGACAAATATACAGTGTGTCCTTATGGACACTCTGCATATTTTTACATTTTTTATTTAGCTCACATTGTGTATATCAAAACCAGAAATTTTTGACATTCATTACAATCGGCATTTGTGCATTCTATGCTATATCTATATATAATCAACATTTTTTAAGCATTCGTTAGGGAAATAATCCATTAGTTAAATGTAGAATAAACCATGCAGTCCCAATGAAATATGCAAAAATAATCCAGTGTGTTAAGTATTTTGAAGCTATTTTCTTGTGGCATTTTAATAGTTACTATTTTTAAACTGTTATTTTGACACACAATGAAATCTAAATAAATGCAAAAATATAGTGTGTCGTCCCTTGTGACGTAACTAAGGACACAGTGTATATTTTTGCATTTATTTATATTTCATTGTATGCCAAAATAATGGTTTACTATTTTGCCACACTATGAAATATAAATAAATGCAAAAATATACAGTGTGTCCCCAGATATGACGAAATTATGGATACACTGTATATTTTTGCATTTATTTATATTTCATTGTGTGTCAAAATAGTAAACCACTCTTTTGACATACAATGAAATATAAATAATTGCAAAAATATACAGTGTGTCCCCAGTTGTGACCAAATGATGGACACACTGTATATTTTTGCATTTATTTATATTTCATTGTATTCCAAAATAATGGTTTACTATTTTGCCACACAATGAAATATAAATAAATGCAAAAATATACAGTGTGTCCCCAGATATGACGAAATTATGGATACATTGTATATTTTTGCATTTATTTATATTTCATTGTGTGTCAAAATAGTAAACCACTCTTTTAACATACAATGAAATATAAATAATTGCAAAAATATACAGTGTGTTCCCAGTTGGACCAAATGATGGACACACTGTATATTTTTGCATTTATTTATATTTCATTGTGTGGCAAAATAGTAAACCATTATTTTGGCATACAATGAAATATAAATAAATGCAAAAATATACAGTGTGTCCATCGTTTGGTCACAACTGGGGATACACTGTATATTTTTGCATTTATTTATATTTCATTGTGTGTCAAAATAGTAAACCACTCTTTTAACATACAATGAAATATATAATTGCAAAAATATACACTGTGTCCCCAGTTGTGACCAAATGATGGACACACTGTATATTTTTGCATTTATTTGTATTTCATTGTATGCCAAAATAATGATTTACTATTTTGCCACACAATGAAATATAAATAAATGCAAAAATATACAGTTTGTCCCCAGATATGACGAAATTATGGATACACTGTATATTTTTGCATTTATTTATATTTCACTGTATGTTAAAATAATGGTTTACTATTTTGGCATAAAATGAACTATAAGTAAATGCAAAAATATACAGTGTGTCCCCAGTAGTAACGAATTTATGGACACACTGTATATTTTTGCACTTTTATATTTTATTGTATGCCAAAATAATAAACCACTCTTTTGTCATACAATGAAATATAAATAAATGCAAAAATATACAGTGTGTCCCCAGTTGTTAAGAAATTTGGACACACTGTATATTTTTGCATTTATTTATATTTCATTGTGTGTCAAAATAATGGTTTACTATTTTGCCACACAATGAAATATAAATAAATGCAAAAATATACAGTGTGTCACCAGTTGCAACGAAATTATGGACACACTGTATATTTTGCATTTATTTATATTTCATTGTGTGCCAAAAAGTAAACCACTCTTTTGGCACACAATGAAATATAAATAAATGCAAAAATATACAGTGTGTCCCCAGTTGTGACGAAATTTGGACACACTGTATATTTTTGCATTTATTTATATTTTATTGTATGCCAAAATAATGGTTTACTATTTTGCCACACAATGAAATATAAATAAATGCAAAAATTTACGCCGGTTATCACGCAATTATGGATACATACAGTTTTGCATATATTTATTTAGATTTCATTGTATGCAAAAATAGCTATTATTTCCTAGAATAATAGAATGATTCATAAATTTGATTGAACTAATAATAATTGTATACTCTGTGTTAACATGTTTACCTGTAATTGATTAATATAATCAGTAAATAAAAGCAGCCTTAAACAAGGAGTGTTTATTTTTTGTTAGATTATTCCACATATCTTGGTATAAATTACATAAAAAAATAATAATACCTATATTAGCACTTCGAGCCAACCAGGCTCATTGCTTGATTTACAATCTTCCTTCTTTGCTCTTCGCGTTTTCTTTCCAATAGGGAACTTGCATAAAATTTTAAATTCGGAAAATATGTTATAGCTAAATCACAACAGAACATAATTTAAAACATGTATCAAAGATAAAAAAAGTTGTTTTTGTGTTCCGTTTGGCCCCTAAAGACGATTCTAAATTCAAATTATTGCAGCTAGCCCGAAACGTGTCGTGACGTCATATGGTTGTGTGTTTACATTCTGCACCAACAAAGTAAACAAAAGTGTACATATATAATTTTAAATTAGACAGTATACCCAAGTAGCAATTTGTCGACGCGACAACGTTGTCTACTGCGTGGCAACGTTTTCTTACAACGTTGTTATTGCCTAAAAGACGACCCTATTCTGCACTGATTTGGTGGACGATTTTTGAGTTGTCTTGACGTTGCCTAGGCAACCTCCTGTTTAAGCAACATCGTTTCGTAACCGTTTATAAGACAACTGAAGCGACTATAAAAAGCACCTGCGCGTGCAATGGTTGCTCAAGGAGTCGGACTAGTTATGTTTTTTTACCTATATTTTTGTATGGTGAATGCGAAAACCAAAAAGTAAACTGTTTTGACATCGTATTGGGTATTTAAATTTATATGATATAGATACATAAAGGACTTATTACCTGATGTGAAATTTATAAACGCATCTCAGATTACCGTCAAATATGGATATTTCACCTTTAAAAAACACACACGCTGCTTTTTTATGACATTTTTGACAAAAATATGCAAATTTAAAAAATCAAATTTTAATATAAAAGTCAAAATTTATGTTAAAGATGTTCTGTATAAATTTAATGTATTGATGGTGCTTTTAAAGTTATCAGAAAATGCCTGCATTTTTTATATTCTGTGTTTTCATTTTCTTTATATCCCAAAAATCTCAAGTAAAACCAAAATGGCGCATTAAATAATATTACCAATATTACTAAAAAAATACCTAATTACCAACCTTAGACGGATAAGACAACTTAGAAGTCCAATCGCCAACCAAACCCGGCCGCGCCGACTATCAAAACCATTTTAGAACGCACCCTCTTATTGGGTGACAGAGGTCATGTGACCAGTGTCAAAAGTGTATCATTCTCATTTCAGGGACTTTCGGTCCTCGGTAATAACGTAATCTTTCTTTGTGCGTTTAAATTTTTCAAAAATACTTATTAGTTTTCTAAGGATTCGCAAAAAACGAAAACATTTAAAATACATTGAACATTTTAACAGACGACATTTTGCGCCTATCCCCTTAAGTTAGCTGCTGTTTTTATTATAAAAAATCCCAAATATATCCCAAAAATACTTAAGTATATTTTAGTTTTTGATTTAGTAGATTTTAGCTAAAAAATGATAATTACCAGTTGGTGGTTTGGAATATAATTAGGTTTCCAATTTTGTGTTGAATTGCTCTTGGGACATTTAGAACGGATGTATATTACTGTATATTTACATGGCCTAAAAAGAATTACTGATTTTGTGAAAACAAAACTACTGAAAGAGTTAAAACTGACCTGGCAACCCTGTCTACCAAAGCAGATACAAAGATGGTTATCAAATCTCAAATCTACTGATAAAACAATGGAATGGAAACCAGCTATTAAAAAAACAAATAAACAGGTTGTTAAATAAATCGAAAATTTCCATCAAAATAAAATATATAATAATTAGTTTAGCATTATAACATTTTTAAGTCGTTGCGATTGTTGAAAAAACTGAAGTGTGATATGTAGTTGTCAAAATGGTAATAAATTAGTTGCCCGTATAACTACAGGTTGTAACATCGTAATGTCAGTCGGGGTAGGGGACGTTGGCCGAAACAACTGAAAATGCTCTCGGGCAACGTTGTAGGACAGTGCATTTGTTTGTACTGACAACCAATGCGTCGAAAAATTGCTACTTGGGTAAACGCCAGTAGAAAATAAGTTTGATCGTTTGAACTATTTTAAAAAGATAGAAAACTTGTACTTTTACAAAATGGCACTAAACAACACTTATAGTATTTTTTTATTTTCCATAGTAAACCTTCTTTCCTTTCCTTCAAAAACTGTATCAAACTCCAACCTCAACAAACTGGTATTTACAATGACATACGATAAATGTCATTAGAATATACATTTTTCACTTATTCCGCGACGATAAGCTGGTAAAATACCCAAGTAGGTGGATGCCAATAAACTAAAGAAGAATAATGTGCCTAAATATAACAATAAAGTTCAAGTATGTGACGTCACGGGTCGTTTGAACTATTTTAACACGCAGAAGGTTTTAAATTTTTACTTAAGTTATTCTGAGTTTTTGTAGCGTGAAATTTTGAAAATCTCATTTTTAAACAAAACTGAACATTATTATGTAATAAAAAAATGTGCAAGTCCCTATTACTTACATTGAGATACCTCAGGTCGTCATTAAATTCGTGACTCCATCTGGTCCTAGGCCTTCCTTTATAGTACGGTGTGGTATAATGGACCTTGATAGTCGTGACGTCAAATCAATATTGGCTACTCTGAAATGGTTTCCAAACAAAACAAATTCACACATGGTGTTTGTTTTGGTTTTTATAATTGGAATATATTGCTTGTAGGTTGTTTAACTTTTACAAAATGGTAATGTGTTGGGTACCCGTGATTGTAATCAATGCTCATAGTATATTTCCCACCACATTTCCAAATAGAACTGGTTAAAAACCTGAAGAAACAGTAAGTACTATGTAGTGTGTAAATCCTTGATTTTGTGTAAGGACATTTATAGAATTAAAAGCAATATGATTGATATGATTAACAAAGATTGTGTCTTTAGAAAAAATGTGCAGATGATTGTTAAAACAAAATAAAAGTAAAAATGATTACACAAATCACGTGTATAATGAATTGACAGTAACTTTGTTTGGTATTTTTATATCAATATTTGGAAACCTTTTTGACGTCACACTATCACGGTCCATTAGACCCAAGCTCGTCTAATTTAAAGTTCTACGTCAAATTTAAAACAAGAAAGGTTCGCTGCATAATTGCTCTAAAATCAATGGTTCCGAAGTTACGAAGGGTGTAAAAATGGATGCTTTCCGTATTTTTTTTTTTTCAAATTAGGTATATTTATTATTACTGAGGAAACTAATTTTCTTTAACAGGATTGTGTTTTGTACATAGTACGTTAGTGCCGATAGTATGTTAGTGATAATCCTTTGAAGGAACGTCAACCTCACCACCTTCTCAATAGGGGCCTATTTTTTATGGGAAGAAAGGCTTCCACAGACCTATGTCATATTTTTAAATCTGTGGTACAGAGAAACCCACTTTGATCTTTCTATGGACAATATGTCGCATTTATATCTTTCCAACAGTAAATTCCAACAAAATAATTTTAAATATCCAAAATATTTCTTACGTAATAATGATGATTATATTGTAATGTGTTTCCAGTAAACTTATTAATAAGTTCAAGTAAACTTATTCATCAGTTCAGGTAAACCATTATTCATCAGTTTCAGTCCTCTTCAAATACAACATCGTCTTCTTCTATATCTTCGTCTATGATGGTTCTGTCCCTATTATCACATCCTAGGCCTGAACAATTGCTGCATAAGCTTGAGAAGTTTAGTCCACTCTTTCTACACTCACAGTTACGGATGCATTTGTCTTTGCAAGTACACATTATCAGGGAAAGTAATTCCTCAGGAGTTGCAGCGCGCACTGTTGTAATTGGTGTCAGGTGCGGGAGCACGCCAAATGGAATTCTATTTAGTGACGTCACGTTGCCTAGCAACCGTCGATTCTCCCACTATGAAATTCTATTTTGTGACGTCACATCTATTTGGCGTGCTCCCACACCTAGGCCCAGGGGTGAGAGCACGCAAAATAGAATTCTATTTTGCTGACGTCACAAAATCGAATTTCACAATGGGAGAATCGACGGTTGATAGGCAACGTGACGTCACTGAAATAGAATTATATTTGGCGTGCTCTCACCCCTGTGCCCAGAGCACGCCAAATAGAATTCTATTTTGCTGACGTCACAAAATAGAATTTCATAATGGGAGAATCGACGGTTGTTACGCAACGTGACGCCACTAAAATAGAATTCTATTTGGCGTGCTCCCGCACCTGGTGTTCGTTAATCTTCTTCCAGCCCCAGCCCACTCGAGCCCATCCTTCTTCTCATTCAGCCATCGTTGCTATACCTGGTGGTAGGTTCTGAACGAATACTGGCTGGAAGCTCCTGAAGTGGAGGGTAGTGCTAGTGCAGCTAACTTGAGCAAAGAATGTAAATAGGTTGCTTTGCAATAGCCTTCAACTAAGACTGGCAGCGAAAACAATCTAGATCTTCCATGTTTCTGGCATCAAATACTGCAAGAAGGAAATGCTTTCCGGCGTCAGCTACTGCACTAGGGTCAGCTGTGGCCGTTGAAGACTAAATAGAAGTTTTCTACGAAAAGCGTCGTTGGCTTGCACAGTCCTATACGGTGTAATTTTCCGCTTCTTCTAGATAGCGGATGCCGTGTTACATTCTGTAAAGGCGTATAAAGAAATCCTTTATATTCCCAATGCCTAGTTGAATGTAAGCAATGTGTAGACTTTTTACTGCTGATTGCCTTTCTTTGGTATGACTATTTTCAATTTTTCTCTGATGGTACGTGGACCGTCAACAAAACTAATAGCTCCGTGTCATCACCAATCATGATTCAATGTCTTTCTTAGCTTCGTCAATAGCTGTTAAAACTATTAATAAAGCAGCGTTAATAAACTATAAAAATATTTTTTTATATTAATATTACCTACAATAAAAATTACGTATTTAATAACAAACATTGTATTTAATAAATTCATATATGTAGGTACAATATTAGTGAACCATTATCTACTTCACATTTCACATTAGAATCATATTACATACAAGTCACTGCTATGGAATACCTCTGGATTTTTTGTAAGCGTCATTGTTGGGATTCAGCTGATTGGATCGATTATCTATATCGCTTTTTGTATATGGATAACGAGGAGTAGGTGGAATATCTAAAAATAATGTCAGGGGTTAATCAAATTATGTAAAAATAAATAAATGTCTACAAATGATTAAAAAAACAAGAATTAATATGTTCAAGTCAATATATAGGCCTGTATTAACCTTTGGTTTTGAGTCGTAAGTTCTAACAGAACGACAAAAGAGTAAATACAGGCAGTGGTTATGAAATACTTACCCTAGACGAGTTCGAGGGGTTACCAAAAGAGAGAGACTACGGAACACTCAATTAAGAGAAGACTTGGAAATAGAGTTAACCTTAGAATATAATTATAGAAAGAAGGCAAACATGGAGATTTATTGGCTACATGCTAAGAATAGATCAAGATAACATAACTAAACATGAAATACAGGGATGAGACCAGACGAAGCTAGGACACATGATTCCCGGACAAAAAATCCCCACAAATAATCGCTACAAATAATCCGCGGACAAGAAATCCCACAAAAAATCCCGGACAAATAATCCCCACAAATTTTTTTGGACAAAATATCCCCACAAAAAATCCCGGACAAAAAATCCCCAAGAAAAATTTGCTGCCGAATAGTTCTCTAAAAGATTTCCCGTGAATGTAATCGACGTAAATGTTTCATGGTTTATGTCAAAAATGACTACCCCTTAAAACCTACCAAATTTCAGTTGCATATCTCAACCAGTTTTAGAACAATAAATAAATCGTCAGTTTGTAAGAAAAAAAAAATGTGTGTGTGTGTGTGTGTGTGTGTGTGTGTGTGTGTGTGTGTGTGTGTGTGTGTGTGTGTGTGTGTGTGTGTGTGTGTGTGTGTGTGTGTGTGTGTGTGTGTGTGTGTGTGTGTGTGTGTGTGTGTGTGTGTGTGTGTGTGTGTGTGTGTGTGTGTGTGTGTGTGTGTGTGTGTGTGTGTGTGTGTGTGTGTGTGTGTGTGTGTGTGTGTGTGTGTGTGTGTGTGTGTGTGTGTGTGTGTGTGTGTGTGTGTGTGTGTGTGTGTGTGTGTGTGTGTGTGTGTGTGTGTGTGTGTGTGTGTGTGTGTGTGTGTGTGTGTGTGTGTGTGTGTGTGTGTGTGTGTGTGTGTGTGTGTGTGTGTGTGTGTGTGTGTGTGTGTGTGTGTGTGTGTGTGTGTGTGTGTGTGTGTGTGTGTGTGTGTGTGTGTGTGTGTGTGTGTGTGTGTGTGTGTGTGTGTGTGTGTGTGTGTGTGTGTGTGTGTGTGTGTGTGTGTGTGTGTGTGTGTGTGTGTGTGTGTGTGTGTGTGTGTGTGTGTGTGTGTGTGTGTGTGTGTGTGTGTGTGTGTGTGTGTGTGTGTGTGTGTGTGTGTGTGTGTGTGTGTGTGTGTGTGTGTGTGTGTGTGTGTGTGTGTGTGTGTGTGTGTGTGTGTGTGTGTGTGTGTGTGTGTGTGTGTGTGTGTGTGTGTGTGTGTGTGTGTGTGTGTGTGTGTGTGTGTGTGTGTGTGTGTGTGTGTGTGTGTGTGTGTGTGTGTGTGTGTGTGTGTGTGTGTGTGTGTGTGTGTGTGTGTGTGTGTGTGTGTGTGTGTGTGTGTGTGTGTGTGTGTGTGTGTGTGTGTGTGTGTGTGTGTGTGTGTGTGTGTGTGTGTGTGTGTGTGTGTGTGTGTGTGTGTGTGTGTGTGTGTGTGTGTGTGTGTGTGTGTGTGTGTGTGTGTGTGTGTGTGTGTGTGTGTGTGTGTGTGTGTGTGTGTGTGTGTGTGTGTGTGTGTGTGTGTGTGTGTGTGTGTGTGTGTGTGTGTGTGTGTGTGTGTGTGTGTGTGTGTGTGTGTGTGTGTGTGTGTGTGTGTGTGTGTGTGTGTGTGTGTGTGTGTGTGTGTGTGTGTGTGTGTGTGTGTGTGTGTGTGTGTGTGTGTGTGTGTGTGTGTGTGTGTGTGTGTGTGTGTGTGTGTGTGTGTGTGTGTGTGTGTGTGTGTGTGTGTGTGTGTGTGTGTGTGTGTGTGTGTGTGTGTGTGTGTGTGTGTGTGTGTGTGTGTGTGTGTGTGTGTGTGTGTGTGTGTGTGTGTGTGTGTGTGTGTGTGTGTGTGTGTGTGTGTGTGTGTGTGTGTGTGTGTGTGTGTGTGTGTGTGTGTGTGTGTGTGTGTGTGTGTGTGTGTGTGTGTGTGTGTGTGTGTGTGTGTGTGTGTGTGTGTGTGTGTGTGTGTGTGTGTGTGTGTGTGTGTGTGTGTGTGTGTGTGTGTGTGTGTGTGTGTGTGTGTGTGTGTGTGTGTGTGTGTGTGTGTGTGTGTGTGTGTGTGTGTGTGTGTGTGTGTGTGTGTGTGTGTGTGTGTGTGTGTGTGTGTGTGTGTGTGTGTGTGTGTGTGTGTGTGTGTGTGTGTGTGTGTGTGTGTGTGTGTGTGTGTGTGTGTGTGTGTGTGTGTGTGTGTGTGTGTGTGTGTGTGTGTGTGTGTGTGTGTGTGTGTGTGTGTGTGTGTGTGTGTGTGTGTTACATTTATTATGGCATCATGTGTGTGCATTTTACTACGTTATGGCACCTGCGAGCTTTGTGGCATCATACACGCAATGCCATAAAATTCTAAGTCGTTTTTTAGCATGTACGGCATCATATTTGTACAGATCGCGTTATTTTAAAATATTTTAATATTTTAATGTGTATGATGCCATAAGATGATATCTTTGTACATTCACACACATGTATTTGTTATGGCATCATTCCCGCTGCGTATATAGTGCTGCCCCCTACGATTAAAATAATATATGCAAGAAATATTTTGCACTCCTTTGGAATGTGATGCCATTAGGTACGAGCTATCAGAAGCGAGTGGTGTGTACTTAATTTTCGGCATTATATCGGTTTATACTTTGTTAGTTTTTTGTTGTTGTTGTTGTGGCCGTTATGAAGATAATAATTTAGTGTGTGTGATGTTATCAAGGCAATAATATGGTAAGTAAACTTCAACTATAATTTTTTAAATTATAATAACTTTTTTATTATCTTTAATATCTCATTTTTGATAACTTTTGGTTAGTTTCCTTAGAATTTGTGTGTCTTATGGGCACTCAGAACTTAATTTGCGTACTCGTCGATCGTTTGACGGCAGCGCAATTATGGTAATGGCCAATTGTATATACAAAAAAAGGATTTATTGTTAAAAAATATATACAGGGTGGCCAAACATAAACTGACCGTGTTAGTTTATTTTATTGGAAAGGTAGTTTGTGTTTAAAAACAATAATATATATTTTATGAACTTACCGTATACAAGGTAAAAAAAATAAACTGCATCACATCTGACTAAATATTAATAGCCGAATTTCTATTTAATAGAAAAATTTGAAGTAAAAACTCAGTAACAAAATCTTGTTCTATTCATGGAATTAATTTACGCGTTTGCATTTTTCAATTATGAACTGTCCTATAAGTAGGACGCTGGGCGTTAAGGTTATCATAATTGAAGGAGGTATGTATGAATGAGTTTAAAACAATAAAATATTTTAAAATAGAATAAAACCATGTTTATTTTTTATGATACTGAATAAAATAATGTTGGCATAATGTTACAGTACATTTTCCACAGTATTTTATGTATGTATGGTTTGGCTTTACAATTTTCTCCTTGACATCGTCTCTGCATTTTATGTTTTTCCATGAAGTGTCGTTTCCCATCTAATCTTACGCCCATAAAGACTTTTGCTGATGATGGACTCGGTCTTTCTATAATACTCCTTGAACTATGAGCCAATTTCAGGTAGCAAACTGCTACAGATCGACGAAAATCTAATAAAGTAATATTTGACTTATTACCTCGTTTGTAGAGAATACCACTTCTTGGCTTTGATTTTAGTGCCATATTTTTCAACAAACCGGTCGTGTTGATCCAAGTTCCATGTAGTTATGATAATTATTTTTAACATGTGTGGTTGAGAAACCAAACTTGTTCTTTTGAGCTTGCGATCCCATCTAATAGCTTGTGCTGGAGGTTCTATATTGTCAAAATTAGATGCTATAGTAACACACTCATTATCGTTCCATTTTACAAAACGTATTTTTCCATTTACATCACACTGAAAATCATATGAACCACGAGCTCCTTTACTACTAAGGGTTTTCCTATATTGTATAGAAAAGTTCAATAATCTATTTTCCCGCATGGTTCCTGTTAGTCGGTGTCAACATTTTTGTAAATTAATTAACAAATCTCTGCTGGTAAATATATTATCAAAAAACACCCAGTGATTTGTAGTTTTGGTAATTTTTAGCGATTATCTTCCAGTATAAAAGTCAAAATTTTAATACCCTACTTCTACAGAGTTCAAAATTCAATGCAATACTAAAATTTTTACATATTTTGATATCGCTAAGTACCTGCCAGCGTCCTACTTCTAGGACGGTAAAACAAAATGTATATGTAGTTAACTTTCAGCGATGTATTTTTACCAGATTTATTATTTATTCATGACTATCGAATGTAATAAACCTTACTCAACAATAATAACCCGTTGAGAGACAAAAAAGTGCCGAAATGAAATTTTTATTATTAAATGTGTAAATCTAGACGAGGTTACGAAATTTGTCCAACGTTTACATTTTTTTACTGAATGGGCGTTTGTAATATAATCAAACAAAATGTAATCAGTTTACTACATTATGAAATATACAGGGTAAATCTTAATATACTGTTATCTAGAGATTCAGTTTGTTTTACAGGTAAATGAATGCATACGAGTTTTATTTGTATTTATTAATTTCATATTTATGGTTACATTATGTTATCGATTTGCTTCGCATGCATAAAGCGCTATTCTTAATAACTTCATTTTTTTCGATTCCAGTATAAATCCGGATACCAGTCTGCCCGAGCTAAAAAAATATTCGAACTTCTAAATATACCTCGATATGAAACGCAAGGTCTTTCCAATTCGGAAAGAAACGAAGTATTACAGCGATATAACGACTTCAACAATATACAAGTAAATAGTAATGACGGCCAAATAACCCCAGATATTCAAAATGATCATTACATTACTGAAGAAAGGAGTCAATATGTGAATACATGGCTGTTAAAAAATCTTCAGGACCATCCAAGCGTAGAAAAGAAACGTTTTACCAGTACCAATTCAGACAGGTAAGCCTACTAATATCGTATCTAAGAAAGATATAAAACAACTTTTTTTTATTTAAGCATCCAAATAGTGTATTTAGCGGAAACGACTAAAGCTAGATGTCTATTATTTGAGAAAAATCTAAACAATAATTTTGCTGCAATTTCGGATCTCAAAAATTATGCCCAGTTTACATCAGAACCAGAAAATATCAGCCTACTCAACACCAACCCTAAGATCTCTGTAACAACTTCGAACGTAGAAGAATACCCCGTAATTTCGAATGTAGAAAAATGTCCTGTACTTTGGAACGTAGAAGAATATTGTGCAGTTACGAATAGTGAAATGCAGAATCTGACCACTTGTAATAATCGTTCACTGCTGTCAGAAGAAATCTCAGCTCAACGCATAAAAAGTGATGTCTCACTTAATTCGGCACAGTCAAATAGAATCTGTAAGTCAAAGGAAAATCCTATAATAACTTCAGTTGATAGCAATAATGAAAGCTTGTCTTCTCTCGATATGTCTGAAAAATTATCTGACTGTTCCGTCTTTTCTAAATCCCATAGTGAGTATCAACCATCAACTAGCTATGTATCTGACACAGAATCAGACCAATCACTTACTTTGACAGAAAAAAGTGATGAACTCTTAATATGGCCACCAATCACCGTTGATAGCAACACAACAACCTCCAAACATAATAAAAATAAAAAAAGCAGTCTTGACCACAAATCTAGCAATATGTCTTCCAAACATACTAAACCTAACGAAAATTCATCAAAACACCATAAAAGGAAAGGTAGGAAAACTGTACCGAAGTCGCAACTAGATACATCCAACGACAGTGAGGAACATGTCATAGTAGTCCGTAGTGCTAAAAAAAATAAAAGTACTGGTCAAAGAGTAAGAGATAAGGGTCACTGTTGCCTGTTTTGTGACAAAATAATGATTAATATCGCTCGTCATTATGAATTGGTGCATAAAAATGAAATTCAAGTAGCCAAGATTCTGATTATGCCTATAGGATCAACAAAACGCCGAGAAGCTTTTGCTGAATTATCGAGAACTGCAGACTTTTACCACAACTGCGAAGTACTTAATCAACAAGAGGGAGAGTTGATTTTAGTCAGGCGTCCTTCTGGAAAAGAAACGACTAGCTTAAGTTACTCTAGCTACGGACCCTGCCCGCATTGTCTAGGTTTTATGCTCAAAAGAAAACTTTGGTTTCATGTTAAATATAATTGTAAGTCATCATTCACATCCGCAGAGTCGAGTTCAAAGAAAAAAAGCATTATTGCTGACAGTAATGCGTTGCTAATAGGATTAACTTGTACAGATTACAGCTTCGAGTATCAAGCAAACATACTGAATAAATTTAAAAATGACCATATATCGACAGTCTGTAAGCAAGATTCCACTATTTTAAAATTTGGATATCTTCAGTTTCAAAAACACGGACCTACCCAGTGCGAACTAATTCGCCAAACAATGCGTCAGTTGGGCAGATTCTTACTTGAGGTGAAATCTTTACACTCGGACATTAAAGAGTTGGCGGATTGTCTTCTTCCAAATAACTTCGATGTTGTAATAAGTTCAGTAAAGCGTTTATGTGGTACTATCAACTCAAGTACAAACCGACCACAGTTTGAAATACCCTCATTAGCATTAAAGCTGGGTCATGCTTTAAAAAAATGCCTCAATATTCACAGAGGAGTAGCCCTAAGAAGTGGCGATTTAAGAAAAGATGAACTATACAGGTCATTTTTGCAGCTAATAGAAATGGAGTGGAGCAGCAAAATTTCATCTTGTGCTCTATCCACAATGCACAAAAAGAAATTTAACCATAAACAACTTTTGCCATTAACAGAGGACTTACTTATTTTAACAAAATTTTTGAATCAGGAAATTGAAAGATTAAAAAATAAATTATCACTGGATGTTGTGTATAAAACGTGGAGAGCTCTTGCCTCGTGCACTCTAGCCAGAATAATATTGTTCAATAAGAAACGGTCCGGAGAAGCTGCAAAAATGACCGTGGAACAATATGCCACACGACCAACTTTCAAAGAACAGGGAACCCAAGAACTCTTCGCGTCATTGTCGCCATTGGAGAATAATTTGGCTTCTACAATGGAGGTTGTCGATATAGAAGGAAAACGCGGACGACGAGTGCCTGTAATAATAACACCTGAACTTAAATCTGCCATCGATTTGTTAATAAAAACAAGATCTACAGTAAACATTTCAAAAAATAATCCATATATTTTTGCACCAGCTGAGAGCGAAATAGGGCATTTGCGAGGTCATGATTGTCTAAAATCCATGTGTAATGAAGTAAACTTACAACATCCAGAATATATAACAGGAACCAAACTAAGAAAATATATAGCCACTGTGTCGCAAATTTTCAATTTGGGTAAGAACGAAGCAGACTGGCTAGCAAGACACTTGGGACATGACATACGAGTTCATCGTGATTTTTATCGGTAAATAACATGGTTTGGCTTATAATTTTACAAACAATATTTCATATTTTCGTGTTTTAGGCTTCACGAGAACGCTGTAGAAGCAACAAAAATAAGTGCCTGTTAATCGCCATCGAGCATGGAGACGCTAACAAATATGCTGGCAAAAGTCTCAATGAAATAAATATAGAAGGTAAGTAAATTTTGTATATCATACAAATATTAATGTCCTAATCTTTTATCAATATTAATGTTGTATTTTGTTTTCGGTGCAAAATTTAATGTGCGTCAAAAATTTTTGCTAATGGGCACGTGATTGCTTGCGATTTAGACGCAAACTTTGTGATATACATAAAAATTTGCGCCAAAAACAAAATGCAACACAATTTTTTACCAGTGAGAACGCGGCTTCATATGCTTATACTATGGAACTGGAACCATTGGAATAAACTTAAAAGGGAATACATCACACACATTTCTTTCAACCCAAATTATGGATATTTTTTAAACGCTTTTCTTTATTTAATATATGTAACTTTAGAATTCCTTTTTGGGATTATACAGGCATTCTAGAATATTACAAGCGACTAAATTGCAGGTGTCACAGCGGATCTGTTGATCTTTATTAAATACTGATTCAGCAGCACCGTTGTGGTGCTTGCCGCTCAGCAGCTCGACGCTCGCCGCTTGTATCGTAGCCGAGGTCTTAGGCTTCGTAAGCTGGTAGGTCCTGGACTTGACGCACTTATGGGGTAGATCGCTGTTGTTTCTTGCTCCATGTCCATAGCTCAGGCAGTTGTATTGACGTCCTCTGTGGCAAGTTCGTCCTTCATTGTCTGTACGTACATGGCTGCGGGCCCTTGAACACGATTTTCTTCGTCTGTTCTTCCTTTGTCGAATGTGTAAAGAAGGAGACTTGTTTGTCTCGGAGGGCTTCCTGGACCTTTTTGTGGGCAGTTGCATTCTAGCAGAAGATCTTGGTGTTTACTGGGGGTTATTAGTATTGGGAGTAGAAGTGACTCGACTGCTAGCACTTGAATAGAAGCTTATTTTCATCATCGTACATAATATTACTTTAAAAAGTATATATTTCTACTAAAAGGGTAGTTCCCTGGGTTGGCTGTATACCATATAGTTAAACACACTCTAACCACTTCTATGTAATAGGTATATTTCAATAAAATCTTAAAAAATCACAATTAATTGAATAAAATATGTTCAAAGCATTTTCGGACCTATCAGTCCATCATCAGTGAATTTATATACTTGATAACTAGCCTCAGAACCAAACAATGGTTGTAACTATTCAATCCACATTATAATGTTGTAAAATTGAAAAGGCTAAACGTCGATGTTAATAGAAACCTCTGGAAACATGGTGAAACCCCAAACGAGAACTTTAACCAACCATCTTGGGCCAACAATGTCTGCAAAGTAAATTATACCTATTACATAGAAGTGGTTTTACTTCATGTTAGAGTTTGTTTATATATACATATATGTATTTCTGTTCTGCAAAAAGCTCCAGACAGGCCCGCATTTCAATAAAAAATATTCCTTGACATTTTCTTTTATCTGGCATTATTAATGCCAAAATTAAGAGTTTAATCACATCTTTTTTTGAGAGCACAGACAATAATAATAATACGTAATATATAATGCAATGTTTAAGTAAATAGAGTCAAGTAAAAATAATATATGTACTGTTGTGATCTTGATTATTGATATGAGATAATATTTTTATATGTCATTTAATTTAATCAATGCATTAATATTAATCTAATTAATTTACCAGATCACATATCAATATGTTTTCAATCTCAGGGCTTTTTATAAAATTAATTACTTACATACGTGGCTTCTAAATATTTCTTAATGGTTCCTAATCGGGATAGGAAAGAAAAGAGTAAAATAATAACACATATGGGTTACAATTGTAATCAAAATATTGTTTATTTTATTTAAATGGCAATCACTGCTTAATATTTGCTATATCTTATTATTCTTAAACATAACATTTACACATGGGAATCTTATTTCCTTTTGATTTCCAATTGAAAGTTTTTATTAACATTTAACTATTATGATTTATTAGCAACAATTCTATTTAAGTTTGATGAAGCTTTTCTGATATTATTGATTATGTTTCTTCACTTTTAAATGTGGTATTTACTACGAAAAACCCATACATTCATGTCCAAACAAATGAGACTGACCTTTTTCTGGTGCACTGAGAATGTCTTCACACAAGACCCGTTTCCTGCTATCCTTGGCTGCAATCAAAACCTCGTCCTGGCTTCCAGTAATGTTCTCCTCTGAAACTAGCTCGTATAGCTCTCGTTTCCTGCTTCTGTCGTGATGCTGTGTTCTACCTTTTTCGAAACTGCAATCAGCTACCGGGAACTCTTGGCTCAAGGAGGTTCTTTTACTCTCAACCTGGCCTACCTCTCGTTCTACGATAGATAATCCACACTCACGGAACTACACCGGCTTTCTCACTCTCCGTACACTACCGTCTACTACTCGACTTCACTTCTCGACAGCTCAAAACATTCTGATCTCTATTTGTCATTCATTCCCCTACTTTCTAAATATCCCTTCCAGATTCACAAATCAAACTTCCACCACCAACTCTCATTCGCAGTATTCCTCAAAACCAATTTTTAACTTTCTAAATATGCTTAATGGATTTCAAAGAAAATAGTTAATTCCCATTCTAAAATTACTTTCTACTATATACAAATTTTAATGACCTATTCTCTATTTCCACTTAGTCTTATTTAGCATCGGCTAATGATCGATCCTTCCGCGAACAACGATAATTACCTATTATCGATTTCACTTGAGTCTTATTTAATCACTTCTTAAAATTAAATATAACAATTTGTTGTATACAGGTTGTTCTAAATTTATATGCCCGTGGTTGAGAAAATTGAAAATATTTTATATTAAATTGAATTTTGTCTATAATTATCAAATTTTAATTTTCATATCAAATAGAAATATAACAAATCCCCGCCTTGTATTCGATAAAATTTATCTGCATTTTTAAATAAATTTTCTCGAGGCAAAACCAACTCCCTGTATATTTCCTTACTTTAATCTACGTCTTATATCCTAACTTACTATCTACTTCATGTAATTCTGTCTTTTATTCGTGATATTTGTATACATCGTGAATATTATAAATTCCTCGGATCTTTTCCGAGTTCCTATGCCTCAACTCATAACTATTTATCCCATTTTCATTATTCACGATATACGGGCCTTCGAAAACAGGCATCAACTTTGCGCAAATGCCCCCAGGAAGATTTGATACTCGTAATGCCCTCACGAGTACTTTTTCACCCTTTTGGAAAGTCACTGGTCTTCTTTTTCTATTTTGTTCCTGTCTTTGGATATATTTTTCGTTGCTTCGCCGTAATCTTCTCTGTACGGTTTCAATCACCTGTTGATATTCTTTTGGCTCTTGGTCTTCCCATGGCCTTATCGGCAGTACACCCTTCATGATGTATTCTGGGGTCTCTTTTGTTACTGTGCTCGGAATTGTATTTAGATACCTTTCTATTTCCGCCATTTTCCTGTCCCAGTGGCGATGTTGACCATCTGTTGCAATGCGGAGAAATTTCGTCACTTCCTGTATGAATCGTTCCGAAGGATTACTCTGTGGATGCCTGATGCTGACAAAATTTGTCTCTATTCCTCGTTCTCGAAGTTGTCCCTTGAAACGATCATTTCGGAAATACGTTGCATTGTCCAGTAGAATCTTTTTTGGTGTTCCTACTATGGCTATAAAATTGTCGATTTTTCTTAATATTTCTTCCCCCTTTGTGGTGCGGCAACTATATAATTTTACGTATTTTGAAAACACATCCACCATTACCAGAATATGTTTGTTCCTTTTAGTGGTCATAATTAGATCGCTTAACATATCTATTGCTACAATGTCTAGTTTGTTTCGGGCTTCAATATTTTTGGTAACATTTTCGTTTTTGAAATTCCGACTCTTATATTTTTGACATACATCGCACTTCTGGGTAATTTCCTTTGCAATGCGGTAATCCTGTCGGCTTATGTAATTTTCCCTAAAAACGAGCCAAACTTTTCTGCTACCGATATGCCCATTGTCCTCATGTAATTTCTTTATTATCTTTTCGGCCAATGTCTGTGTCACTAAATATAGTTCCTTTCCGTCTATTCTCTTAAAATATATGTTATTTTCTGCTTCCGCTCTTCTTTTCTCTCTTTCCTCTAGGTCTTCCTGGTTTGTCCTTATCTCATTTAACGAATATATCCCTTCTTCTTGTATTAATCTATTTAGTCCCACCTGTAGAGTAATTGTTTCCTTTTTTCCGGTGTCCTCATCCCGTGTTAGAGCGTCGGCTATTATGTTGTCTTTTCCTTTTATATATCGGAACTCAAAATCATACTCCTGTAATAATAGAATGCCTCTATGTATTCTATTATTTACTAATCTATTCTTCATGATATGTACTAAAGCTGCATGGTCTGTTTCGATTGTGAATTTTGCTCCCAATAAGTAAAACCTCAATTTGTTTACGCAATATAGTACACTGGCAAACTCCAATTCTGTAACACTATATTTTCTCTCATGTGTTTTAGTCACTCGAGATATAAAACATATCGGTACTTCTTGGTCGTTTTGTATTTGAGACAGAACTCCTGCAAATTTTTGTATGGACGCATCAGTTCGGAGTATAAAAGGTAAATTGTAAATGGGGTGGTATATTTTCGTTCCTTTTGAGAATTCTCGTTTTAATGTTTCGAAAGCTTCCTCCTGTTCTTCTTTCCAATTCCATTTTATTCCTTTTTTAAGCAATTTTATCAGAGGGATTTCCTTTTGGCTCAAATCGGGAATCAGCTTTTTAAAATAATTTATCGTGCCAAGAAAACCTCTCAATGTTTTCAAATTCGTTGGTCTTGGGTATTCATCTATGAGCTTGACTCTGTCTTCGGCTAATCTTACTGTTTTGGTGTCCAATTGAAAACCCAAATAAATGACTTCTTTTTGAAAAAATTGACATTTTTCAATGTTTAATTTCAATCCCGCTGTGTCCAATTCTTTCAGAATTATTTCTATGTGTTCCAGATGACTCTGAGTATCTTGTGAAAAAATTAATAAATCATCGATATAATGAACTATGAAATCTTCATGGCGATTCAAAATGGTATGTAGAGCTCGGACGAGTGCAGCACAAGCACTCTGCAATCCAAATGGCACTACCTTAAACCGGTAGACAATACCATCAATAGAAAAAGCGGTGTAGTTTCTACACTTTTCAGCTAACGGTATCAACCAAAAACTGTGTTTTAAGTCAATTTTCGAAAATATGTGTGACCCGGTGATTCTTCCAAAAATGGCCTCGATGTTTAGAGGTGATTCATATTGTGATACAGTGTGCTGGTTGATATTCCTGGCATCTAAACATAATCTCAATTCTCCATTGCTTTTCTTTACTATCACAATCGGGTTAACATACGGTGAATCACATCTTTCGATGATTTGATCTTCCAACATTTTATTTATTTCTTCTTTCACCTCTTGTCGATACTTGTATGGAATCGGGTAAGTCTTTGATCGAAAATTTCCCAAGTTTTTCACCTCAAATGAATGTTCGTACTTTTTCGCCACTCTGTTTTCCTCATTGATCAAATTTTCGTAGTTTCTTAACATCAACCGCAATTCTTTTTCTTTCCCTTCTCCACATATCAATTTTCTGTCTTTTTTTTCAGATTCTTCACACATGTTTACCGTGCATTCTGCATCCTCGTTTGCATATACCTCCTCTTCAAATACTACTGTTTCAATCATATTCTTTTCACTTTCATTTTTTAGCTTTATTTCTTCTTCTCCTGAGCTCGTCTCTTCTTTTGAGGAATCCCAGGTTTCCTTTGTTTCTGATACTCTCAAACTTTCTTCTTCTGGGCTCAACTCTTCTTTTGAGGAGCCACAGGTTTCATTTTCTTTTATCCTTTTCCGACCTTTTCTCCTTTTTTTTCTTTGTCCCTGCTTCGCTGCCAAATTCATTTCCACTGTTTGTTCTTTACCTGATTCGTCCGTATTTTGTTTCTCATGTTCCTTGTCCTGTTCTTTTTCTTTTTCTTCTGTTAGTTTCATCGTATTATTTTTAAAATCTATCACTACATGTTTTTCTGCCAATTCGTCAACTCCTACTATCATGTCATGTGACATATTTGGCATTATTACACATTGTAGTGCATACATATTCTTACCCAGTCGTACCATTACTCGTATGCCTTCATTTATAGTTGCCAATGTCCGTTTGTTTGCGCCCACTAAATTTACCCTAGGTATTTTGTAAATTAAATTTGTTAAGTTAACTTCTTCTATTAGTTTTCTGTTGACCAATGTTATTTCAGATCCAGTGTCTATTATAATTTTAATTGGTTTCTCGTTGATAAATCCATCCACAAATTTTAAATTAACTCCATTTTTCTTTTCGTTGTTTCCTGCCAATTTAATAAACTCCTTGGGGTGACAAAAGATTCCTGTTTGATTTTTGGTTTTTAGTGAGCGCCGTCGTGAAAAAACGCCGGTTGCTCATCGTTGTTTATATTTTCGTCATACTGTCTCTCTCCGTCATATTCATCTGTCTGGGTATTATTTACTTCTCTTCTATTTTCTCTTGGTCTGTCGGATCTGTTTCGGTTTTCTCGATATCCCTGTTCATTTTGTCTACCATTATTTCTGTTTTCTTGATTTGAGCGTGTGGTGTTTCTATTCTGGTATTCTCGATTTATATCCTCATTCCATTGCCTATTTCTTTGTTCATAATTTCCTCTTCCGTTGTCTCTATTTTCGTTTTCCCTTCTGGGATTAAAATCTCGTCTTGTATAGTCCCTCCTATTTTGATTTCTATCTCTGTAATCTTGTGTTTCTCGGGGCCTGTAATCTTCTCGCGACCTTCTTGATTTTCTTTCTCTTAGACGTGATTCTCTTATTTGTA
The DNA here is from genome assembly GCF_917563875.1 of Diabrotica virgifera virgifera. Classification (NCBI taxonomy): domain Eukaryota; kingdom Metazoa; phylum Arthropoda; class Insecta; order Coleoptera; family Chrysomelidae; genus Diabrotica; species Diabrotica virgifera. Next base: position 60,487,894 of record NC_065451.1, read on the forward strand.
GGAATTGGCATAAACTATCTATGTCTTTGTAATTTTGCAATGTGATATGGTCTTCCAGCGTTTCCTCGAAATGTCTTGCAATCAGTTCGACTAATTGTTCCGATGAGTAATTATATTGTAAATGTTTTGCATTATTGTAAATTTGCAAAGCATATGTCCTTTCTGATACACCCATCCTATCATTGTATTTCCCATTTTGCAATTCCTTGTTAATTTCCAATTGTTGGACCTTTCCCCAGAAATAATTCAAAAATTTTTGTTCAAATTGTTGCCAATTGCCGAATTCTTCTTCTTTGCTATCGAACCATAGGCTTGCTTCATATTTGAGATGGTTTCTGATAGTTTCTTTTGCTGTTTCGAAATTTCCGATGTGCTGTATTTTCTTTTTCAGGCTATTTATGAACGGCACTGGGTGCAATCTTCTTACATCCCCGCCAAACCTTATCTTCACGTCATCTGTGCTATGTATAACCATTTCTCTTCTTTCTCCGACATTCTGTTGCGTCCTGTTTTCGGTGACTTGTTTTTCTATTTCTGTGATTCTTTTTTCCACTTCTTCTCTGTCTACTTGAATAGCATTTTCCAACTTATTTTCCAAATTTTCTATTTCCTTTTTCTGGCAATTCGTTACCTCCTTTATTTTGATTTTGATTTCTTTAATCTCTAACTCCTGTTTCTCGCTCTTTTCTGCAATCTCTTCTATTTTTTTAACCATTTCCTTCTTAATACTCTCTATATTTCTGTTGTTTTCTTCTATGGCTTGTTTTGTTTCCTGTTGATTGTCATCCATTTTTTTCTGTGTTTCATCCATTTTTTGATCCACTTTATCCATTTTTTTTTGTGATTCATCCATTTTCTTTGATGTTTCTTCCTGATTTTTATCCATTGTCCTTTTTGCTTCATCCATTTTTTGTGACTGGAGTTGCATCAGTTGTAATAGTTTATCTATTCCTGATAATTCTTGCTGTTCTGATGCCATGATTGTCGTGTCTAAGATATCTTCTTGGTCTGAATGTTCTTTTTGTTTTTTGTTGTCTTTGCTTTGGCTTCTTGTCACAGACATTTGTTTTCAAGAAGTACTGTCCCCGCCAAATATGAAATTTTACTAGTATGTTACCAAGACGACTTTTTCTCACCCAAATATTATAAATTGTCAATAAATATATCAAATGTAAATATCGTAAAAATAAAATATTAAATCAGTTATGTAAAATTTGTACCTAAAGAGATCTAAAATTTTATGTTATCAAATGTAAGTATCTCACTTTTTACCACAGGCATATAAATTTTCAAATACCGGCTTTACTCTTTCTATCCTTCAAATTTGCCACTAGAAATACTTTACAATGCCCTCCACGTTGGACGACAGTTGTTGTGATCTTGATTATTGATATGAGATAATATTTTTATATGTCATTTAATTTAATCAATGCATTAATAATAATCTAATTAATTTACCAGATCACATATCAATATGTTTTCAATCTCAGGGCTTTTTATAAAATTAATTACTTACATACGTGGCTTCTAAATATTTCTTAATGGTTCCTAATCGGGATAGGAAAGAAAAGAGTAAAATAATAACACATATGGGTTACAATTGTAATCAAAATATTGTTTATTTTATTTAAATGGCAATCACTGCTTAATATTTGCTATATCTTATTATTCTTAAACATAACATTTACACATGGGAATCTTATTTCCTTTTGATTTCCAATTGAAAGTTTTTATTAACATTTAACTATTATGATTTATTAGCAACAATTCTATTTAAGTTTGATGAAGCTTTTCTGATATTATTGATTATGTTTCTTCACTTTTAAATGTGGTATTTACTACGAAAAACCCATACATTCATGTCCAAACAAATGAGACTGACCTTTTTCTGGTGCACTGAGAATGTCTTCACACAAGACCCGTTTCCTGCTATCCTTGGCTGCAATCAAAACCTCGTCCTGGCTTCCAGTAATGTTCTCCTCTGAAACTAGCTCGTATAGCTCTCGTTTCCTGCTTCTGTCGTGATGCTGTGTTCTACCTTTTTCGAAACTGCAATCAGCTACCGGGAACTCTTGGCTCAAGGAGGTTCTTTTACTCTCAACCTGGCCTACCTCTCGTTCTACGATAGATAATCCACACTCACGGAACTACACCGGCTTTCTCACTCTCCGTACACTACCGTCTACTACTCGACTTCACTTCTCGACAGCTCAAAACATTCTGATCTCTATTTGTCATTCATTCCCCTACTTTCTAAATATCCCTTCCAGATTCACAAATCAAACTTCCACCACCAACTCTCATTCGCAGTATTCCTCAAAACCAATTTTTAACTTTCTAAATATGCTTAATGGATTTCAAAGAAAATAGTTAATTCCCATTCTAAAATTACTTTCTACTATATACAAATTTTAATGACCTATTCTCTGTTTCCACTTAGTCTTATTTAGCATCGGCTAATGATCGATCCTTCCGCGAACAACGATAATTACCTATTATCGATTTCACTTGAGTCTTATTTAATCACTTCTTAAAATTAAATATAACAATTTGTTGTATACAGGTTGTTCTAAATTTATATGCCCGTGGTTGAGAAAATTGAAAATATTTTATATTAAATTGAATTTTGTCTATAATTATCAAATTTTAATTTTCATATCAAATAGAAATATAACAGTACCTACATATTATTTCAAGAAGTACTTTTTTGTGAGGTCTATATACTATCAACTAAAAAAAATAAAAAAGGTATTTATGTGAAGAATAAACGATATTTTCTTATTAGTGTATTAGTTTTATTAGTGGGAAAACTGAAATGCAACGATGGAAAGTTTTTGATATTCTACACTTCTTAAAATTTGTATATTGCTCACTCAGTTCAGCTATTGAAGCTAATGAAGAGTTTTGATATTTTTAAACTCCTAATTTTTGCTGCAAGTTTGATTTGTTTTCCCATTTTAACCCGGCACCTGCCACGTGGGGTGCTACCAGCACCCCATAACACATTTTTATCAAATATTTGGTATTTCAAGTTTGGTAACCAAGCTGTGCGTTACAGCGTCAAGCTGTAACAAAAATGAACTTCTGTTGGAGTGATATACTCCAACAGAAGTAATGAAAAAAAAAATGAAAAAACTAATGGGACATAGATGTAGAGAGATGGGCTGTAAAGAAGGGGTGAAGTGGCTTCTACGTTGAGAAGCCGCAATAGGAAAAATACTACTAAAGTGCAGTTGTACTGAAGAAAGGGGGATTAGAAGGGATAGAAGTAAAGTGGGAAGAGACAGAGGCAAACTGAATAGAGTTGGCTAGCTATAGATGCAAGAGAGCAACTTGACACTCAAGGATGGATACGGCTCGTTTGCATGCCTGTCGAAGAACAGTAGCTCTATATAGATAGTAATGATGACTAGAAGATGAAATAATAAAATAAGAATAATGTACTGAAAATGAATGGAGATGAATAATGACTAAAAACGAACAAAATAAATAAAACTAACTAATCATGGGCGCCATGAAAATGATCTTCGATCATTTTCCCAGGTATCTTACACTGCTGTCAAATATTAAATATATCAAACCTGTAATAATGAACATAAAGGAATAATAAAATAATTGATATACAAAATAAATACATATTTATTAAAAATAACTACTAGATTTTTGACAATCTCTGAGTTACACAAAGTGTATATCATGTGACTCTAAAATGACATAAGTTATACAAAAAGTTATCTCTAAGATAACAACAATAATGTTATCTGTTACAAAATTACAGGTATAAGTACCTCTCACTAACATATAGGGTACAAAATTACATAAGTCTTCTACCAAATGGTTATAGTACGCCCGCTACGTACAACTAAAGGAAACTGACAAAGATGAAAATACTACAAAGAAATAGGCCCAAGCCTCACTAAGGGAAAATACAATAATGAATAAATAAAGTTAAATATACAGTTGACTAAAGTAGAAATGAAGTTGAGATAAATACCGACGATGACCTAAATTAACCGAACAAATGGAATAAAGCGAATAACAGTAAAATATTTGGGAAACAAGCTAGTAATATTAAAAAATAAATTTACCCGAATTACATAAACCAATATCAAAGCAATAATAAAGTATTAAAAACCTAATTTTCTCTAGGCTTATTCCTGTGCACAAGAAGTTACCGTAGATACAAAGTTTGGGAACCAAATAATCTAATATACAAATATGTCAAAAAAAACCAGAGGTAACCTAAATCTGGAAAAAAACATAGTGTATTTAACAGATAGTCTGTAATATAAAAAAACCCATAGTTACTAAAACACCTCACTAAATGTTCCCAAACGAGGTTGCGGTTGCATCCTAGAAAATGATGCACCAGGATGGTGCGACCCCATGACTCCTGTAGGCCCAGGTGCCAAGACGAAAATTGAGCTGGAACGCTCCCATAGCTTGTTCCCAAATCGACATACTCCCATGATGACTTGACTGTGGCTGTAGTGGTTTCTCTAGGTGGTCAAATAAGGTCTATGACTTCATAGTAGGGTTTCTCCCAAATGGCTAAAAAACATTCCCAGTTTTATTTCTCATTTTAAACATGAGCAAAAAGTAAAGGGAAGAAGAAATAATTGAGGAACTTTTTAGAAGCAACAGTATAGAAAAACCGACCATTAAAACTGGAACAAAAACCAATCTCAGGTAACCTTGAACTGTTTTGAGTGTGAATACATGGACAAATGACATTGAAATGATTTATTTGAGGAAATATCTGTAAAAATATATTGAATTTATAAAATATTGGATGTTGAATAATTTAAAACCTACAGAGAAATGGTAATTATTTTCAATATTAATTTGAGGACTTCAAAAATGTTTGGTTATGTAAAACCAAAAACCACATTAATATAAAAGATCGATATAAAGATAATATAAAGATCGAAATAATCTACATCCTTCCCTTAATAGATTGACTAAGAAAGTTTAAAAATGAACCAAGTATATCTAATGTTCCATAACAAAAACCAAGGCTATACATAAAAAAAATTATTATGAAAAAGTAGATCTCACCGAATGATTCCTATTTAGACTCCAACAGGAGTTGTCACCCACATGTCTCCTCACTCCAGACAATCCTTGGTGGTAACTTTTTACTTTACTTTAAATTGCTTGATGTTATAAAATAAGTTGGATGAAATCATCCGCCATTCTATATGGTACCTCTATTCGACACAACAGCCAACAGTCAAGTAAAGAACGAGAGGCGCTTCTCCGCCAAGGTAAACGTCTAATTCTCTCAGAACCCGAATCATTCTCGATAGGTGGAGTACGTTCCATCACCGAGGTATGACGTCACCCCAGTAGTCCTATACGAGAAATTAGAGAATTTAAATGGAGACCGAGGAAAAATAATTATAATAATAATTAAAGAGCTAATTTCGTAACGTGACCGTTACAATCCCCTTCTACTCGGGAAAAAAAATTTATCCATAAAATTTTTTTTCTAAACTTCAAAATATTAACGACTAAATTTACAATAGTCTAACAATCCACGTTGATTCGCAAGATTACTTCTAAATATAAACTAATGATCAAGGAAAAATAAATATATGACTCAAATTCATACTAAAATGTTACTATGTTACTCTCTGTTACCAATATTAATATTGCTTCAAAAACCAAACAAACTAAATATTGTACTAAAGTTCATAATAATAACTAAGTGTCGAATTGGGCACTAAAACCAAAATTGAGCTATCCATGGACATCAGATTTATAAAGGATATATCCAAGGACGGAACAACCAGGAAAAGGTGTGAGCCAATTCGAACCATATCAAAAGCAAATGCACCCAAGTGAATAAAAAAAAATCAGTAACTAAAATAAGTAAAGAATTGAACACTTAATCCAAAATTGAACTAACAATGGACACCAGATTCATAATAGTATATCCAGAGAAGAACAATCAGGAAGATTTATGGAACAACTCTCACTAATGCCAAATAATACCAATAATAAACATACCAAAGGAATCCAAAACTCAATAACCAAAATAGATGTGGAATCGGACATTTAATCCAAAGTCGAACTATCAGTGGACACCAGATTCATAAAAGGTATATCCAAAGAAGAACGACCAGGCAAATTTATGGACCAATTCACACCAATACTAAACCACATAAACAGATCAGGTCTACGTACACCCACATCCGGTAATACGAACCTATCCAACCAAATACACAAAATAAATGAAGAATCGGACACTTATCCAGAATCGGACTATCAATGGACACCAGATTTATATAGGAGTATATCCAAAGAAGAACGATCAGGCAAATTTATGGCAGTGGCGGATCCAAGGGGGGGCGATGGGGGCGATCGGCCCCCCCTCTCAAACCAAGTGATTTAACTTTTTTTTCCAAACAGATAATTAGACATTTTTTATAATAGATTTTATAATATTGACTAAGATATATGTATTAATTACATATATCTATATAAATAAAAATCAAACAGATGAAATAGATATAAATATATAAATATATATACCTATAAATATAAATTTTATATTATATGAATTATAAATAAATTTTATTAGTACAGGACAAAACGTTCAGTTCAGTCGAAAGCCGGAGTGGAGGATGGACAGCAATGTTCACCTCAAACATCGGCCCAAACAAAGACTGGACACGGATCACCTCAGAGAAATCGACCAAAACGCCTCAGACCCTGTGGTGCCGAGGTAAAAAAAGGAGGAAGGCCAGGAAGATACCTACGAGCCTACGGGAGCCACCCATACCTCTCCAGCCCCTCCCAAAACAAAGGTGAAGGTGCTCGCATCAGAGTCTCTGACAATAGTTCCGTCGCTATCATAGATTAGGTAAACCCGTAAGGCAAGGTCACTCGGTCACTGCTGACCGGGAAGACCTTATCAAACGCAGCCTGATGGAGGAATTGGACAGAGCAATCTTGTCCAACTCCAACAGTCAAGCAAAAGCCACACGTTTAAATCGTGGACCTATTCTGGTGAGATCATCAGAGTAGTATGTGGTGACGACTGAGTGGCTGGAAAAGGTTATAGATGACTTCAAACCGTGGGAGGAAGCGTCACTAGCTGTTATAAGTCAGGATAAGCTCCGGAAGCTTACCAAAGCCTCTCTATGGATCTCGGGGGATGTTACTACCACCTCCGATTTCCCAGAAAGAGTGCTGCAGAGGCTAACGGCGTAAAGTCCAGACATGTCAGTTACGAGACAGTGCACCTTCCACCACTAGGTAAAGACTGATCCAAACGGACGCCTGTTCGTCTTTGGAATCGGAGACGAGGGCATGGCTGTCGTTAAGAAAAGCCCAATGAGGCTGAGCTACGCGTCCAAGGGAACCTACTCAGCAGCCGGAGACGGTCACTGAGACTGAGACACCCATGGTCCACAGCAGGACGACGACCCTCAGATGGTGGTCGACGAACCCTGCAGAGGAAGCGCAAAGTGACTAAGGTTGCCGCCTCCTCAATCGAGGAGGAAATGAACGCCTAAAAGAATTAGTACGACACCTTCACCATGGCCAAGGACATCGGGAAAAAAGTACAATATTTTAATTAGAAGGATGTAATTGAACATTAAAACAAATTTTTTAATTCCAAACAACTTTTCTTAATAACAATTTTCGATATTCCACCTGTTTCGAGACACCTGTTCGTCTTTGGAATCGTAGACGAGGACATGGCTGTCGTTAAGAAAAGACCAATGAGGCTGAGCTACGCGTCCAAGGGAACCTACTCGGCAGCCGGAGACGGTCACTAAGACTGAGACACCCATGGTCCACAGCAGGACGACGACCCTCAGATGGTGGTCGACGAACCCTGCAGAGGAAGCGCAAAGTGACTAAGGTTGTCGCCTCCTCAATCGAGGAGGAAATGAACGCCTAAAAGAATTAGTACGACACCTTCGCCATGGCCAAGGACATCGGGAAAAAAGTAATTATTATTCAATGCAATCTCCAACACAAAAAGGTGGCAACGACGACAATCTGCCGTGACCTGGATGTAACGGAGAATGCAATAGCATTAATCCGAGAACCTTGGATAACTAAGACCAAAATAACTGGTTTTATCAGTCTAAATGGTCAAATCTTCAGCTTAAAAAACAACCAACAACCGAGAACAGCAATATATGTTCCCAGAAAAATCAAAGCCTCCCCCTCGTGAAGCTTTGCACCTCAGACATAACTGCGGTTAAAGTAAAATTGCCATGGTCAAAAGGCAAAAATAGAGTTAATACTAGCATCGGTTTACCTACCCTCAGTTGCAGTCACCGTACCACCAACAAAGGAGATGGAAGATCTGGTAGACCATTGTCTCAGCCAGAAGGTAGAACTTATGACCAGGAAAAACCTACGCTTGACAGTTGGTTTTTTAACTGGCCATTGTCAAGTAAGAAAACACCTTCACACACTGGGGCTAGGAGACACACCTCTATGCAGGAGGTGTGAACGAGATGACGAAACTGTCGAGCATGTTCTATATTCTATATGAATGGCTGGAGTTTTCGTCAATACGAGAGTATGCGTTCGGCGACCTTTGTCCTACACGTGCCGACATAGGGGAGATGTTCCCTGGTTATTTGTCCACCTTCCTGGAAATGGTAGGATGAACAATGAGCTAAGGACGACAGCCCCCTGGGAGGATGCACAATGGGTCAATTGTGGCCTAAGTGCTGTGGGACTTGACTCACCCTTCGTACTCTAAAGATACAGAGATAGTACGGGACTTTTCCGGTGGGTCGGTAGGCTAAAAAAGGCCGGCGTAGTAGAAAACTATCTAAAGATTTAGCCGATCGGCCCCCCCTCTTAACACTTCTGGATCCGCCGCTGATTTATGGACCAATTCTTACTAATACTAAATAAACTAAATTATTGGATCCAATGGTAACTAATACTGAACAAAATAAATAAATTAGGTCTACATACACCCTCATCCGGTAATATGAACCTATCCAAACTAAGTAATCAAAATAAGTCAGAATAAATATTGCCAACAGACTAAGTAACAGAGATGTAACCTAACTAAATCAAAAGTAAGATAAATACCTAAAGTGTATTGACTAAGATATTCTAGAAACTACATAAACTTAATTCGTGCTGGTATTCGCGAACTATAGCATGTTGCTACAACAGATGTATGAGAATAACCAGACTCAGATAAGGTACTAATATAAGAATAAGTAAGAAAGAAAACAGAATGAATGGTGAACTTACAAGGTCTATGGCACTATGATAAATAATAGGAAGAAAAAAAAATATGTGATAGGTGATAGGAAAAAAAAATAGGATAAGTGATAAGAAAAAAAAATTGATGAGAACGAGCAACAAGTTTTAAATAAAACTGCAGATTCATGCGTTCTCACATACATGGAATTATTCAGGAAATGTTCCAAAATCTAAATAACAAAACTAATGCCTAAGGAAAGAAATGGGAATATACTCAAATGAACAACTCATTTGTCTAAACACCTCAAATACTAAATTAAGGGATCTACGATGTATAGGGATAGTCAACAAACAGACATACTATGAAGTACGAGACGTAATATCAACTAAACACTTCCCTATCAAAGGGTAAAAATGTAACTGGAATAATTGGACTAACACTAGAATGATTAGGACCTGTTGCAGACATTTCCTGACCAGAAATATTATGATAAATAAACATCTGCATACTCAGCCATGAAAGACATAGATTACGAAATTTAATCGAACAGCACTGGCCAGTTACCGAACAACAACTTCGAACCCACGCATTCACAAATCAGAGTATCAACAGACCAATTCATAAGTAGAAATATGGAAGACTCAAGAATTCACATATACATCAACATTCCAAACTAATTCCAGAATCATACTGTGTAGGAACTAAGGATCTGAATTATTATAAAGCATTTAAGATATTGGAGACAAATGTCAATAGAGTAACCCAATACCAAATTAAAAAATACACCATCTTTCCAAAATGGCAAATCCAATAACAAGATATAAAAATAATAAAAAATTAGTAAGTAATCAAATATTCAAAATGATATAACCTGAGATATGGTAGTTAACATAGTTCCATCATAATATCCATTATTAAACAAGAGTACTTGTATGAGCTTACCTATCCCAATATATACCTAAATATCATAATAATCAACAACCCTTCTAACTTAGGGGTTAGGTGTGCAAAAACTAGACAAAAATACAAGTGAAGTTTTTATTAATTGGATAATCCTACTGACAGGATTAGCAATTAATAATATTGACTCATAATAATAATTAAAATACATCATGTATAATACCAAAAAAAAATAAACTCATACATAAAGTACTACATAATACTTAAACCAATAAGTAATAAATTCATAAATAAAGTCATCAACAACAAAGCCAAAGATGAAATCAAGCAATGTATGTAGGTACCTGCATTATCAGATGGTAAAAAAAAATCAGACTAAAATTTCTAACCATACTAACGATTGAGCTAAGCTAAAGACAAACAGAAGAAGAGATTAGCTTGAACGACACCGTTAAGTTAATCTTCCTCTGAGGATTGTTCTAAACTTAATAGAAAAATAGTATCAATGTTTCCTAACTAATAAAGAATTTATATTTGAATCTCAACCTAAAGTATCTGATTTATAAAAGCATTAAGTACATTATGGTACCCACATTGATATAATATTATTATCAACAATAATAAAACTAGAAACTGAGATGGATAATGGAACTACTTTACTATACAATAATTATAATTGTTATGTTTAACACTACCAATTAAAGAAAAATAATTTGGATGACCATCTGTAATCATCCGAACCATACGAATTCAACGTATCATGTATAGAAGCTAATGTTCTGGACTGATATTGCTTTGTGGTGTGTGCCTGTCTTACCAAACAACCCAAATATCAAAAATAACAAATATAAAATATAATCTAAAGTTTGTAAGACAAATATACATATGGAGAAAATATTAGTGACACACCAACAAATCAATAATGCCAGCAAAATATATAAATAATCAAATCAATAGCGTAAATAAAATACCTAAATACTGAAAATGATTTCTAGTTATGTATAAAATATAACCATACTAGAAAAAAATGTATGCATATATTCAACGATTAATTGTACACGCAAACGTACTACCATTGGTAGAAGGAATAAAAATTTAACTAATAGAACATAATGTTAGTTATGTATACTCAATCTAAATACATAAATAAGTTTCCAATAAAAATACAAAATTCAAACTAAAATATGAGCTGTACCACTAAAACTAAAAATGAGGTATCGAAATAAACTAATCAAAACCAAAAGCAGCATAAGTCTACCTGTTTAGTATTAATAAAAATAAAAAGACCAAAAATAAATCAGAAGTAACATGTATACAAAGATATCAAAAAGTTAATAAAACAGAAAATTCCAATAAAAGAAAATTGAACTAAAAGAACTACTGTCTTAGAACCATAAAACGGTTGGCACCACGCATTGGGCAGCCAGTGTAACAAAAGGAAGAAAACTTCTGTTGGAGTGAAAGTAAAAAGAAAGATATACTCCAACAGAAGTAAGGAAAAAAAATGTTTACCAACAATAAATGTAATAATGCCAGTGTAACAAAAATAAGAAAACTTCTGTTGGAGTGAAAGTAAAAAGAAAGATATAGGTACTCCAACAGAAGTAAGGAAAAAAAAAGACTAAGTAACTAAATAGTTGGGATGAAAAGAGAAAGGTGAAGTGGCTTCTACGTTGAGAAGCCGCAATAGGAAAAATACTACTAAAGTGCAGTTGTACTGAAGAAAGGGGGATTAGAAGGGATAGAAGTAAAGTGGGAAGAGACAGAGGCAAACTGAATAGAGTTGGCTAGCTATAGATGCAAGAGAGCAACTTGACACTCAAGGATGGATACGGCTCGTTTGCATGCCTGTCGAAGAACAGTAGCTCTATATAGATAGTAATGATGACTAGAAGATGAAATAATAAAATAAGAATAATGTACTGAAAATGAATGGAGGTGAATAATGACTAAAAACGAACAAAATAAATAAAACTAACTAATCATGGGCGCCATGAAAATGATCTTCGATCATTTTCCCAGGTATCTTACACTGCTGTCAAATATTAAATATATCAAACCTGTAATAATGAACATAAAGGAATAATAAAATAATTGATATACAAAATAAATACATATTTATTAAAAATAACTACTAGATTTTTGACAATCTCTGAGTTACACAAAGTGTATATCATGTGACTCTAAAATGACATAAGTTATACAAAAAGTTATCTCTAAGATAACAACAATAATGTTATCTGTTACAAAATTACAGGTATAAGTACCTCTCACTAACATATAGGGTACAAAATTACATAAGTCTTCTACCAAATGGTTATAGTACGCCCGCTACGTACAACTAAAGGAAACTGACAAAGATGAAAATACTACAAAGAAATAGGCCCAAGCCTCACTAAGGGAAAATACAATAATGAATAAATAAAGTTAAATATACAGTTGACTAAAGTAGAAATGAAGTTGAGATAAATACCGACGATGACCTAAATTAACCGAACAAATGGAATAAAGCGAATAACAGTAAAATATTTGGGAAACAAGCTAGTAATATTAAAAAATAAATTTACCCGAATTACATAAACCAATATCAAAGCAATAATAAAGTATTAAAAACCTAATTTTCTCTAGGCTTATTCCTGTGCACAAGAAGTTACCGTAGATACAAAGTTTGGGAACCAAATAATCTAATATACAAATATGTCAAAAAAAACCAGAGGTAACCTAAATCTGGAAAAAAAACATAGTGTATTTAACAGATAGTCTGTAATATAAAAAAACCCATAGTTACTAAAACACCTCACTAAATGTTCCCAAACGAGGTTGCGGTTGCATCCTAGAAAATGATGCACCAGGATGGTGCGACCCCATGACTCCTGTAGGCCCAGGTGCCAAGACGAAAATTGAGCTGGAACGCTCCCATAGCTTGTTCCCAAATCGACATACTCCCATGATGACTTGACTGTGGCTGTAGTGGTTTCTCTAGGTGGTCAAATAAGGTCTATGACTTCATAGTAGGGTTTCTCCCAAATGGCTAAAAAACATTCCCAGTTTTATTTCTCATTTTAAACATGAGCAAAAAGTAAAGGGAAGAAGAAATAATTGAGGAACTTTTTAGAAGCAACAGTATAGAAAAACCGACCATTAAAACTGGAACAAAAACCAATCTCAGGTAACCTTGAACTGTTTTGAGTGTGAATACATGGACAAATGACATTGAAATGATTTATTTGAGGAAATATCTGTAAAAATATATTGAATTTATAAAATATTGGATGTTGAATAATTTAAAACCTACAGAGAAATGGTAATTATTTTCAATATTAATTTGAGGACTTCAAAAATGTTTGGTTATGTAAAACCAAAAACCACATTAATATAAAAGATCGATATAAAGATAATATAAAGATCGAAATAATCTACATCTTTCCCTTAATAGATTGACTAAGAAAGTTTAAAAATGAACCAAGTATATCTAATGTTCCATAACAAAAACCAAGGCTATACATAAAAAAAATTATTATGAAAAAGTAGATCTCACCGAATGATTCCTATTTAGACTCCAACAGGAGTTGTCACCCACATGTCTCCTCACTCCAGACAATCCTTGGTGGTAACTTTTTACTTTACTTTAAATTGCTTGATGTTATAAAATAAGTTGGATGAAATCATCCGCCATTCTATATGGTACCTCTATTCGACACAACAGCCAACAGTCAAGTAAAGAACGAGAGGCGCTTCTCCGCCAAGGTAAACGTCAAATTCTCTCAGAACCCGAATCATTCTCGATAGGTGGAGTACGTTCCATCACCGAGGTATGACGTCACCCCAGTAGTCCTATACGAGAAATTAGAGAATTTAAATGGAGACCGAGGAAAAATAATTATAATAATAATTAAAGAGCTAATTTCGTAACGTGACCGTTACAGTAGCTTTCTATAATATTATATAGCATAGATGTGTTAGTGTTTGAAGAATTGGGGTGTCATCATCTGGTACTTTAAGTTTTATTTTTTTTTGTATTTTTGATAAACAGGTCAAATTTACATTTTTTATTGAAATAACTTATTTAAATTATTAATATAGACTCTATACTCACTAAATCTTAATTTTTTTAGATATTTTACTTGACTTCATTTATTATGGCTTGGTACTTGCTAATTTGCTTATAACATCCCTTTCATTTTATTTTTTAACTTTTATAACATATTAGTGGCTAATAAGTTAATAAAACATGTTTTTTTTTATATTCTTGTGTTACTCAACACATTATTTTGTTTTTTAAACAAGTAGATCACAGAAAATTTTTAAGGGGTGCTGTGGCAGTTGGCGCCTTGCAAAGCCGCGTGGCAGGTGCCGGGTTAACATAAAAATTGCGCTATTCAGTGACAGATATTGAAAGCTGTTTTTATTTAAACGTCTAACGTCCTATTTATCTTAGATTTACCTTGTTTGGAAGAGGAATCCGAAGAAGTGGCATTACCAGCCGATGCCGGCGAAGGGATCAATAACACTGACGACACATCTAGTGATGATGAAAGTAAGACTTTACAATTTCATCCGTGTTTCTAATTAATTGTTTTTTCTTATTACCTTTTAGTTCCATTATCGAACATTAAAGAGCAGGTGTTCATGAATCAAGGAAAGAGAAAATCATCGGCAACATAAGAGGTATGAGTGATAAGAATTAAAAATAATAACAATAAATTAAATAAAATTGTAGGAACTAATTTCGACAAAAAAAGAAACACAAGTCAAAAAGAGAAAAAAGGAAAAGCAGTCGGCAAAAACACTTAAAACAACTCAAAAAACCCCATGGACGTCCGAAGAAATAAAATCCGTAATGACTTTCTTTAAATTTGATTTAAAGAAGGAACTACTACCAGGAAAACAAAAATGTGAAGAGTGCAAATCAAAATACCCAGTATTGGAAAGGAGAAAATGGACGGATATAAAGTTTTATTTGAAAAACTATTACAGCCGCAATAAGCGACTAATAAATAATAATGATAATAAATTACCAATATAGATTTTATACAAATTGTTTGCAAATAAATGACAAAGTTAAAAAAACAAGAATTTGTTCTGTAATTTATTAGTTTTTTTTATTATCCCAAAAAATGTCGGCCATAATTCAAGTAGTAAGTCATGGTGTGTAAAGCGTGGTATTTATGACATCTCAAGGTACATGTGGCATCTGATGCCACAAGTGATGTTATCATAGATTTACCTGTAGTTTTGTTTAGAAGGAGGGTATAACAAAATTAAAAATATATTACTGATACGCAGCTAATCAGAATCAACACACCGTACTTGGACTTGATGATGCCACTTTGCAGTCTGAAGCACAGATGCCACAACAAATGCGGCACCATGTATGTGTGTGTGTGTGTGTGTGTGTGTGTGTGTGTGTGTGTGTGTGTGTGTGTGTGTGTGTGTGTGTGTGTGTGTGTGTGTGTGTGTGTGTGTGTGTGTGTGTGTGTGTGTGTGTGTGTGTGTGTGTGTGTGTGTGTGTGTGTGTGTGTGTGTGTGTGTGTGTGTGTGTGTGTGTGTGTGTGTGTGTGTGTGTGTGTGTGTGTGTGTGTGTGTGTGTGTGTGTGTGTGTGTGTGTGTGTGTGTGTGTGTGTGTGTGTGTGTGTGTGTGTGTGTGTGTGTGTGTGTGTGTGTGTGTGTGTGTGTGTGTGTGTGTGTGTGTGTGTGTGTGTGTGTGTGTGTGTGTGTGTGTGTGTGTGTGTGTGTGTGTGTGTGTGTGTGTGTGTGTGTGTGTGTGTGTGTGTGTGTGTGTGTGTGTGTGTGTGTGTGTGTGTGTGTGTGTGTGTGTGTGTGTGTGTGTGTGTGTGTGTGTGTGTGTGTGTGTGTGTGTGTGTGTGTGTGTGTGTGTGTGTGTGTGTGTGTGTGTGTGTGTGTGTGTGTGTGTGTGTGTGTGTGTGTGTGTGTGTGTGTGTGTGTGTGTGTGTGTGTGTGTGTGTGTGTGTGTGTGTGTGTGTGTGTGTGTGTGTGTGTGTGTGTGTGTGTGTGTGTGTGTGTGTGTGTGTGTGTGTGTGTGTGTGTGTGTGTGTGTGTGTGTGTGTGTGTGTGTGTGTGTGTGTGTGTGTGTGTGTGTGTGTGTGTGTGTGTGTGTGTGTGTGTGTGTGTGTGTGTGTGTGTGTGTGTGTGTGTGTGTGTGTGTGTGTGTGTGTGTGTGTGTGTGTGTGTGTGTGTGTGTGTGTGTGTGTGTGTGTGTGTGTGTGTGTGTGTGTGTGTGTGTGTGTGTGTGTGTGTGTGTGTGTGTGTGTGTGTGTGTGTGTGTGTGTGTGTGTGTGTGTGTGTGTGTGTGTGTGTGTGTGTGTGTGTGTGTGTGTGTGTGTGTGTGTGTGTGTGTGTGTGTGTGTGTGTGTGTGTGTGTGTGTGTGTGTGTGTGTGTGTGTGTGTGTGTGTGTGTGTGTGTGTGTGTGTGTGTGTGTGTGTGTGTGTGTGTGTGTGTGTGTGTGTGTGTGTGTGTGTGTGTGTGTGTGTGTGTGTGTGTGTGTGTGTGTGTGTGTGTGTGTGTGTGTGTGTGTGTGTGTGTGTGTGTGTGTGTGTGTGTGTGTGTGTGTGTGTGTGTGTGTGTGTGTGTGTGTGTGTGTGTGTGTGTGTGTGTGTGTGTGTGTGTGTGTGTGTGTGTGTGTGTGTGTGTGTGTGTGTGTGTGTGTGTGTGTGTGTGTGTGTGTGTGTGTGTGTGTGTGTGTGTGTGTGTGTGTGTGTGTGTGTGTGTGTGTGTGTGTGTGTGTGTGTGTGTGTGTGTGTGTGTGTGTGTGTGTGTGTGTGTGTGTGTGTGTGTGTGTGTGTGTGTGTGTGTGTGTGTGTGTGTGTGTGTGTGTGTGTGTGTGTGTGTGTGTGTGTGTGTGTGTGTGTGTGTGTGTGTGTGTGTGTGTGTGTGTGTGTGTGTGTGTGTGTGTGTGTGTGTGTGTGTGTGTGTGTGTGTGTGTGTGTGTGTGTGTGTGTGTGTGTGTGTGTGTGTGTGTGTGTGTGTGTGTGTGTGTGTGTGTGTGTGTGTGTGTGTGTGTGTGTGTGTGTGTGTGTGTGTGTGTGTGTGTGTGTGTGTGTGTGTGTGTGTGTGTGTGTGTGTGTGTGTGTGTGTGTGTGTGTGTGTGTGTGTACTTTGTAAGCACGTAAGAACTTATACTTCTATTATATGATTCCAACGAAATTAATATATGTACTTTAAACAGTTTATTTATATTTTATTTAAATATTAAATTAATTTTAATACTTACTACTTTCCAAATATTTTTATTAAAACAATAGATACCAAAAATTAAAAAAAAAATAAAAGAATAAAACACACACAAACACATTGACAAATGCACCAAAGAAATGATTTCTGAACAATAATTGTTGGCAAATTTTTTAACTAAATACGCATTTTCTGAAAAAAATTATATAACAAATATATTCACAATCATAAAATGTATAAATAAAAATAAAAAAATAAAAACTTGCATTGGGATTCGAACTCGAACCCGCGTGCTTAGACATGAAATCCACTTACATACACCTGTCACCCGTCTTGACCACTTACACGTACTTGTCATGTGGGAAGGTAGGCCAACTGAACGTTTTACTGTTTGAGAGTTCTGAATTTAATCAAATTAGTTTGATTTTTGTATGTGTGTGTTCACAAAGGGAATTAAAATATTAAAATACAACAAAACATACACAAAACAAAACACAAGCCAACTGTTGGCTTTCACCTTTCTCTTTGTGAAGACAGAGAAGTCAACTCAACCACCGACATGCTTGTGGTATAGTCATACGGTGCCTTGAGGTATACCTTTTAAATTTCACCCATCGCCAGGGTTTAATAAATAATATGCCAATGTAAGACCTTTGGTCGGCATTTTAAGGGTTTTAACCCATGTATTTTTGGTGGCTTAGCATGTAGAGCTTGCTTAGAACACTGATGATGCTCTCTTTAGAGCGAAAACGTTCTGTATTTTAATGTAGCCCTTTATTGGGGTTTTCAAACTAATATACCTTTTACACAGAACATCTTTTTCTTCAATTTTTGTAATTAATGGTATACAGGAAAATTTTTCCTTATGGATTTTAAATTTTAATAGTTTTTTTCTACAAACGTGTTAAAAATACAATAATACAGTTTAAATTAAATTTTAAGAAACCTTTTAAACCACCTTTTTCAAATTGCGCAAGCTGTACTATTAATACAGGGTGCGGCAAAAGTCAGTTCCCGCTATGTAGTTTCGTGCATAAGCGCTATAAGTACATGCTAACAATCGGCCTCGCATAACAGCTAGGTGTCCCCTACTGTTTGTAGGGTTAACCTTGAGTTTCGTTCATCTGCCTGTCACGTGTTGCTGTTCGTTGTGTGTGTCGGTGCGTTGTTAGTAACGAGTTAAACATGCAGGCGGGCGGCAAATACACGAAATAAGAACGCGTTTTTCATTTGCGATTTCTTTTTATGGGGTCTGCTGAAGAATAGTGTGTGTGTGTGTATGCTAGGCGACCGCAAACTCTCCCACAGTTGAAGACAAAATTATTGAGGAAGAATTTGAACACCTCCGTCAGAACAAGGCAATCCTCAACCGAACATGCCGTAGCGTTGCGAGCCATTGTGAACGTTGTATCGAGGAAGATGGACACCAGTTCGAACATAAAGCTTAGATTTTTATATGCACCTTTGTAACCCAAATTTACGACTTAATTAAACGTT
This sequence comes from Diabrotica virgifera virgifera, assembly GCF_917563875.1. Taxonomy (NCBI): domain Eukaryota; kingdom Metazoa; phylum Arthropoda; class Insecta; order Coleoptera; family Chrysomelidae; genus Diabrotica; species Diabrotica virgifera. Next base: position 60,506,679 of record NC_065451.1, read on the forward strand.
TTGCATTTTCATTTTCCGATATTTTTCGATTGTGCAAATCGGGGAACTGACTTTTGCCGCACCCTGTATTTATAGGTCTGGATCCCGCGTATGAAAAAAAAGTTGATTAGTAGCAAGCTGAAAATTTGTTAATAGGAACAGGTTGAAAATTTGGAACGGTTAGACCACGAAAACCGCACATGTATTTTGTTTGACAGAACAGACTTAAACTCTTCGAACAGAGATTAAATTCTCATGCAAAAATCAGACTGCTATTTATCACCAAATTGGCGTTTTAATGAGTGGAACATGTAGAATATGTCAAATGACAGGAATTATGACAGGTGATAAATAGCAGTCTGATTTTTGCATGAAAGTTTAATCTCTGTTCGGAGGGTTTAAGTCTGTTCTGTCGAACAAAATAAATGTGCCGTTTTCGTGGTGTGACCGTTCCAAATTTTTAACCTGTTCCACAATTAAAACCGCCCCTGTTCCAGTGTTCCCATATATCAAAGTTTATCCGACTAGACACCCTTAAGCTATTAACAAATTTTCAGCTTGCTATTAATCAACTTTTTTCTCATACGCAGGATCCAGACCTATAATGTTAATAAATGAAATATAAATATTTTGAAGTTTCACAATTTGACAATTCACTTTTAACTGCAGTAACTTAAAATTTTTAAAGCACTAGTGCTTTATAGTAGCATTTTTAACGCTCCCATGGAGTGCTAAAAATTGCATTTTTAACATGGTTGTAGAAAAAATAAATTATGTTTGACTTCGTGTGTTCGTTTTTTTTAATTCGCACGAAATAATAAGAAATGTCAGATTATTTCATATAAGTTTGGGTGTGTGTATATGATAATAACAAAGAAAACAAATTATACAAATAAACATTACGTTTGTGAAATATACCGATAGAAAGGGTTGATAAATACAAATACATGGGAATCTGGATTTCAGAAAATATTGATTAATAGGTCTGGATCCCGCGTATGAAAAAAAAGTTGATTAATAGCAAGCTGAAAATTTGTTAATAGCTTAAGGGTGTCTAGTCGGACAAATTTTGATATATGGGAACACTGGAACAGGGGAAGTTTTAATTGTGGAACAGGTTAAAAATTTGGAACGGTCAGACCACGAAAACGGCACATGTATTTTGTCCGACAGAACAGACTTAAACTCTCCGAACAGAGATTAAACTCTCATGCAAAAATCAGACTGCTATTTATCACCTGTCATAATTCCTGTCATTTGACATATTCTACGTGTTCCATTTCATTAAAACGCCCATTTCGTGATAAATAGCAGTCTGATTTTTTCTGATTTTTGCATGAGAGTTTAATCTCTGTTCGGAGAGTTTAAGTCTGTTCTGTTGGACAAAATACATGTGCCGTTTTCGTGGTCTGACCGTTCCAAATTTTTAACCTGTTCCACAATTAAAACTGCCCCTGTTCCAGTGTTCCCATATATCAAAGTTTACCCGACTAGACAACCTTAAGCTATTAACAAATTTTCAGCTTGCTATTAATCAAATTTTTTTTCATACGCGGTATCCAGACCTATAAACAACAGAAATAAAGGACTGGGTAGAAATAGCAAGAAATACGTTTGTAAAAATGAAACAATTCTCTGCAATAAAGACCTTAGATTAGAACTGAGAGTAAGAGCTCTGAGATGCTACTTGATTTCGTTACTACAGTATGGACTTAAAAAACTAAACACTGAAGCAAGAACGCATAAATAAGCTATAGTCATTTGAAATGTGGTGTTACAGAAGTATGCTTAGAATAGCATGAACACAGAAGAAAACAAACACGGAAGTATTGCGAGAAATGGGCAAAGAATACGAAAAAATAAACACAATAAAAATAAGAAAGTTTAAATATCAGGGACACGTAATGAGGGGACCGCGATATGAAATGCTAAGGCTGATAATACAGGGAAGAATAAGAGGAGAAAGGAGTATAAGAAGAAGGAGAGTATTTGGTTGAAAAATGTTGAGTCTGGTTTAACTGCCATAGAAATCTGTTAATGAAAATAGAGAGATGCGACGATATGAAATTAACATGTAAAGTCAGAAGCATATACATATAACCGCAGATTAAACAAAACAATAATGGGATTATTACATTAGCAGAGTAAAAAATAAAAGAGAAGGTAGTAAAAGTCACACGCTGTATATATACTCACCTTGCCAATCATCTGGTCTGCCAGGAAGTCCTCTAACTTTGTAATATTTCGGATTATTCGGATTCATCATATTGGAACGGTTATCATCATCTGCTTTTGACTGATAATTCAGAGAATTTTCAGTATTTTCGGAAGACCATAGGTTACCCATGATGTATAATTATTACCTAATTAGTTGCTCAGTTCAATTATTCTTCAAATCTATTATAGGATAATGATACTAGATTTTCGCGTACTTATATATACATATACACACAAATATTTCTGTATTTTACAGAGTTCAAAAAAATTGATAAGAAATTTGTTTTTTAATTCAAAAGAGATTAATCCATTTTTTAAGTTACTGGAATCCCAGAAGTTGTATGTATACCTAACTATACATATTAGATTACATATATTACGGTTCGATTCTCTGTGATGTTGCTATATCGGGTCTTGTTTCTGATGCATATGTCATTATTGGTCTATAAATTGTTGATTTCATCTCAGTGTTAACATGCCTGTTTCGTCATATGGTGTTATTAAGTTTATTTGCCAGTCTATTTAATAGAGATATAGATATATAGATAACAAAGAAAACATCAAGGGCCATATCAAACGTTTCAATGCCATCAAACTCAAAGAATGTCTCTGGGTCAAATAGGAACTACACTAATCTCTTCAATTAATAGGGAAAATCAAGTCATAATCAACCAACTTCCAATAGGACATACTTTACTTACTCTCAAGCATATCTTTAATAAGGAAGCTGCTCCTATTTATACCAAGTACAACATTCAATTTATCAGTGAAACATATAATTATCCAGTGCCGAGTATACCAGAACGGAAGCATCTCGTGTGCCCTTAATGATAATTTAAAAAATGTGCTGGCTTCAAATTTAATACCTTTATTAAATTATCTCATATAATAGGGAATTAATCAGAACGCATTAATCAACAGTATAAGATAAATCCTTCGAGCAACTGAACGATGAAATTATAAAAGCAGGAACATCTAGGGAGATCATAACTCTAGGAGTCTTGAATAACAAAGTTGGACAGGAATTGAACAACAAAGTGGTAGGAGCACAAGGTGAAAATACCAGAAATGATAATGGAACCAAACTAATAACAACATGCATACAAAATAACTTAAAAATATTAAATGAATTTTATCCACACCGCGACATACATAAATACACGTGAATACAACAGACCAGAAATCTGAAATATCTAACTAACAGATTATAGATTATAGCATTGTAAGACAGAGACAGAGAACTGCAATTAAAATACAAGATGTGCGAGCAGCCAGAGAACCATCATCTGCTAAGCTAAAAGTTAAAGCAGTACTCCCAAACAGATACGAAAAAGAAAAGGAGCACATCATGTCAAATCAGTTAATAAAACAAGTACGGTACGGTACAACCTATACAGTTTAATTAAACCATGAGAGTGTAGAGCTACCGTATAAAAAACGTTTAGACTTTAGACGAAAATTTAGAAATGGGTAGTTTAGAAAATACCGAAGAACACTACGAACACATAAAAAAGTCCATTCATTTGGCAGCAGAAGAAGCACTGGGGAAATGTGATGAGAAACATAAATTAATAAAACCGTACTGGTGGGATGAAGAAGTAGAGACGGAAATTACAGTTCCTCACAAAAAAAAACAGAAAACGATAAAACAATTTGCAAAGAATCCCAAGCCAAAGTCAGAAAGAAAATAACTCAAAAAAGGACGAATAATGGGAAAGGAACTGCCAAAAATAAACACGTACATAGGAGGTAGAAGAAGCACAGAGAGTTGGAGGTTAATTAAAAATATGTGAAATAATAAGAAAAAAGACGTTATATCACCAATAACTGAAAAATGGGAAGGAAATTTTAAAAAAATTGCTAACAGAACAAAGACCAGAATTTACTAACATGGAAGACAACGCCATAGGTATACATATAAATGGATCACCATTACAAATAAGTAAATCGGAGATGGAAGAAATAACTAAATCCCTGAAAAATTGATAATCCCCTAGTCTTGGTGACATCCCTGCAGAATTAGTGAAAGACGGTACAGACAAACTCCAGAAAGAAAACTCTTTCAAGACTGCTTAAATGGTGCCGAACTGCCGAATTACCAAAAGAATGGAAATTATCTATCATGTCATCCATATACAAAAAGGACAAGTGTAAAAATTAAAAAGGAATTGCAGCAATCAGCACAATAAGTAGGATGTATGGGAAACTTATTAAGAATAAAACAGAAAATGATTAGAGATTACGAAGTAGAGGAGCAAGCTGGCTTTAGAGCTGGGCGGTGCACAGGAGACCTCTCTCTCTTCAATCCTGACCGCATGGAGGGAGTTTAGTGGTCGACGTGCTGTCGTGTATTGTCCGTCTCCAAAGATCTCTGTCTCTGGTCATTTCTTTTAACTCATGCATATGTCTTTTGCATATTCCTGTAATTTGATCGATCCATCTTGTTGGGGATCTTCCTCGTGATCTTCGGCCTTCCACCTTCCCTTGTATAATGAGTCTTTCCATGTTTTCTGTGTTTGCTCTCATAACATGTCCAAAGCATTTTAATTGTGGGAGATGGACTTTACTGGAGAGTCGTTGGCTAACTTTTAGCTCTCTTAAAATTTAATTATTTGTCCTATGGTCGGCCCAAGTAATTCGTAGCATTCGTCTCTAACAGAACATTTCAATGGCGTCTATCTTTCTTCTTTCCGAATTTCTCAGGGTCCAAGATTCACATCCGTAGGTCAGTATTGGGAATATTAAGCAGCTGATCAACGTTATTGAGAAAAAACAGCCGTCAATAAAGAAGTTCACCTTGGCATAGGCAAAGAATACATATCTCTCACAAGAACCGACACGGACGGCGATTCTTTTGTTGTTAGCATGTACTTAATTTTAGTATCGAGTTGGCAAGTGTACACGCGAGTACACTGAGAAAAGTCTCGCACATTTCTGGCGTGTATCAATAAAATTTTAGTTGCACTGAGAGAAAGGTTGCATGCAGGGCCGGCTTTTGTTGACATTCTTAATATGGTGGAATTATTTTTGATTTACAAAAGGTTGCAAATACAACACAAAGTAATGGTGAGAATTATATTGATTAAAACCATGGATAAAATACCTTTTTTATCCTGATTTTAGCATTGAAAGACCAATAATAAAATATATTATAGTGGCGTGACATTCACTAATTATTCTTTTTGGCTTATATTGATACAACGATACAAAATATAATTTGTTGTTTTCACCAATTTTGAAAAAATGTGAACAAGTTGGTGAGAATTTGAACGACTTGGTGTGACCTAATAGGCTGTCTGTCCGTCCGACCGCGAATATAACTCCTTCAGTCACTATACCAGGTAGAATGACAAATGAGGTGTCAAATAAAAGCTTATAATCTATGGATGGTACTCAAGGTGAGACATTTGACATAGACTGTCTGTCCGTCCGACCGGAAATGTAACTCCTCCGTCACTATACCAGGTAGAATCACAAATGAGGTGTCGAATGAAAGCTCATAATACATGGATGGTACTAAAGGTGGGAAATTTGACCTAGGACTTCCGGTTTTAGAAATGCGACCGGAAGTACTCTTTTAAAGTCACCGCAATAGCACAAGTGATATATTATTCGACGCGCATTCGCAAGACGGGAACAAATATATACTTCTGGTTTCATGACTGTCTGTCCGTCCGACCGCGAATACAACTCCTCAGTTACTAATACAGATATAATGACAAATGAGGTGTCGAATGAAAGCTTATAACCCATGGATGGTATTAAAGATGAGAAATTTGACATCGGACTTCGGTTTTAGAGTTACAACCGTAGGAACTGCTTTAAAGTCACTCAAAATATGATATGAATGTAAAACAAGATGACAAAATTAGTAAAATCGTAGATCAATCGACGCAAAGTTCCAATATCGACTTCCAGTTCTACTTTCCTTTACTTTGGGTGAAAACCTAGGACCAATTACTTGTTTGTCGAGGTATTTCCTAATTCATTATATTCGTTATTTCGTAAAATAATCGAAAAATAACAGCCGTTGTAACCGTCACGGAATCCAATTCTTTTTGGATGACAAATGTTCGTGATCAACAACAAGAAACTGTATGTTAAAATCGAATGTCAATATTTTCAATTTTTATTGTCTTGGAAACCAGCCAAAACATTCCGTACATTCCAGCCAAAACCAGCCAGTACATTCTTTAAAGTCGAATATCGGGGTAAATAAATAAAAAACCAATAAGTATTGTACTATTTTATTTCTATAAATATAAAGATGTAATAACTGAAAAAATATATATAGTATACAATAAAAACTAATAAGCAATCGAGAAAAGAGAAAAAGTAATTTTTTTAATTAATATATTAATTAATATATATATGGAAACGTTTTGATCATTATGGTCAGAAGCTTATATTCCATATGAAAGCAGCCTTTAGCTTTTTTTGTTGGAACGCAAGTATAATCAAGAGAATGTAAACCTATTATGAAGAGTGTATTGTCAATTATCAAGCATTAACTTGAATGTTGAAACAATTTCAAGTGATATTGGATCAAACTTTTTGAATTAGCTTAATTATATAATGTTACTCCTGAAAATCCTGAATTTCAAGTAGTCAGTCATAAATTTTTTTTATATATTTGACCTAAGTTATTGTTTTATACAAACTACAGAAACAATTTAATGAAACATAGTTTATTAAATTTAATTTAGGTTTGCTGATAAAAGTACTTTATGGAAGTTTTTGTGAGTATTGGATTCTCAACTTTTTAAACACAGCACGTGGCTTGTGGAATATGAACACATATAAAATATGACTTTGTGCTCTTCCTGCAGATGCATTTGGTACAGTAGAGGTCAAAGAAAGGTTAGAGAATTTGTATGATATTTTAGATTCAAATTCTTTGTGAAATCCCAATAAATACAAAATTAATTTTTTATACGATAGTTTATAGTTCATGAAAAAGCTTAAAATAATTAATTCACATAATCAAGATATCTAAAAAAAGAATTAAATTGTATAAATGTTGGAAAATAACAATTAATAGTTGTAGGCTATATAAGAAAATATATAAGTATAGAAAATAAGTCTATACAAAATATTATGAGCTACAAACTGATACAAAAACAAAATATTAACGCCAAGCCAAGTGCCAAGCCAAACAAACAACTGTGCTAAATAGCACAATTTGTATGAATAGCAAAATTATTTGCTATTCATACAAATTGAGAAATGGCCGATCTGGCACATGCGCATAAAAATTTAGTTCATAGATAATCCGTTTGTGTCGGTTCTTGGCATAGGTACGTAGACTTAGAAAAATCATATGCCAGTGTGACCCTCAGCAAACTATGGTCAACCATACAGCAAACCAACATTAAACACGGTCTTATCAAAGCAGTCCAAAGTCTGTATAATGTAACGACTGTAAAAATTAAAACTGGATCAAGGAAGTCTGAGGGATTTAAGGTCACGAAAGGATTGAAGCAGGTTGCTGTATTTCGCCTACTGTTTTTAAAATTTATCTGAAATAAGAACCCAAGCTGTGGAAAAGAAAATGTAAGGGCATGGGAATCCCACTCAATGACGAGACAATACTATATACTTTATATTTCGATGATGACCAGATTCTGATTGCTAAGGATCATGACGACTTGAGTTAAATGACGCGGAATCTAATAGAAGTATGTAACAAATAGGGCCTCGAAATCAACATTAAGAAAACTGAAGCCATGTATATTGGAGTAAAAAGCAGTCCATTACATTAGACTATGGGGTAGAAATTAAACACTGTGGTGAATATAAGTACCTGAGCATGAAGATAACTCAAGATGGAACACTCGACACTGCTATAAAAGACAGAAAAATACAGGGTAGAAAAGCCATATCCATGATAAACGGCATTCTGTGGGACCAAACAATATCTAAAGCCAACAAACAGCTCATATATAATATCATAGTTAAAAGTGTAATCACATATGGCAGCGAAGTTTGTCCATTGAAACAAGGAACAGAAAAAATATTACTAGTAACAGAAATTGACTTCTGGGGAAGAGCAGCAGGCAAATCAAGAAGTGATCGGATACCAAATGAGAGAATGCGAGAAATGATGGGAGTCAGACATACAAAAATTGATGACATAAAAACAAATCAACTAATATGGTACGGCCATGTACAGAGAATGCCAGATGACAGAATCCCTAAACAGATTTTGGCGTGGCCACCACAAGGGAGAAGGAATAGAGGAAGGCCGAGAAGAAGCTGGGGGGAGGGAATTGAAAAAGATCTACAGGTCTATGGCTAAACAGAGAAGAATGGCGGTTAGGAGTCGGAAGGCGTTAAAGAACGCTGTAAACCGATATAAGTTATATTAAATTATCTCAACGTATCAAAACTATATACCAAATGGTAAAGAGGCGACTTGCTCCACCACCACAGTGAAGCAACTTCGGCAGAACTTGCCGTCGCAACGCTATGAGAAGATGTATTAGTATAAGAACCCTGGGTATATCAGGGCCAAATCTGATATTGGGACTTTTTATATAGCAGATCTGCTGTAGTTCTAAGGACTTGTACTTGTACGATCTTGTAGGATTCTTAAGAAAAAACCAAGACTTTTAAGCACAAAATTCTGACCCAGATCTATAAAAAAAGCGAACTAAAAATTAGATTGATCTGGTGACAAGACACATACACAACGAAGTAAATCCCAGCTCCAAAGGACATGAGATTCTCTGAGTAGGGTGTTCTCGTGTCGTGGTTAAAGCCTGTGAAGCTTTTGTGAAGACAATGGTACCTGATTCAAGCTTTTAGTCTTATTTTAATAAAAGTTATGAATTTTTTAAGGTAAAAGGTGCAGATTTGTGAATTGCAAATTTTAATCGCAAAAGTTGAGTAACGAATTTGAAATTTAGCTTTTTAATCACTTTTAAGTTAAAACATAGAGTACAAAGAAATTTTCTGGAAAGGTTTAGATCAAAATATTTTATAGAAAAAAAATGGTGCAACTTTTAATATTCACGTTATACATTCCCAAAATAACACTTATTTTTCGAGGATGCGCTTATACAGAGGATACGCTACCTTTTTGTGTCTTTTCTTAGTAAAGTTAATTTTCTACACAACTACTTGTGTGTGATTTCCATAGAACATTTTAGATATTTTTTAGAACTTATCAATAATATATTATTATTATTTATCGTATCTGATAACGTCGTGTACCCGCTGATTCTCATAATAATTATTTCTAAGCATCTGCTGCTTTTACTGATTCGCTATCTCCAATTTTACTTAATTTTTATCCACTTAAGACTCATTTGCTCATATCATAACCCTTAATTAAAATTTATTTGTATTGTCATTATAACTATAGTGATTAATTTTTTTGTTTATTATATTTAAGGTAATCCCCGATTTTTTATAACGTAGGTATATTTTAGGCGAGCGGGAGATACCCCTAAAATGACCAGGTACTGACCACGGAGAGGTGAATGGCTAATTTTATTCATACTTTATATTTTTGAATGTGCTGAAAACGAAAATGAGGTTTATTTTGAATTTTATGTGGGGGAACATTGTCAAAATCGCAATTTTAACCTAAAAATAAAAAAAAGATATCCCGTTTTTTGCGTTTACCTCGCTACAACTCTGTTCCCTTTTAATATTTTTTTCTGAAATTTTTACAGTATATATTTCTCACATTTCTTAAGAGAATGGTACTTACTTCAAGTTATGAATTTTTTAAAGTGAAGGATGCAGATTTCTGAATTGCAAAGTTCAATCGCAAAAGTTGAGCGACGAAGTTTGAAATTTAGCTTTTTAATCACGTGTATGTTAAAGTATAGAGTACAAAGAAGTTTTTTGGAAAGTTTTAGATCAAAATGTTTTATAAAAAAAATAGTGCCTCTTTTATTATCGGCATTAGAAATCCCCAATATATCGGTTATTTTTCGAGATACTGACCATGGGTGGTGAATGGCTAATTTTGGTCTTGACTATGTTTCTGGCGGTGTTGAAAACGAAAATGAAATTTATTTTAAATTTTAGGTGGGAGAATATTGTCAAAATCGAAATTTTACCATAAAAATAAAAAAAAGTGAAATCACGTTTTTTCGTTTAACTCGCTACAACTCTGGTCGATTTTAATATTTTTGTCTAAGGTTTGTACACTATACAGGGTGTCCCAGACTGATTTACCCACGCTATATCTCTTAAACGAATATAGATTTTCGAATGGGACAAAAGGTGATATATTCTACTTGTAATACACTTTAATATGGCATACAAAAAAATCATTCCCTAAATAATCATCCCTTAGTTACAACTCCTAACTTTAATTTTTTTAATAGCACCTTGTATATTTTTTTATAGTTTTGGATGTGGTCTCTTATCGTCTATTCAACACGGTTTTTGAAAATAAAATCGGTTCGTAAATAACCTAGAAACTATCAGTTTATTTTTGTTAAATTGTGTGTCCCAGACTAATTTATCCAGGCTATATTTCTTAAACGAATAGAGATTTTCGAATGGCACAAAAACTGATCTATTCCACTTGTAATACACTTTCATATGGCCATTGATTATAAATATTCCACGTAGTGGATAATATTCCATGTAGTTATTAATCAATGATATGGCGTAGAAAAAATTCATCCCCTAAATATTCATCCCTAAAGTCCACTTTACATCAACAATAATTGGACAAGAAATTGACAACAAGTTATTCAAGGTCAAATTCGGCTTATACAAAACACAATTCTACATCCAATTTTGCCGTGAATAAAAAGAAAATAAAGAAATTTGACAAAATAAAACATATCCAATTGTTCTATTTCATCAAATTCCTTCATTTTCTTTTACAAACCATACATTTTGTACTCGTCAAATTTGGCCTTGAATAACTTTGTCAATTTCTTGTTCAATTTATCGTTGATGTAAAGTGGACATAACTTACAGGGTGCTATTTAAAAAAAATAAAGTTAGGGGTTGTAACTAAGGGATGAATAGTTAGGGGATATTTTTTTTTCTACGCCATATTAAAGTGTATTACAAATGTAATAGATCAGTTTTTGTCCCATTCGAAAATCTCTATTCGTTTATGAAATATAGCCTTGATAAATTAGTCTGGGACACATAATTATTAACAAAACAAAACTGATATTTTCTTGGTTATTTACGAACCGATTTATTTTCAAAAAATGTGTTGAATAGACGATAGAAGACCACATCCAAAACTATGAAAAAATATACAGGGTGCTGTTAAAAAAATTAAAGTTAGGGGTTGTAACTAAGAGATTTTAGGGGATGATTTTTTTCTGCGCCATATTAAAATGTATTACAAGTAGAATATAACACTTTTTGTCCCATTCCAAAATCTCTATTCGTTTAAGAGATATAGCGTGGATAAATTAGTCTGGGACACCCTGTATGTTGCTCACATTTTTGAAGACAACGGTATCTGTTGTAAGATTTTAGTCTTATTCTAGTAAAAGTTATGAATTTTTTAAAGTACAAGGTGCAGATTCGTGAATTGCAAAGTTTAATCGCAAAAGTTGAGAGGCAAAATTTAAAATTTATCTTATTAATCACGTTTATGTTAAAACATAGAGTACAAAAAGTTTTTTGGAAAGTTTTAGTTACAAATGTTTAATAGAAAAAAAATGGCGCAACTTTTAATATAGACGTTATACATCCCCAAAATAACACTTAATTTTCGAGATACAGACCATGGGAGGTGAATGGCTAATTTTGGTGTTATTTTATGTTTTAGATGGTGCTGACAATGAAAAAGTGGTTTATGTTGAATTTTATGTGAGGGAACATTGTCAAAATCGCAATTTTATCTTAAAAATGGGAAAAAAAGAGAAGTCACGAATTTTTACGTTTAACTCACTACAACTCTGTTCCATTTTAATATTTTTTTTTCTAAAATTTCTACAGCATATATTTCTCACCTTTGTGAAGACTATGAAAGTAACTGTAGTCTTTCAGTCTTTTTTTTTATAAAAGTTATGAATTTTTAAAAATAAAAGGTGCAGATTCGTGAATTGCAGAGTCAAATCGCAAAAATTAAGTGACAACATTTAAAATTTATCTATTTGATTTCATTTAATTTAAACTTTAGAGTTCAAAGAAGTTTTATGAGGAGTTTTAGGTCTAGATGTGTTATATAAAAAATATGGTGCAACTTTTAATTTAAAAAAAAACGTGGTTTAACTTTTTTTTTATTTTTAGGGCAAAATTGCGATTTTGACAATGTTCTCCCACCTAAAATTCAAAATAAACTTGATTTTCGTTTTCAGCACCATCAAAAACATAAAGTAAGACCACAATTAGCCATTCACCACCAATGATCAGTATCTCGAAAAATGAGCGTTATTTTGGGGATTTACAACGTAGATGTTAAATATTGCACCATTTGTTTTCTATAAAACATTTTGATCCAAAACTTTCCAGAAAACTTCTTTGTACTTATGTTTTATTTTTGAATTTGATTTAAAATCTATTTTTCAAATTTTGTCAGTCAAATTTTGCGATTAAACTTTGTAATTCACGAATCTGCACCTTGTACTTTCAAAAATTCATAACTTTTACTAGAATAAGACTAAAAGCTTAAAGTAGAAACCATTCGCTTCAGAAAAGTAAGCGATATATAGCGTACAAACTTTAAAAAAATATATTAAAAGGGACCAGAATTGCAGCGTGCTAAACGCAAAAAAAACGTGATTTCATTTTTATTATTTTTATTAGGGTACAATTGCAATTTTGACAATATTCCCCCACCTAAAATTTAAAATAAATTTCATTTTCGTTTTTTTCACGGTCAAAAACATAATCTAAGACCAAAATTAGCCATTCACCACCCATGGTCAGTATCTCGAAAAATAATCGTTATATTGGGGATTTCTAATGTCGACATTAAAAGATACACTATTTTTTTTTCTATAAAACATTTTGATCTAAAACTTACCAGAAAACTTCTTTGTACTCTCTACTTTAACATAAACGTAATTAGGAAGCTAAATTTTAAACTTCGTCACACAACTTTTGCGATTAAACTTTGCAATGCACAAATCCGCACCTTTTCCTTTAAAAAATTCATAACCTTTATCAGGATAATAATAAAAGCTTTAAACAGCCGTTGTCTTCAGAAATGTTAGAGCTATATACTGCAAAAATTTCAGAAAAAAATATTAAAATGGAACAGAGCTGTATCGAGGTAAACGCAAAAAAACGTGATTTCATTTTTTTTTATTTTTAGTAGTCGAGGAAATGAAGCTGAAAAAATGGCAAAACCTCGCAATTTTTTCGTCCAGCATCGATTTGTACACAAATTTGGGATTAGGCTCATTACACCCACTAGTTCATTTTCTATATTGAGCCGTTGTACGCTTTTGTTTTTTAAGGGTGGAAACTACCCCTAATTGTAAAAAAATTATAAAATAACATTTTAAACTTTAATATTGTCAACATTTGGTTCTTATTAGTTACATAATGATTGTTTTATGCTTTAATATATACTATCATACTATCTCAACCCTTCAAACCACCCTTGTTGGAGCTGTATATAAAAAATTACTTATCCTAAAAGAATAATTTCGGCTTGCATCGATTTACATAAAAATTTGGGATTAGGATCATCTCACCCTGTACTTCATATTCTATATCATACTTAAGGGCGTTGATTATTTTTAGGGGTGTAAACTGCCCCTAATTGTCAAAAATTATATAAAAACAATGTAAACTTTAATATGGGTAAAATTTGGTTTTGATTGGTTAAATAATGATTGTTTTATACTTTAGGATATAATATCATAATATTTCAACCCTTAAAAACCACCCTTAATAACATTATAGTTTTTATAAGTAGATATTTTAATAGATCTATACAGAAAAAAAAGTAGAATGAAAGAATTACAAAAACATTTATTTACACAAAAATACGAATTTACAAATATGTACAAATACAAATACAAATAGTTTTTTAGACAACTTCCAGTATACGAAACGTTTCTGTGGTATTATACATACATTGAAAATTATCCATAGGCGGACTATCCGAATTTTTCTAAAAAAAAATGGTTTTATAAACATAGCTCCTTCATTTTTGGCGATAAAAAGTTTTTTCAAAAATGACTTTATAGGATTTTTGAAGAGTTATAAGACTATGTAAACTAAATTCCGTAAAATTCCTTAGTTTTTAATTAGGGTGGGTTTAAAGGGCTCGAATAAGGGTGTGTTTGCTCGTAAATAGAGGTTTTAAACAGCTATATCTCGCTAACTGTTCACTGTGATGAAAATCTATGCACAAGGGAATTTTAGCTTTTAAAAAAGCTACAATTTAGTAATGGATCTTTTTTTGTATCTCCAGTACTTTCGGAGATATTTTGAAGTAAGGGGTGAAAATGGGAAATTCCAAAATAGTAATTTTTCTTTAAACTCCAATTTTTCTAAAATTAGGCCTTTTAAATAGGTCAAACTTTTTGGGTGTATTGATAATACAAATATAAAAGGAATTACAGAAAGGTGAAGACAAATTTTTAATTAGGAGGGTAGTTAGGGGGTTGTTTTCACTGATTTTTTCATAGAGAAAAGCAGGTACCGAACTTTTTTGATCATAAGTCGCTTAATTTTCAGGCTAGAAACTTTTTATTATTATTTTTTGAAAGTCCTAATTGTATACTTGAAAAAAGATTATTTAAGTTTTCCTCAAAAAATGCAAAGTTTTTCCGTTATTTTACTTTGAATATTTCAAATTATGCATTTGACGAAAAAAGCTAACTTTTAACATGCCGTATCTCGGTATGTATTGGTCTTACGGATATTACAGAAAAAGAATTTGGTTTGTGTTACTAAAAGATACAATTTTGATATCTACAGTTTTTTTGATTAAATTCATATTTTTCGAGATATTCTCACAAAACCCTGTAAAAAAGTCGATTTTTTCATCGAAAAACTGTTACTTCCAAGCGCGAATAACTCGAAAAATATTAGTTTTACGAAGAAAATGTAAAAAACATTTTTTTCTTAGAATTACTTTTTACATCGATTTGCATGGTTAAAATGTAATAAAAAATTCCCGCCCCGAGATGGGGTGGCAACCACCCCACAAAGTTTTAGCGTACAGCAGCATGATATAGAAAATGATCCTTGGACTATTCCCTACCTTCTGTGAAAATTTCAAGTAAATCCATGCTGGACGAAAAAATTGCGAGCCAAAATGCTTCATTTCCTCGACTATAGGTTAAAATTGCGATTTTGACAATGTTCCACCACATAAAATTCAAAATAAACTTCATTTTCGTTTTCAGCACCCTCGAAAATATAAAGTATGACTAAAATTAGCCATTCACCCCTCCGTGGTCAGTATCTCGAAAACTAAGCGCTTTTTTGAGGGTGTCCCGCTGGTATTTGTGATGAATATGGACTCAATCGGCAATTGCGATATCGGCAAATTGTTATGGAAGCTACCCACGCCTAAAAATTTGGGCACGGTACTTAAAGAAGAAGAAGATGGACTCAAGCTGTGGACACCGCAAAGTGTCGTATGGACACCGCAAAGATCAAGATGATGGTTGTCAGCAAGACGTCAATACAACCCGAAGTTGTAACATATGGTGATCAACTGGAGAGAACTAACAATATCACCTACCGTGGTTGTAATCTAAATGAGAACTGGGACATGACCAAAGAAATTAGAATAAGTATAGAGAAGGCCAGAGCTGCATTCTTTAAGATGAAGAAACTGTTATGTGGAAACAATATTACTTTGATTCTGAAAATTAGATCAGTGAGATGCTATCTGTTCTCTACTCTTTTGTACGGTGTCGAAGGTTGGACTTTAACGGATATACTTCTCAAGAAACTGGAAGCCTTTGAAATCTGGGTGTATCACAGAATCCTACGAATAAGTTGGGTGGATAGATTTCGTAACGAAGTTGTTTTGCAACGGATGGGAAAAGTTACCGAAGTCAGAACAGTTAAAAATCGAAAACTTGAATATTTTGGCCATCTTATGCGACACCCAGAGATATATAATATACTCCATTAACAAACAGAGTTACATTATTGTAATCGTTCAGGTTTTTATGTGAAAAAAATGTAAGGATATGCAGGATGTATTTAAAACCTCAAGGAAGCAAACAAATTAATGGAAAATGCCCTTCTCGATTGAAAGTTAGTATTTTACCAGGAAACGGCACTGTTAAATAAATTTTATAGAAACTCACATTGGTCATGACAATTACTTGGGGCAATTAAATATATGTATTACTAAAAATGAAAAAATAGAAATAGAGACTATAGAGACAAAACTGCTTCTAAAATTCCTCTGGTTTCCATTTAAG
Organism: Diabrotica virgifera virgifera; assembly: GCF_917563875.1. Taxonomy (NCBI): domain Eukaryota; kingdom Metazoa; phylum Arthropoda; class Insecta; order Coleoptera; family Chrysomelidae; genus Diabrotica; species Diabrotica virgifera. Next base: position 60,523,214 of record NC_065451.1, read on the forward strand.
ATGATATTAGAGATTCTGTACAGAAGATTATAGATTCCAGATTCTGTACAGAATCTCTTTAGAAGCTTTAGGCTGTAGAAGCTATTTCTATTTCTATAAATTTTTTTAACAGTGCCGTTTTCTGGTAACATACTAACTTTCAATCGAAAAGGGCAAATTCCATTAATTTCTTGTTTCCTTAAGTTTTTAAATACATATTATGCACATGCATATCCTTACATTTTTTCACACAAAAACTTGAACGATGGCAAATACAACTCTGTTTGTTAACGCCCTCTGCAGTAGTGTATGGATAACTGTAGGTAACATCAAGTAACATGAAGAAAATTACTTTTTTCCATGACAGTTTTCCATTTTTGAAATTCTAGTGCACTAGAAAAGTGAAGATCTGGTTGTTCTATTTTAATGGCATGATATTCTTCAAAATGAAGAATTTAATTTTAATTTTACAGAATTTTCGTAGTTCACAATAATATGCACTTAAAGTTTCCTTGCTTTTTTCCAATATCAATGTCTTTGTCTTTTGTATCAATTTTTTGATGTTTTCTAAGATTATGTAAGTGTGAAAACTTTTTCTGGCATTCATGCACTGCATTAATACCTATGGGCAAATTTTAGTTAGATGAAGTCAGCTGCTTTATATTTTCTGAAACAAAATAAAATAATGTCCCCTATTGATTCTGCATACAATAATAGCCAAAAAGCACTACATAGTTTTGCTTTAGTTTTGTCCTTACCTACCTGGATGAAACTTAGTAGCATGCCTTTTTAAATTTGAATATTTAGCCAAGCCGCACACCAAAGAAACATGAAACGAAAAACATGAAACATGAAACGAAAAACATGTTTCATGAAACTAAAACACTGCTAAACAAATCTCAAAGTCCGCCTACCAATGAAACGAGTGTGATTCATGCTCATGACACATTTTTATTTTCGGAGAGTCCCATAAATGGCCGGACGTATATTCGTTTAGCAGTGGTTTATTTCCATGAAACGTAATTTACGTTTCATGTTTCTTTGATGTGAGGCCTTTGAAACGTAAATTACGTTTCATGGAAATAAACCACTGCTAAACAAATATATTATGTCCGGCCATTTATTAAACTCTCCGAAAATAAAAATGCGTCATGAGCATGAATCACACTCGTTTCATTGGTAGGATGGTAGGCGGACTTTGAGATTTGTTTAGCACTGTTTTCTTTTCATGAAACATGTTTTTCGTTTCATGTTTCATGTTTTTCGCTTCATGTTTCTTTGGTGTGCGGCTTGGCTAAGGCAGGCCGCACATCAAAGAAACATGAAACGTAAATTACGTTTCATGGAAATAAACCACTGCTAAACAAATATATGTCCGGCCAATTATGAAACTCTCCGAAAATAAAAATGTGTCATGAGCATGAATCACACTCGTTTCATTGGTAGGCGGGCTTTGAGATTTGTTTAGCAGTGTTTTCTTTTCATGAAACATGTTTTTCGTTTCATGTTTCACGTTTTTCGTTTCATGTTTCTTTGGTGTGCGGCTTGGCTAAGAGAACCTTTTAGGACATTTGTTACATAGTGCAATACACTTGAATGTTTTGTTGGGTGCAATTATGTCGAGTTTATCTAAAATTAAAAGAAATAATACAATATCATGACAATATATATTCCTATTTTAGCGGAAATAGTTTTAAAATAATATATTATTTAGGTAGGGAATAGTAAATAATAATCTTAACCTCAAAATATTGTAGGATTATTTCATTCATAGGAGATTCTGACCAATAGAAAGCTACATAAATCTAAATTAAATCGATAATTTTTGATAATTTCCCGTCGTCAAGTATATTACGTCAGATGCCCTTCATTGCTACGAAAAAATACATTCAGTGACATTAATGACAATTAATGTTTTAAAAATTATAAAAGTGATGACTTTCAACCGTCAAATTAATATTTATAACAACTGTATGTTTAATTGCACTAATTTGTACTTACATAAATAAATTACAATACAATTTTGGTGTTGAACAGTTTTATTCATGAAATAATCGCAACAAATTGCACTCGATCTCTAAAATTAATATAGAATTTTAGAGCTCTTGTACAATTACATACTACTGATAATTTAAAAACATTTACTAAGATTACTCTGAAAGCAATTTATGATATATTATGTCTGTCTTGTAACATTGATTCGTAATTTAATAGCACAATTAATATTTATTAATACATAAAAATTTCTAACAACAGTTAATACATTTTTTAATCTTAGTAATCATATTTGAATTTAGCGGCATTTTATTTTACATTCGAATAGAACTGTCAAAAATTTGACCTTCTGGAAGCCAAGGAGCAAAAATATTTTATAATCTCTAGACGCGAGTGTCAATGCTCGACAAACGAGCACGGCACATGAAGAAGAAGAAGGTACAAATTTAATAGTTTTTTTTGATAAAATGTAAAGATCTTGATATATTCGTGAAAAATCGATTGATAGTATGCCTATATCACCAACACCTCCGAGGCTTCTACAATTTGCAAGCCATATGGATGCCGAGACTAAGGAAGATGAGGGAATTTTACAATATATAATTCACGTCCCATCTGCTCAGCGCGGTAAAGTTCCAACGAGAATAGTTCCCTTTGTACTCCAAACAGAGTAAAGTAAATCAAAAGGGCAGCATATGTGCCTCCTGATGAGAGACTAATAAGTTTCGAAACTGGTAGAGGTGCTTGCGGCACTCTCTGATTGGACTAGAATATCGCGCGGCTGTAGTTTCGTGTTGCAACGACATTGAAAATTGTTATTCATTTTCCATAATTATTTTCCTGAGGAATTCCACGACAAAATTAAAGAAAACTTCCAGTTGCAGATCCATACCTTCTACCTTGCAATGTTAAAAAAACCAGCTTTTTTAACATCTCAGCAGTATGAATGCCTGAGAGATTTGACATCGGATTCTGCGATAAAAAAACATTTTGAAAGCAAATCGCTAGTAGATTTTCGCATTCTCTGCCTATGTGGCCACTAAAACCAAATATAGATCTCGACTGAATGCGGAACCTGACATTCGATTGCAGTTATCCCAAATTCAACCGGATATTACTAACCTTTGCAAATCAAAGCAGCCTCATTCTTCATATTAAAATGCAACGTTTTTAAAGATTTTAGAAATAGGATCTGTGTGTTCATTTTAGTTTTTCATTATATGTAATTAAGTTTCTTAAGTTTGTAATTGAAAAAAAAAATAAAATAAAGTGAATAGAAAATGTAATGGTTAATACCCCCCCCCCCCCTCCCTTAACTAATATCTCTCGTTTTCTGTGGCACCTATACAGGGTGAGGCAGATAACTGGCCTATTAGAAATATCTCGAGAACTAAAGGTAACAGAATCATGAAAATTGGAATACCGGGGTTTTAAAGGATGATATATTAAAAGAAAATATTTTCATCTCTTTGCAACTTCCGGTTATATCGGAAGTTGCTTATAACTTGAACTCTGGATTAATATGTATTTATTTCTCAAAAATTATTTGTGATTGAATATTTTCACGGCCAACCTAATAAAATTTTACGTATTTCTTTTGCAATTATTGTTTAGCTTGAATCACCAATAACTCACAAATTAAAGCAGTTAGGTATAGGGAATACTTATAAAATAAAAAAGTACTATGAAATATTCATTTTGAGTTTCGACCAACCCTGTATACTAAAATTTCAAAATTAGCTATACTAATGATTCTTAACAATAATAGACTATATTAAAAATCACTTAAATGTAAGCAGAGTTTTTAATGTCAAGCTATTACAATTCTACAGGGTGTGAATGTTGCTACGAAATTAATAAAAAAACGTAAATATCTTTTAAAATACCCTGTATAATATTACAAAATCTCATATTTTAAGAAAGAATATATTGAGGAAAATCCAAAAATGTAAAAATATACAGGGTGTCCTATTTAAAAAAAACCAAGTTATAATCAACTTCCGGTATAACCGGAAGTTGCAAAGAGATGAAAATATTTTCATTTAATAGATCATCGCTCAAAACCCCTTTATTCCAATTTTCATGATTCTGTTGCCTTTAGTTCACGAGATATTTCTAATAGGCCAGTTATCTGCCTCACCCTATATAGGTTTCAGGTGCAATATGGTAAGTGCTCCCTACAGAATTTCTGTCCTGAATAGTGCTTCTAATAGACCAAAAAACTTTAGGAAACGTTGATCTAGAAAGCCTATATTGTGAGAATATGTCGCTAATGAATGCCGTTTGGTAGAAGGAACAGTCCTGCCTGTCAGTCTGCACGGTTTCTTCTTCTTCTTCAGGTGCCATCTCCGCTACGGAGGTTGGCAATCATCATAGCTATTTTAATTTTTGAGGCAGTAGCTCTAAATAGTTGTTTTGAGCTGCAACCAAACCATTATCTCAGGTTCTTCAGCCATGAAATTCGTCTTCTTCCGATGCTTCTTCTGCCATCTATCTTTCCTTGCATTATTAGTCGCAGTATGCCATACTTCTCGCCCCGCATCACATGTCCGAGATACTGTAGTTTTCTTTCTTTAATTGTAAGTTCAACTTCCTTCTATTTACCTATTCTTCTCAGTACTTCGTTGTTCGTAAGTAACTCTATATACCCAGGAAACCCTCATAATTCTTCTATAGGTCCAAATTTCAAAGGCGTTAAGTCCAGCGCCGGATAAAGGGGCGGGCGAGCCGGGCGACCGCCCGTATTCATTATTTTTTTAGACTTTATAGATTATCTTTGGGCTAAGATTACTCCTAAGACAATTATTATTGAATAATTGTAACAATAAGAAAACTATTTCTAGCTCACAAAAATTCTCTAATAAAAATAATGCAACCTAAAAATTGTTATGGCTTTTAAAGGTCATTTGTCAGGTAATACCTATCACTTTTACGGTAACAATGTTATAAAATGTACAATGTTATACTTAAAATACACGAAGATCAGATTTACGAAGTATCAACAAATTTCTGAATAGTCAGTGATATTATTATACTATCGCTTGGCATTATATCAATGGTTAAATAGTTTTGTCTTCCTGTTCTGTAAAATTATCAACATTGTCGTTCGTCCGTGGGTGTGTAATTTGAAACAAAAAAAATTGGTATGTATGAATTAGAAATGACAAGTTCTTTTTCATATGAATACAGAGTGTTTCAAAAAGGTATGTCATAAATTAAATCACGCATTACGCATTCCGGGGACAAAAAAAATTTATGGAATCTAACTTTAGTACAAAAGTGAACACAAAAAAAGTTACAACCCTTTGAAATTACAAAATGAAAATCGACTTTTTTTTTCAAATATATCGAAATATCTTAGAGATTTTTCATTGAAAATGGACATGTGGCATTCTTATGGCAGCATCTTAAAAAAATTAAAGTGAAATTTGTGCACCCCATAAAAATTTTATGGGGGTTTTGCTCCCTTAAACCCCCCAAACTTTTGTGTACGTTCCAATTAATTCATTATTGTGGTACCATTAGTTAAACACAACGTTTTTAAAACTTTTTTGCCTCTTATTATTTTTCGATGAGCCAATTTTTATCGAGATGCGCGTTCTTTTTTAATATGTTTACATAAAAATTCTATGGGGGTTTTGTTCCTTTAAACCTCCCAAATGTTCGTGTACGTTCCAATTAAACTATTATTCTGCTACCATTAGGTAAACACAGTGTTTTTAAAACTTTTTTGCCTCTTAGTCTTTTTGTATAAGTTACCTTTTATCGAGATGTGGCTTCTTCTTAAAAATATAACTAAAAATTTAAATTATAAATAAAGGGCCTAGCCGGGTAAGATGATGAAAAGTGCCCCTAACTCGTTTCGAATTACATATAGGTCACCGTTTAGCATATATAGTGAAACTAACTTTCTGAAATTTTTAGTTCCCTAGGTGGTCATGTGACCCACCTAGAGCCTAATTAGGGTTTTTATGCTTTTATTTTTTATCTCAGCCGCATCGAGAACTAGCGAAAAAATTTAAATAAAAAAGTTGTAAGCTTTAAAAAGTTCTGTCCGAAAAATTTTTTTTTTAATTTTTGGCGGGAAATTTAAATTTTAAAACGATTTTAAAATTTTAAATGGGTATAAAAAAATAATTAAGACATTCGTTTTCACGAAAAAAATATATACCGTGTATTTTTGCACAATGTTTCACCCTGAATTTTTTCAAATTTTTAAAATTGGTGAAACGCACCTTGGCGGGTTTTAAGAGGTAGTTATTGTGCATGTTTTGACATACAATTAAGGATTTGATATTCATCATTGGCGCGCATAAGGGCAATGGTCTGAACTTTTCAAAGAAAAAAAGATAGTACGTCATTGACATATTTTAAATTAACAATCATTTTTTAATTCCTCGTTCAATTTGCGATAAAAAAACTATCTTCTCATTTTTTCATACGACGCGCCGTTTTGCTGCAAAAAATAAAATATCTTAACGCTTCCAAAGTACATATTCGAATTAGTTTTTAAAATGGATGTATGAGTTTATTTAGATGTTAAAACAGAAACTATGTACTAGAACAGCGGTTCTCAATCTTTTTTGGTGACGGTACCCTTTTGTAAAGCAAAATACTTAACGGAACCCTACAATAAAACAATAGTTTTTAAAAGTGTATTTTTTATTGATAAGCATAATCAAATTCCAATGTAACAGTTACTTATTACTTACTTACATAACAAGTATAATAATAGAATATAATATTAAAATAAAAAAAATCTAACTAATGGGAGGTATGAAACTGTTTTTTATTTTTCATCAATTGGTTGATAGATGATATTAATTTGAAGTCTCATATCAGGTTCGCGTCCAGTCTATTGCGGTATTTTGTCTTCGTGGCTCCATATGTTGAGAATCCTGTCGCATAAATATGTTGTTGGGAACGGGAGAAGAATATTCAGAGCCATTTTGGCAATCATTGCATATTCATCATGGATTCTGCACCAAAAATCTTTGAGAGGCGTCGTGAATCCATGAATTCAGTTTCATTTTTGTGTTCTGTTCTTCGGGAAAATACATCAAAAGATGCACGCATGGAAGTGAGATATTTGAGCAATTCTTCAAATACATCATCTTGGAACATTTCTGAGTCCGTATCGCTAACAAACTGAGTGATGTAACCCTCTTTCTGACGTAAATAGGGATGGACACAAGCTCGAGCTTAGCTCGGCTCGGCTCGAGGCTCGGCTCGTTTGACGAGCCGAGCTTCGAGCTCAAGCCTGTTTGTTTCTTGCGAGCCGAGCTTCGAGCCGAGCCAAATTTTTTTCGAGCCGAGCCGAGCTGAATTGGAAACGAGCCGAGCTTTCCTTAACGAGCTTGTCAATATTTTAGCTAATACTCTAATATTTTTTCTATTTATTTTTGATACCACTGATACTTTTGTTTGAGAATAAGTAATTTAGACGACAAATATGTATTTGCAATATACAGTGTGTCCGTAATGTATTAAATAAATGGGATATTTCCTAAACTAAAAGTCTTTTGAAAAAAATCTAAAACACGTCGATTTTTAATTTTAATGATCTACATTTTACAACCAAATTTAATTACACAGAGTGATACACATAAAGGTGATGACGCCATCGGATTTTTTGTAAATATAACAGCTTCATACACAATACCTGCAAAAGGTAAATATGTGGGCTAACAATTATCGGACCCTACTTTTCAAAGGTAATTGAAACGAGTCGCATAACATCAGTCTTTAACGGGGTATCTCGCACCTACTTTAATTTATTTATTTCCCAGTAGAATTAATCCTGGAGGTTTTGATGAAAGTTTATGGTTTCAATAGGATATTGCGCCTCCGCATTATGCTGTAGATGTTCCAAGGTACGTAGACGAAATTTTTCCGAACAGGTGGATTGGAAGACGTGGGAGTGTGAAAATTTAAGATAAAGTCATGTATCAATTACTGGATTACTTTCAAATTCTTAGATTAATAATTTGAAATCAATAAAATTTATTTTCATAGCGCATATCTTTGAAATTCTGTCCGTTAGACCCCAAGTATCATACCTTTTTAACATCAGCTCATTTTTTCGATCTAAAAATGTCACAACGTAGGTACAGAGTGTACATTTACCTCATACATATCAGCTTAATGTATATCACCCTGTATAATCAAATTTTATGGTAGAAGGTAGAACATTAAAATTAAAACTCCACGAATTCCAGATATTTTTAAAAAGGATTAAGGAAGTATCTAATTTATTACATATTTTACGGACACTCTGTATAAATTCCTTTTTAAATAATATTCTTGCATTTCGATTATCCCTAATATCGTCACTAAATATTTGAATAGGATTTATAAAATGCAGTTATGTACTTCTCATTTTTACTATAGTTACTCGGAAGAGGTAAAAATTTTAATGAACATATTTTTTTGTTATGGTAAAATGTAAATATTCGCATTCCTAGAAGTTAGTCTTTTTGATAAACAAATTCTTAAGAAGGTTACAAGAGGCAGTTTAAGTTTATGGAGGATTATAAAATTGGGATTCTACCTCGTACCTCCATACTTGAATGGTTTTGGACATAATGATATGAATTTAACAATAGAAATTTACTGTTAATCTGTACAGTTGAATGTTTTATTGTAACTTATTTCTCAGTATAAACTTTGCTAAATCTGTAGGTATTAAGAAAATAATTCCGATTTTAAGAAAACTAGCACGTTTGTATTTTACGGGTAGTAGGAAAGAAATCTAATAGTTATTACAATCTTTTCAGTCTTGAGAAAGAAGTTGAAGTTGCTGTTCGTCCATTTCTGTTTAGGAACCTAATTCCAAATTTTTCGCGTTTTTAAAATGTTTAATTACGATAGTGATGATAGTTTTATGGACACAAATCTTCCTTCTCCAAGTCCAAGTGAAAATAGTGAAGTGTCAACTAAGTCGACTGAAAGCGTTAGCGGCGATTATACTCTTGACGAAACTTCGACATTTCGGAGCAAGTTTACATGCTTTTTTGAGTTTAAAATTATTGACAAAATAAACAAATTAGCGACATGCAAATTATGTAACAAACGAAAAATTAAAAGTGAGTTTAAAGTAAAACTTTCCGTTACAACTACTTTAAAAAGGCACTTATTAAGTAAACATCCAAAGGAATATGGTACTATTTTTCCAAAGCTCTCTCAACCTGGAACTAGCAAAGCTGGACCACTTCATAATTTCTTAACAATTAAGGTAAGAACACATTTTACTATTGTAATGTCAATATTCAAAGTATTAACGCCAAAGTTTTCGATGTGCCAAAACAATGCAAATATTCAAAAATAATATTTTATTATTTTTTTGCATGATGTTTCAGTTTTTATTTATTATTGTTGGAAAAAAAAGTGTAATAAAATTTTTTGTTCATAACCAGTTTTTTTGGGAATTTTCTTAATAAAATTTTGGTCGATGTAATAATCTGATAAATATTTGGCATTAAATAATTGCTTAACGTTAAACAATGTTGTCAAACTGAGTAAAATTATAAAATTTTAAGCTGTTAGTTTTCAGTACTAACAATTGCATTAATTATAATGAAAATTGATATACCTACTTAACCTAAAATGCAAATCCGAGATCCATTGTCTAGTCGCAACAGAGGGGGTCCCGTGGGAAAGTTCGAGCTCCCCGTGATTTAATGGTGGTATTATAAGTTTTTTGGGTCGCTGAATCCAATGGAAGTGGTCTGGAAGCCCAAATATGGTCCGTTTAATTGTTATTAACAAATTATGGTAAAATAAGGGCTTTATGAGAAGCCCTGTAAAGAAATTGATAGTATTAAGGTCTTTTTAGATTCTTTGGATAATTCTGAGCAAAAAAGGTCTCTTGTGATATTTGTCTAAAATTAGTTGTTGTCGAGTTATAAGCGATGACCTCTGCCAAACGTCATTTTAAAGAGGAAGGATGAATTTGCATTTTTTTATTATATTTTTTAAAAAACACTTTTAAACTTTAAAAGGTGATAATTCAATAGTAAATTTAATTTCGAACAATTTTGCTGTAGAAATGTATGTACTAAAAGGGCATAGAACTCATACTATGCACCTTAGTTCATAGGGGTTAATTCACCCCTTTCTCAAAAACGCACCCCTGTAAATGGAAGCACTCCGCGGTGTTTTCATATTTAGAGGTCCATTGACCATATGAAACAAGAAACAATAAAACCCCGTGAACGTTGTAGTTCCTTTTAGCCATCTTATTTTGAACATAATCAATAGCCTAATATATTCTCTTCTATTACATCATCATCATTATACATATTTGCCTTTTTTGTCTTGAGCCACATCAGAATAAATATTCTTTACCGCCATGTCATTCCTAACTTTACCATAACGGCTTCTTCTTCCTCTCTTACTAGCTCCAGGTGCGACACACATTTTCGCTTTTTGGATGAAATGGTACCTTTGCGCATTGTACGCGCCATAACCACCTTAAACTTATCTCATTTTATCTTTAATAATTGGTACCACACCCAAACTCCCTTTTATGTTTTTTACCATGTTTTATCACTTTCATTTTACTTTTATAAAACTTTTCCGTCTGCGACAAGTAATTCTTGCCGTTTTCGTCCATAATTTAGTTTTTAATTACTTCTATTTTTGTGTTGTTTGAAACCAAAGCTTACAAAAGTCTGAAAGGAACCAAAAATTAAAATATAAAATACGTAAAGAACATTTAACACTTAACAACCATTGTCTCCTTATTCTTGCTAATATTCTTGTTGGTTCAATTGCCGTAAAGTTGGTAAAAATAATTTTGTTTACCCGCTGGGCTGCTATAATAATTCTAAACAATTAGATAATTTCTCATTATCTATTACTACTTTTCTCAATGATTTAGTTTTTTAACAATGTAAATGATATTGACTTAAAGAACAAATAAAAGTTATAATTAAAATATTTTATATTTCATAATTTTCTAAAAGACTAGGTCAATTTAATTTGTTTATTTATGGAAAAACCAAAAAAAAAGTTCAAAAAATTCAGCGCCCAATTCGGTAATCCCTTTAGTGTGCAGTTCATTGTACCTACCCAACGACCTCCAATCCTATTTTAACTATTAGCGGGCTCTGGTAATTTAGTGTGAATTCATGTTGGCTGGGAAATAATAAATAGCAAAATAAATACAATAAAATAATAGCTTTATTTTAAAAATAATTCAAATTTACATTCAAATATCAAGTAATTTACACTCGTTTATGTTTATTGCAGAAATCCGTGAATGAACCTAAAGATGAAAACTTTATCGTTGATTGGGTGGCCACTAAATACCTACCTTTTTCGTTTTTTGACGACGAAGCAACAAGGAACTTCTTCGATCAAATCAAACCTGGAATAAACCTGCCTGGACGAAAAGCTTTAAAGAGAATGGTTGTGTCCCGTTTTGAACAGGATCAAAAAAAAGTTATGCATATACTACAACAAAACACATCAAGAATATCTTTTACCATTGATGGCTGGACGGCAATTAATGGACAATCTTATTATGGGATCACCGCCCACTTTATTGATGACCATTGGCAACTCCAGTCTGTAGTTATCGATTTCTCACCTTCACATGGGCTTCATACTGGGAGAGATATTGCCAAGTTGTTTTATGAATCTTTGCAGAGCTATGGCATCACATCGAAAATTCAAGGCATAACTGTTGACAACACTGCAGCAAATACAACGGTCATGCAGGAGTTAAAAAAGCTTATTCCTTCTTTTGATGACGTTAATCAACATTTTAAATGTGTAGCACATATTCTGAACTTGGCTGTTCAAGATTGCTTAAAATCTCTGAAAATAGAAGAAGACGTAGGAGGGGAGGCTGAAGATGAAGAAAGCAGTAACGTAGATGAAGAGGTTGAGTTCGAACACAACGATGTTCTAGATGAAGATATTCAAACACCAACTAACTGTTTGGATAAAATTCGTTATATATTTAAGAAAATAAAAAAATCTGAAAAATTACGGATCCGTTTTAAAAGTGCGTGCCAAACTGCTGGGGCATCTACACAGATTTCACCTATTCTGGATGTTCCAACAAGATGGAACTCCACTCATGATATGTTGGATGTCGCATTAAAGTTAAAAAAGGGGATCGACTGTCTATGTGCAAGCGACAGTGTCAATAAATTAAACAATTTTCGACTACACCAAAACGAATGGCAGATGTTAGCTTCCGTCTGTAAATTTTTAAAGATGTTTAAAATAGTAAGCGAAAACCTTGGAGGAGACAAATACGCAACGCTACCATCAGTGATAGTCAGTTTAAATATACTGTTAGACAAAATCGAATTACAATCAAAGTTGCTTGACGATAAACCGAATCGTTCCTGTGTAGATGAACAACTTTTAACTGCATTTCAAAAGGCCAGAGATAAAATTTTAAAACATTACAGACAAACAAATTGGATTTACTGTGCAGTACTTATTTTAGACCCAAGACATAAACTTGAAGCATTTGATAACTCACTTTGGGGAAGGGACTTAAAGAACGAATCGTATTCAGTGTTTAAAAAACTGTTAAAAAAGTATGAAGGAAATCAGCAAGCTGTAGAAAATATAACGCAAAGTACATCTGAATCGTCGGTGGTCATGGAAGTACAAGATGAGCTTGAAATCAATTTCGAAAGCTATTATCAATCAAAGGTCATAACAAAACCAAAAGACTTAAGTACTGAATTCTATGACTACATAGCACTCCCGCAAAGTACTGGCAACGAAGATATTTTAAAGTGGTGGCAGGTAAATAAAGGAAGATTTCCTGTTCTTGCTGAAATGGCCAGAGACTTACTAAGTATTCCTGCTACGTCCGTACCATCTGAGCGATTGTTTTCGAAAGCTGGCTTAATTATTCGAAAACAACGCAATAGATTGACTAATGAATCGGCTAAGTGCCTCTTATGTCTAAACTCTTGGGTAGAAAACCCAATTTTGAAAAATGTGTAAAACAATTTTTTTTTTAATTTTAATCGTTTAAATTAGTTCTAGGTTTAATTTTATTTATTGTTGAAGTAGAGTCGTATATGTATAATTTGGTAAGAATAGAGTTATAATGTTATTTTTAAATATATACCTACACTTTCCTCCTTTCCTCTTGTAAATGATTTTTATTAACAATGTAATTTTTTTTTAAATAGTATCTCCGATATAAAATGTTAATGGAGATACTATGTACCTATTTATAATTGACTGTAAGTGTACAAAAATATTTTTCAGGTGACACAGGTTTTTTAGTTACTTAAATTAAAAAAAAAGAGTTACAACTCATCTGTATTAAGTTTAGTGAAAGATTTATTTTATGCGAATCTAGTAATATAAGACAATAAAATACTTGATACTTTTTATTTATATTTTTTATTTATTTATGCAGGCCATTTAGGTGGTAGGTACTACATTACAATATTACCAATAGTATTATACAGTGTGGCAAAGCCAAATGGAATAAATTCATTATTTCGTGAATGAGCGATTTTGGAAAAAGATCTCAAAACAGGTCGATTTTTATTTTTAAATTACGATTTTTTGGCATATATAATACCTACATATATCATACTAATGACGTCATCCATCTGGGCGTCATGACGTAATCGATTATTTTTTTAAATGGGAATAGGGGTCATGTGCTAGCTCATTTGAAAGGTTATTAAATTCTCTATTCAGTAATATCAATATTAACATAATTATGTATACAGTGTGTCCAAAAAAAAATTCGAATTAAATTAATTAACACAAAAAGAAGAATGTATGTAATTTATTTAATTCACAATACATTTTACTGCTGTCAGAAAACATAAAAAATGTTTATTTGACAAATAAACACAGCTTTTCGCTTAAATTAAATGTTCAAACTACCAAGAGGCAGGTGAGTGGCATCTTGAACATTGAATTTAAGTGAAAAGCTATGTTTATTTGTCAAATGAACATTCTTTCTGTTTACTGACAGTAGCAAAATGTATTTTGAATTAAATAAATTACATATACATTCTCATTTTTGTGTCAATTAATTTAATTAAAAAAAAATTGGACACCCTGTATATTATGTTAATATTTATATTACTGAATAGAGAATTTCATAACCGTTCAAATGAGCTACTATCATATACGAGTATATGCCAAAAAATTGTAATTTAAAAATAAAAACCGACCTGTTTCGGATTTTTTTTCCAAAAGCGCTTATTCACGAAATAATAAATTTATTCCATTTGGCTTGGCCACACTGTATGTACATATGAATATTGATATTTAAAAAAATGTTTTCATAAAATATGCTGCTTTTTCCTACTCCGATTATTTATGGATTAGTCTGGTCGTATTAGACTTTACTTTTTATTGTTATTTGTATTATTTATTATCACTACACTATACGAAATCCGGGTGTTATCAAACAATTCATCCACTATCTTGTCATAATACTTATATGCCATCTTATTTGAAATTTATATTAAACTATCGTAATATATCTACCTATATAGTTTCTCAGCGATAAAACTATTTTCTTGGCTTCCTTTAAATCCGGTTATTTTAAAAAGAATGACATTATTTCAGGACGAACACTAAAATCATACATTATCATAGTTTTTTAAACAGAAATTAAGACAAACTGTGAAATAAACATTTTTAATTTCTCCTATTTGTTCATTAATCTAAGAAAAAAAATATCTCGCTCTTCTTGTCTCCTAACGTTACTATGACAGAGTATGTAGCTATTATGTGAAAAGCATTTAGTGAATTTCTTATTATTTCTTATATTTGACTATTATAAGTAAAAAAAATTACTACGAATGTTATATTTTACATTCATTATTATGTTTTTGAGCTCGGCTCGGCTCGGCTCGAACTATTCGAGCCGAGCCGGCACGAGCCACGAGCTCAACCTGCAAGCTCGAAGTTCAAGCCGAGCTTCTATCTCGAGCTCGGCTCGAAATTTCGAGCCGAGCACAAGCTTTTCAAAAGCTCGGCTTGGCTCGGCTCGAGTCCATCCCTAGACGTAAATAATTAAAAAATCTAATTTTCTTTTGAACGCAGTTTTTTTGTTACAGGCTTGGAACACAGTTGTCGGTTTACCTTGCAATGATAAATTTAAATCGTTCAGTTTTTGAAAGATATCCGCCATAAAAAACAGTCGGAACAACCAAGTTTTATCATACAAACGGTCTTTCAAATTGAAATAAGTATCTGAAAGAAACATTTGTAACTCGGTTCTAAGTTCAAATAGCCTTGTTAAGGTTTTACCCCGAGACAGCCATCGCACTTCTGTATGGAGCAGCAGTGTTTTATGTTTGCTTTATATAAAATTAAT